>NC_134401.1:161416570-161760935 GCF_050003625.1 Haematobia irritans | reverse complement strand
TTGCCAAAATTTTATTTCTATAGAAAATTTTGCAAAAATTGTGTTTCTATGGAAAATTTGGTAGCGGAGAGGAATATTTTGCAAAATTTACCAAAACATCAAGAATTCTACCAATCTACCAAACAGTAAAAAAATCTACCATTTTTGGTAGAATTCTATCAACAGTGGCAACCGTGAATCTAAGAAAAATTTCTTATGTGAATGAATCGAAATCTTTGGATTCGGATTTTTGAGTGTATATATAAGTTCAAGTTAAAGGAGAGTGGCTTCAATCAAAATATCTTTATTTCAAGGAATTCGCATAGTTATCTCGAAATCAATACTATTGATTCTTTGAGTCAAAATCTTCGAATTGCTTTTTTTTGAGTGTAATATCAAATAGTTTTGTTTAATTATTTCCATAGGAATTTTAATTGAAATTGGATTCAATAGATAATTCTCTAGGAATATTCATTCATTCAAATTGAGAACGTGTCTTCTTGATTTGCACTCATATCCAATATCATTTATTATTATTATTATTATGTTTGTTTTGCAATAAAAGTTATTGCACTCGTAGTAGTTTTGCCACTCGATGTGTCCATTCAGAAATAAATTTTATAATAAATGGGCAAGTAGAGGCGAGAATTCCCGCGTCCGATATACATTTTTATTTCTTATCAATCATCTTTCTTCTTGTCTTGTTTATCAAGTCTCTAAGTCTAGCTTTGAGGGCGCGCACTTGTAGGCTTAAGTCAATGGCTCTGTTCGAGTAGTCTTGAGTTTGACGTCTCCAGGCAATGTTTGCTGCTATTCGGAATTAAGAATACAAGTCGGAGGCACATTGATCTAAATCTGACGTTTGGTTTGCAATCTACAGTACGAAATTAATTGATGGTTTTTAAAAAACAAGTATTAATATCAGCAAAACAAAAAAAAAAAAACAATAACAACAACAACAAGAAACAAATGAACTTTAAATTACTATAACAAGTGAAAAGAAAAGAAAATAAAAGTGAAGAAAAAATCGAAAATATCCTCAATACGGTTTGAAATGAAAACTAAAGTGCTCTTTGTGATAAGCGTCGTCTCTGGAGGAGGTCTCTTACTTTCTTTACGAAATGTTTGTGTGTACAGATTAGGGATGTCATTCTGTGTTTATCAAATTCTGGGATTTTATGCGGCAATTCATTTCAAGGCATCATTCAATTTTCTAATTTTTCTCTATAGCGGCAGAATTACAGAGGATTTTGAAAATAACATATCCTGTTTTGTTTTTTATCCAAAAGGACCATATGTACCGTGCCCTATCCTATAATTTATAGATCTTGCCTTCCAGCCAACCTTTGGAGTCAATATATTGATATTTGCATGGGTCGAACATAATGTCCATATAAGTTAGGTTAGATGGCAGCCCGATGTATCAGGCTCACTTAGAATATTCAGTCCATTGTGATACCACATTGGTGAACTTCTCTCTTATCACTGAGTGCTGCCCGATTCCATGTTAAGCTCAATGACAAGGGACCTCCTTTTTATAGCCGAGTCCGAACGGCGTTCCACATTGCAGTGAAACCACTTAGAGAAGCTTTGAAACACTTAGAAATGTCACCAGCATTACTGAGGTGGGATAATACACCGCTGAAAAACTTTTTGGTGTTCGGTCGAAGCAGGAATCGAACCCACGACCTTGTGTATGTAAGGCGGGCATGCTAACCATTGCACCACGGTGGCTCCCAATGTCCATATAACTTGAAGTACTATGACCTAAGCAAGTTCTGGTGCCCGACATCTGGGTGCCAAGATACATATATATAAAATATATGCCAGACATTGTTGTCGATAACAACGACAGCAGACAAAGCCCGGTCTGCACCTTCACCAAATTTTCCGTCAATCATAAGGAATGCATAGACACTTTGCTATATAAGTTTTGGTTAGACGATTTTATCGACTGTTAACATTTTTTCCGTAAAGCCTGGGAAAAGCTGTAGCGAAATTTCCGGTAGCGATACGTAATTTACGTACACTTTTGCTAACGACATTTTCTTGAGAACGGCATTATCGATTGTTTACATGTTGTTCCTTAAGACATGTACTTCTAGCCGGAATGCATTGCAACCTTTTGTTACTGGCACGTAAACACTATAGACA
This sequence comes from Haematobia irritans, assembly GCF_050003625.1. Classification (NCBI taxonomy): domain Eukaryota; kingdom Metazoa; phylum Arthropoda; class Insecta; order Diptera; family Muscidae; genus Haematobia; species Haematobia irritans. The sequence continues at coordinate 161,758,802 of NC_134401.1, read as the reverse complement.
CATATATAGGAAATACACCAGAACTGTATTATCGACAGATATTAACATGAGCTAAATACCGGGCTTTAAGTAAGCCTCCAACAAAATTTACACTACCCAAATATTCACCGTTTTTTATGGAGTATAATAGCTTTTCGTCCGAAAACGTGATGTTAGTATTAGACTTAAGCCCGGTATGCACCTCTAGCGGAAATTTCGTTTGCGTGCCAATAACACAGTTTTGCAATGTATTTCTTGTGGGAGCAAAATGATAATAATGTCTCACGGAATTTTCTTCAGCAAATATATACACTGAAAAAAAAAAATATTTACGTGATATTAAAGATTACGCAACATAAATTTTAAGATGCGAAATTTACAAAATATTAAGGTCAAATTTCTTTAAAATAATTAAATTTTAATAAAAATAAAGTTTATAATCTTTTCTTCAAATTTTTTTTTCATTAAATTTTGGACACAAATTTTGTACATTTTCATCACTCCGTTAAAGTCGCATATCATTGAACTAAGGCAAATTTTCCTTAAAGTAAGGTTACGTTAGGTTAAGTGGCAGCCCGATGTATCAGGCTCACTTAGACTATTCAGTCCATTGTGATACCACATTGGTGAACTGTGTCCTTAAAGTAAAGAAACACATTTTTGATTTAAAGAAATTGTCCTTAAATTATCTGAAATATTGAAACTTTAGATCTAAGATAAAAACGCTTCAAATGTAGGCTAAGACTTATTTTGAGGATTTAGCGTGTTTGGTTTAAAGATTTTTTTTTTGAAATTAAGAAAACATAATTTGGATTTTTAAACTGACATTTGTTTGTACGTGAGTACCTTTATTAATACACCGCGAAAAGAGAATGTAAATATGATAAATGAGATCGGTATCATAATTTTAATTTTATTGGTCCTAGATTTGAAGCCAGATAGGTCGCTAAAAAAAATTCTTTATTTTAAAGAAGTCGTATCTTTGGCGCGGAATCAATTCCAAAATCGTTAAGGGAATGTCAAAATCTTTGGATCCAAGTAAACTTTTGTTTGAGTGTAACAATGCATTTCTTATGGGTAGCGGAAATTTCGTCTAGACTATTCAGTCCATTGTGATACCACATTGGTGAACTGTGTCCTTAAAGTAAAGAAACACATTTTTGATTTAAAGAAATTGTCCTTAAATTATCTGAAATATTTAAACTTTAGATTTAAGAAAAAACGCTTCAAATATAGACTAACCCCCATTTTCATAAAGCTCCGTTAGTGTTCCGTTAACTAACCAATTTTTAAACCGTATTATGGACGAAGCTGTCATTTTGCCTTTATATTCCATAGGCCAGCTAGGAAATTAACTGACCAAAATTTTTCAGTTAAAGTTAACCGAAGAGAAGATATTTCCAATTTACTTTCTGTTAATTGCCAGTTAAAGCATAACGGAGCTACATGAAAATGGCCGTAAGACTTATTTTGAGGATTTAGCGTCTTTGGTTTAAAGTTTTTTTTTGAATTAAGAAAACATAATTTGGATTTTTAAACTGACATTTGTTTGTACGTGAGTACCTAACCGCGAAAAGAGAATGTAAATATGATAAATGAGATCGGTATCATAATTTTAATTTTATTGATCCTAGATTTGAAGCCAGATAGGTCGCTAAAAAATTCTTTATTTTAAAGAAGTCGCATCTTTGGCTCGGAATCAATACCAAAATCCTTAAGGGAAGGTCAAAATCTTTGGATCTAAGTAAACTCTTGTTTGAGTGTAACAATACATTTCTTATGGGTTGCGGAAATTTCGACTGGAGGTGCATACCGGCCTTTATGTGTGAATATACAAACTGTCGACAACATTGTCTTGTCGAAATTTTATCTGATTTTCAATAAGACAATTCTGCCATAAATTTCTAATGGGAAATAATTTGCACGGTCGATAACATCTGCCTAAGAACATTTTTAATAGCATAAATAGACATTTATTTCTTATGGGTAATAAAATGTTCGTTAGAGCAGCATTGAGACCGAAATTTACAACAGTGCCTATCTGCCTTTAATGGTTAATCAACGGCATTGCATTTATTATCGACACATTACATGATACATGCGTGGGGCCACATGCTTTCTTTCACTTCAAAAAAATTGAAAGTTTTCATTTTCTAAACGACATCCCTAGCATTGAAAGAAAATATGTCTCTATTTGCAAATCAATTTTAAATAAACAATTAAACACCACGGGATGGCGATTACGAGTATAAATGTACGGTTGACATTGTCGATACATTTTAACTTTGACTGATAACCATTGAGAACCAAAGACACCACCTCCTGGCGCTATTATCTTCACACAATACATTAGGCAATAAGACCATAGTTGTTTCCTTCTTCGTGTATTGTATATGTATATTGAAGAATGGAATGTAATTAAAGCATTTCCAAAACCATTATTGCATTACGACCACTAGAAGAGGAGTTCTAGTTAGTGTTGGGTTTTTCTTTAGTTTTTTGTTTTTTATCAAACAGAAAATTGCGTAGAGTTATAGCAGCTAAATAATTGAACAAAAAAAAAAAAACAAACTCCTATAAAATACGGGTGTTTTCAATACTTTTCATTCATTAACAGTTTGGTTTCTGAGCTGAAACCATATATCTATATTTTTTTTTTGAAAATTTCGGAATTTTTTCTTTTAAATTTTTCGTTGTTTTTCTTTTAGTTGGATATCCTGCCATTTATCTATCATAGAAATTATAGAAAAATGTTACGTTATTTATGCAAGTTTCTGATTGTAAATGTTGTTCTTCTTCAATCAACATGGGCCTTAGAAAATGGCCTGGCCCGAACTCCACCCATGGGCTGGATGCATTGGGAACGTTTCCGTTGTATTACCGATTGTAAGAAATATCCTGATGAGTGTATAAGGTAAGTGGATGTTTTTTTTTCGAAATTTTTTGTATGCAGAAAGTGTGAAAACAGATGCTTATAAATGAACTAACAAAATGGTTGACTTGAGTCCAAAGATTACAACCTTCATGTTGCGAGTAATTCATGGGGCTTCATTCCGATATTTCTTGAGATTGTAGAAGCTAAATATTTGATCCGAATTGCTAGATTTTTTTTTATATTTGGAGTTACCTTAGCTTCATAAAAAAATGTAGTGATTATAATTTTTCCGCTTTTCTGCCCTAAATTCTGTTACACTTAAGAAAAAAGTTTATTTGAATCATGATTTTGATTTTGACCTTCCCTTAAAGATTTTTGTAACTATTGATTCCGAGCCAAAGGTGCTGCTCTTTCAAATCTAGAATGAAAATTAGAATAAAGGTCTCATTTATCGAATTTTCGTTCTCTTCTTGCGATATATGAACAAAGCTATTAAAACTAAAACAGATACTTCAAAGTAAAAAATATTTTCGTAATAAAATAAATAAAAACAAGTAAGGAAAGTCTAAAGTCGGGCGGGGCCGACTATATTATACCCTGCACCACTTTGTAGATCTAAATTTCCGATACTATATCACATCCGTCAAATGTGTTGGGTGCTATATATAAAGGTTTTCCCAAATACATACATTTAAATATCACTCGATTTGGAGAGAATTTGATAGACTTTTACAAAATCTATAGACTCAAAATTTAAGTTGGCTAATGCACTGCACATTTAAATCTGAAGCAATTGTAAGGAAACTTCGCAAAAGTTTTTTTATGATTTATCGCTCGATATATATGTATTAGAAGTTTAAGAAAATTAGAGCCATTTTTACACCTTTTCGACTAAGCAGTGGCGATTTTACAAGGAAAATGTTGGTATTTTGACCATTTTTGTCGAAATCGGAAAAGCATATATATGGGAGCTATATCTAAATCTGAACCGATTTCAACCAAAATTGGCACGCATAGCTACAATGCTACTTCTACTCGCTGTGCAAAATTTCAAACAAATTGGGCCAAAACTCTGGCTTCTGGGGCCATATAAGTCCATATCGGGCAAAAATATATTTGGAAGCTATATTTAAATCTGAACCGATTTCAATCAAATTTGGCACACATGACTATACTACCAATTGTACTCCTTGTGCAAAATTTCAAGATAATCGGGATAAAACTCTGGCTTCTGGGTCCATATAAGTGCATATCGGGCGAAAGATATACATGGGAGCTATATCTAAATCTGAATCGATTTCAACCAAATTTAACACGCATAGCTACAATGCTAAATCTACTCACTGCGCCAAACCAAATTGGTTAAAAACTCTGGCTTTTAGGACCATATTAGTCCATATCGGGCGAAAGATATATATGGGAGCTATATCTAAATCTGAACCGATTTCAATCAAGTTTTGCACACTTGACTATACGACTAAGTTTTATGTTTGTACATAATTTCAAGCAAATCGGTATTAAAATCTGGCTGCTCTGTCCATATTAGTGCATATCGGGCGAAAGATAGATATGGGAGCTATATCTAAATCTGAACCGATTTCTTCCAAAATCAATAGGGTTCTATTCTGACCCAAATTAGGAACATGTGCCAAATTTGAAGGCGATTGGACTTAAATTGCGACCTAGACTTTGATCACAAAAATGTGTTCACAGACAGACGGACGAACAGACGGACGAACAGACGGACATGGTTATATCGACTCAGGGACCCACCCTGAGCATTATTGCCAAAGACACCATGTGTCTATCTCGTCTCCTTCTGGGTGTTACAAACATATGCACTAACTTATAATACCCTGTTCCACAGTGTGGCGCAGGGTATAAAAATTTAAACCAAATATGCAAAATTCTAAAATAAGATTTTGAAACGTTATTATCTTTAATCCAAAGATTCAATATCTTAGTTAATTTAAAGACAAATAAAAAAATAAACAAGTATATACGGCCGTAAGTTCGGCCAGGCCGAAGCTTATGTACCCTCCACCATGGATTACGTAAAAAATTCTTCTAAACACAGCCATCCACAATCGAATTACTTGGGTTGCGGTAACGCTTGCCGATGGCAAGGTATCTTAAAACTTCTTAACACCGTCTTCTCACTTGTAAGTTAGTCCATACGGGGTATATATTAAACAAAAAAAGGCCGACTAAATATGGATGAAATTTGCTTCTCTTACACGGATGAAAAAGACTGTTTTTCATATGTTTGGATATAAACATTATATGTTTGGAACACAAATTTTTAAACACAATATTTTTGAGTGCAAGCATATAATGTTCATAAACTAGCATAACATGTTTGGGACATATATGTTAATATGTTAGAACATATTATGTTTGGGACATAAAATGTTTGTAAATATATTATGCTTGGATGCAAACATATATTAATTTAGAAATAGCCTATAAACATATATGTGTTTAGTAGCTTGGAGCGCTATTTGACAGGGAGCGATATTGAATTAAGTTGGTGGTTGTTGCTTGTTATTACAAAATTAACATTTTATTTTTCCTTGGGCAATTGATCTACTACTTCTTTGATCCTTACAAACTGTGTGGTCCGCTGTTCGAATCCCCGTCCGGCAAAAGGTAAAATTAAAATAAAAAAATCATAAAATTGAATAATTTCTTCTACAATGTTTGTATCACAGAAAAAAATCTCGTGGAAGTGAGAAAGATGTGGGGGAATATACAATTAGGCAGAAACAAAATTATGAGCATTCAGGTCGAAAACCTATGTTGTTAGCACCTATATTACCTGTTTATTTTCATAATTCATTATGATTGTAAATATATAAATAAATAAATAAAATTTTGAGCACAATATTGTTTGGGAGAATTTTTTTTAGGCATATAATATTTTTGGGTGCAAAATGCTTCCAAACATATTATATGTTCACATAATAACATATTGTTTTTTGGAAGACAACATTATTGAATTTGGATGCAAAAATACAAAATGTTTGGAACTTAGACTATCCAAACATATATTGTTTAGACCAATATACTTTCAAACATATTATATATTGGAAGAGATCAAACATATAAATGTTTGGGCAATACCCAAAAATGTATATGCTTGAAGCAAAATATGTTTGGGAGTATATGTTACAGAAGCGATTTTTTGTAAGGGTGTAGAGGCTCCGCAAGCCAAATCTGGGGATGGGTTTATATGGGGGCAATATATAATTATGAACCGATATGGACCAATTTTTGCATGGTTGTTAGAGACCATATACCAACATCATGCACCAATTTTCAGACGGATCAAATGAAATTTGTTTCTCTTTGAGCCTCCGCAAGCCTAACCTGGGGATCTGTTTATATGGGGGCTATATATAATTATGAACTGATGTGGACCAATTTTTGCATGGTTGTTAAAGACCATATACCAACATCATGCGCCAAATTTCAGCCGGATCGGTTTATATGGGGTCTATATATAATTATGAACCGATGTGGACCAATTTTTGCATGGTTGTTAGAGACCATATACCAACATCATGCACCAAATTTTAGCCGGATCGGATGAGATTTGTTTCTCTTTGAGGCTCCGCAAGCTAAATCTGGCGATCGGTTTATATGGGGGCTATATAGTTATGGACCGATGTGGACCAATTTTTGCATGGTTGTTAGAGACCATATACTAACACCACGTACCAAATTTCAACCGAATCGGATGAAATTTGCTTGTCTTAGAGGGTCTGCAAGCCAAATCTGAGGGTCCGTTTATATGGGGGCTATACGTAAAAGTGGACCGATATGGCCCATTTGCAATACCATCCGACCCACATCAATAACAACTACTAGTGCCAAGTTTCAAGTCGATAGCTTCTTTCGTTCGGAAGTTAGCGTGATTTCAACAGACGGTCTGACGAACGGACATGCTTAGATCGACTCAGAATTTCACCACGATCCAGAATATATATACTCTATGGGGTCTTAGAGCAATATTTCGATGTGTTACAAACGGAATGACAAAGTTAAAAATAGTAGAAAAAAGTGTTTTTAAGTCGTTGTCTACTTTTATATTTTTGTACTTCTTATCCCAGCCGTTCGTAAAGAACCAAAAATAATTTCTTGTCTGTTCCTGCCCTATGATATCTAAAGTTTAAGACCCCAGGAGATAAAGCTTACAATAATATTTATAATTTAATTATAAATGCCATTAATCAATTAATAAATAAATATCCTAAAGGGCTTCCAAATACGATTAGTAAACATTTTGTTTGCTGTTATGTTTTAATTTAAAAAATATTCAGATTTATTCTTAATATTTTTTTTAGTTTGCTTTCTCATTTCAGCAGACTTTCTGCTGTTTTAGCAGATTTTTCTGCTGTATCTACTAACAATTTTCTTGGGGTGTATAACATTCTTCAAAAAAAAAGTTAGCTTCGAGTTTTCTAGTTTAACATTTATTGCTTGATCTTTCTCAGCAGAGTTTCCAAATTAATGAATTAATTGGCAAAATTTTTCTGGTATTACTAACAACATTTCTTGAGTGTATTTTTTGAAATATTTTTTTTGCAGCTCTTATTAATTTAATATTAATTTCTAATTTTTTTGTCTCAATTTTTTTTGTCTCAATTTTTTTTGTCTCGATTTTTTTGTCTCAAAAACAGTGAAAATCTTTTCAAACGCACCACAGACTTACTTGTCGATGAAGGATATTTGGCTGCTGGCTATGAATATGTTATAATCGATGATTGTTGGTTGGAAAAGGAACGTGACAATATTACCGGAAAATTGGTAGAGGATCGCTTAAGATTCCCTAGTGGCCTTAATGCTTTGGCAAATTATGTATGTTTAAATATTTTCTTTAATAATTGATTTTAAAGCGATATTATTTCCCATTTCCAAAATAGATCCACAACAGAGGTGTAAAGTTCGGTTTATATCAGGATTATGGTACCAACACATGTGCTGGCTATCCTGGTGTCATCAAACATATGGCCTTGGATGCACAATCGTTTGCCGATTGGGATGTTGATTATGTGAAACTTGATGGCTGTTATGCCGATATCAATCAAATGGATGAGGGATATCCCGAATTTGGTAGATTATTGAATAGAACTGGTCGTCCAATGATTTATTCGTGCAGTTGGCCCGTTTATCAGGAATACGAGGGAAAATTGGTGAGTGAGAATTAAAGCCTGATATATAAATCAAACGGAATACATTTTTGCCGTTAATGATATTTTGTATGAGAGCAAAATGCAAAACGCCGATAATTATGATAATGTAGATTGTTTGTAAGGTTTGTTTAGGAGATATAAAACAATCGATAATATCGTCTCACGAAAATTTCGCTAAAAATATCCAAGAAATTTACTTCTTTAAGGCCGGTTTCTACCTTTGGCCGAAAATTCTATTGCTGTCGATAACACTGTACCATATATTTTTTCAATTTCGCTAGAGATGCAACCGTGCGGAAAATCGTTTACGATTTCTTGTGGTTGTAAAATGTAAATAATCGATAGAGTCTCCTGCCATTTCCACTTGCAGGTCGATTAGACAGTTCAGCTTTGTAATTCATATGCCCGGTACGTGTCTCTAATGAAATTTCTACTAACCGCATTGCATTGGTATTTTTGCTACCGTAAATTCAGTGATTCGTGTTTATCGACTGTTTATATTGTGCTCTCATATGGAGCATATAACATCATAATCTCACTAGTGGTGTATACCGGAAAATTCCTTTTCGATGTATTTCTCGGTATACAGATCTTGCGAAAATTTTTGTCGCATGCCAATAATACAGTTTTCCATGTATGTATTTCTTATGGGAGCATACTTTTTGTTAGCAAATATGGCAATGTAATTCTTATGGAAATTTAGTTGTAAGTGCCAAATGGCCTTAAAACAGCAGAATCGATAATAACGTCCCATATTGGCTATCACGAAATGTTTATCTCCAAATCCAAATTATTTGATGACTTGTTTTCCCTTTGCCTATTTCTAGCCCAATTATGAAGCTCTAAAAGAGCATTGCAATTTGTGGCGCAACTGGAACGACATTGATGATTCATTTGAATCGGTAGCACAAATTATGGATTATTTTTCTAAAAATCAGGATAGAATACAACCCCATGCTGGTCCTGGACACTGGAATGATCCTGATATGGTAAGATTGATAAATAAGTTTAAGAAATTAAATTTAAAAAATATATTGTTTTCATTATTTTAGTTGATTCTTGGAAATTATGGATTGTCATACGATCAAAGTAAATTACAAATGGCTGTGTGGTCGATTTTGGCAGCACCTTTAATTATGTCAAATGATTTGGCTTCTGTAAGGCCGGAGATCAAGGCTATTCTGCAAAATAAGTAAGTAAAAGTAGGGTATTTACCGTATTTAGAAATTAGAATAATACAAAAAAATAATGTGGGAGAACATTTTACAATCGATAACATGGTATCGAAGAAAAAATGTCGTTGCTATTCAGTTTTGATGGGTAGCCGAAATTTCTCTAGAGTTCCGTACCGAGCTTAAGCGCTGTATTATACCATTTAAGAATTCAGCATAATGTGCTGAATCAGTATTATAACCCTTATGGGTTCACAATGTAAACAATCGATAATAACGTCGTAACGTGACATATTCCTCCGTAGCAAAAGTACCAATACATTTGCTGTTTTAACAAACTTTTTTCTAATAATAACATTTTTTGAGGTGTACTAATATTATATATGCATTGGATATACTTTTTTATCCTTTTTTTAAGGTACGTTATTGCCGTGGATCAGGATCCTTTGGGCATACAAGGACGTCGTATTTTGTTGAAGAATAAAATAGAGGTAATATATATTTTTTAAAGAAGTTCTTAAAATTAAATTTCTTGAATTTTTTTTAAATTTTCCTTCTAGGTTTGGTCCCGTCCCATTACTCCTGTAACATCAAATGGCCAATATTCATATGCTGTGGCCTTTGTAAGTCGTCGTGCCGATGGTGCTCCTTATTCCATTAAATTCAAACTCAACGATTTAAATCTTACAAATCCCCGTGGTTATGCCGTTACTGTAAGTCGAATTTTATCAACAATATTATGTAGCTTTAAAATTTTTATATTAATTTTTCATTTTAGGATCTTTATGACAATAACAGATTTATTGGTCAATTTAAACCTACGAGTGCCTTTGAAACACGTATTATTCCGAATGGTATGTAGTTTTGTGTGATCTGCGAATTTATACGATAATAAATTATTATTTTTTCAGGTGTAACATTCTACAAATTTACAGCTTTACAAAACGGAAGAAAATGAGTGCTATTGAATCTACTGTTACTGCGAATTATTTCATTATAGTAGTGACTTTATACCAAATATTACAATAAAGTTTTAAATTTAATATTAGTTGTTTATATATATGAGTTTATTAAGGACATTGTAAAAATACTTGGTCAAAGTAATACGAAGCCATATCGATTATGAGTCAATCCTGTGTTATTTATTTTGTTATTTATTTTGTCACCCATAAGAAATCCATAGATAATTTTTGCAAACAAAATCGAGATTTGTATAATATAAAATATACAAGGGAAACCGGTATTACCGACATTCATAAGAGTTTCGGCAAAGGTGCTCACAGGGTTTACGCGAAAAGTTTGCTAAGTGTAATAAATACGATAAATATAAAATTTCCTTATGACGATTTCTCATCAACTATGTATCGTTTTCGGCTTAAAAATTAGGTAAATGTAGGTATTGTTTTTTTCATAAACCTTTCATTTCATGTTTTTGATTTGAAACTCTGTGTGGAGGTTTCCTGTGTATGCCAATAAGGCATACTTTCTTAAGCCCGATATGCAGATCTTGCAAAAATTCTTGTTGTGTGGTAATAATACAGTACCATGTAATTCCTATAGCCCGATATGCGCCTGTATCGATTTTTTTAGAATATTGATAATACTATCTCATGCATTGGTTATGACAGCAAAATCTAAACAATAGATAAAAACGCTTCAAGGAATTTTCGTTTGGAAATCTTATTTCTAGAAAGCCATATCGAACTTATGGGAGTAAAGTGTAAACCAGGATTAACAACGCCTCATAGAATTTTCTGAGGAAAAAATATCAAATATCAAAAAAATATCAAATTTATTTCTTAGTGATGAGAGTAATTTCTTTTGAGGTGGAGCCGCGATTTACAGCAGAATTTTCAGAGTTCCATTTCATTTCAAAGTTGCATTTCATCCTCATCGCTACCACAGACTCGTAAGTGACACTGCAACAATCCCCAACTGTGATGGGGGAAGCATATGAAAAAGTATGAAATGTACATGAAAGTATTTTGCCATCACTATTGTTACAAGAGCCATTTTATATTTTATGAAACACCAAGCGCAACTAGCTTCTTATAATTTATTTAAATAAAATCGATAATGAAGTGCTGAAAACATAGTTATTTCGCGTAATATTGTAAAAGGTATATTGGTGAACAATTTTTGTCTTTCCAAATGGAATAAAGTGATTGTTTTTCAGATATTTTACAGACACGCTGCCTCCATCGAGAATAAAACAAGTAAGGAAAGTCTAAAGTCGGGCGGTGCCGACTATATTATACCCTGCACCACTTTGTAAATCTAAATTTTCGATACCATATCACATCCGTCAAATTGGGGGCTATATATAAAGGTTTGTTCCAAATACATACATTTAAATATCACTCGATCTGGACAGATTTTGATAGACTTCTACAAAATCTATAGACTCAAAATTTAAGTTGGCTAATGCACTAGGGTCGAACACAATGTTAGTAAAAAAATATGGGAAACATTTAAATCTGAAGCAATTTTAAGAAAACTTCGCAAAAGTTTATTTATGATTTATCGCTCGATATATATGTATTAGAAGTTTAGGAAAATTGGAGTCATTTCTACAACTTTTTGACTAAGCAGTGGCGATTTTACAAGGAAAATGTTGGTATTTGGACCATTTTTGTCGAAATCAGAAAAACATATATATGGGAGCTATATCTAAATCTAAACCGATTTCAACCAAATTTAGCACGCATAGCTACAACGCTAATTCTACTCCCTGTGCAAAATTTCAACTAAATCGGAGTTAAAAAACGGCCTCTGTGGTCATATGAGTCTAAATCGGGCGAAAGTTATATATGGGATCTATATCTAAATCTGAACCGATTTCAACCAAATTTGGCACGCATAGCAACAATGCTAATTCTACTCCCTGTGCAAAATTTCAACTAAATCTGAGTTAAAAATTCGCATCGGTGGTCATATGAGTGGAAATCGGGCGAAAGCTATATATGGGAGATATATCTAAATCTGAACCGATTTCAACAAAATTTGGCACGCATAGCTACAATGCTAATCCTACTCCCTGTGCAAAATTTCAACTAAATCGGAGCAAAAAATTGGCCTCTGTGGTCATATGAGTGTAAATCGGGCGAAAGCTATATATTGGAGCTATATCTAAATCTGAACCGATATCAACCAAATTTGGCACGCATATCTACAATGCTAATTCTACTCCCTGTGCAAAATTTCAACTAAAACGGACCAAAAAATTGGCCTCTGTGGTCATATGAGTGTAAATCGGGCGAAAGCTATATATGGGAGATATATCTAAATCTGAACCGATTTCAACCAAATTTGGCACGAATAGCTACAATGCTAATTCTACTCCCTGTGCAAAATTTCAACCAAATTTGGGTAAAACTCTGGCTTCTGGGACCGTATTAGTCCATATCGGGCGAAAGATATATATGGGAGCTATATCTAAATCTGAACCGATTTCAATAAAATTTGGCACACTTGACTATAGTGCTAATTGTTCTTCTTGTGCAAAATTTTAAGCAAATTAGGGTAAAACTCTGGCTTCTGGGGCCATATAAGTCCATATCGGGCGAAACATATATATGGGAGCTATATCTAAATCTGAACCGATTTCTTCCAAAATCAATAGGGATCTATTCTGAGCCAAAACACATACTTGTGCCAAATTTGAAGTCGATTTGACTAAAACTGCGACCTAGACTTTGATTACAAAAATGTGTTCACGGACAGACGGACAGACGGACATCGCTATATCGACTCAGGAGCCCACCCTGAGCATTTTTGCCAAAGACACCATGTGTCTATCTCGTCTCCTTCTGGGTGTTGCAAACATATGCACTAACTTATAATACCCTGTTCCACAGTGTGGAGCAGGGTATAAACACTGGCTGATAGACGCTGTAACACGTAACTTGCCACTTGTAAATCAACGAAAAAATTATGTTAAATGTGTTGTGATTAATCAAATTAATAAACATCTAAACAATCGTGTTTTACTTGACCACAATGATTCTTTTACAACTATCTTAAAATTCACTTTTTCTGATTGTTGGTTGGGCTTTTATTAAATTTATTAAAAAAGGCACCTAATAATTGCACTCATGCGATACTTTTTTGTAGTAGCTTGGCGTGGTACAATTTCTCAATAGTGACGGCGCTTTTCCGATGAGTTTTGGTTGTCGTATACGATTGTTTTGGACGTGGTGGGGATTCTCAGAAACGCCGTCAAATTCAAAAATGTTGGCAGGGAAGTAGCTATACATTCTTTATGGACAACTAAATATTCGTTAGAAGTATACCGAGCTTGGGAAAAACTTTGGACAGTTGATAATATCGTACCACTCAAAATTTCGTTAAGCAGGGGTGCACCTATAAAGGAAATTTTGGTTAAAAATTTAAAAAAAAATCTCCCGTAAGGAAATCATGCCGATAACACAGTCAAGTTTCCTCCTCTTACGCAAATGTGTCTATCCAATTCTTACGGACAGAGTTAATTCGATTAAATATGCATACTGAGCTTTAGAGCAAAATTTAAAAAGGCGATAATATCGTGCATCCGATAATGTCGCTAAGAATACGAGTAACTATGCATTTCTTATGATAACACACATTTCGCTAGAGTTTCATATCGGGATTTAGCAAAAGTAGAAGTGAATTTCTTATGGATATAGCATTGAAATTCTTTAACTTGCAAAAAAGTAAGTTTTACCATATATTTCCTATGGGAGCACAATTTAAACAATCGATAATACCGCAAACGGAATTTTCGTTAGGGCTAATGTTTATGTAGCTGAAATTTTCGTTACCCATAGGAAATCCATTGGCACTTTTGCTATCAAAAATTCCGTGAGACGGCATTATCGATCTATAAATTTTACTACACACGAAATACCACAAGAAATGCTTAGCTAAACTGTGTTATTGGTATATCACAGAATTTTTTTACCGAGAAAGGGGTTTTACAAAACTTTCGCTCCCGCTTTCCCGGGAATTCCCTCACATATTTTCCGGGAATTTTGCTTTGGAATATTTCATATAAAATATTGGCATAAATAACATAGTGTAATAAAAGCTAGTAATAATTGCCTTGTCCAACATATATGGTCGTTAGTTCTATCGGGATCCCAATTAGCTTAATGGAAGGTTTATCTTCCTAAGTTATAATCGTGGTATTTATATGAATGGAAAAAGTCCAGGAAAAAACTCTAATACCAAGAAGTCTATGCTGGTAAATAGTTGCTACCCTGCCAACATTTTTTGAATTTGACGGCACTACTGAGAATCCCCACCACGTCGAAAACAATCGTACAAGACATCAAAAACTCGTCAGAAAAGCACCGTCACTATTGAGAAGTTGTACTACGCCAAGTTACAACAAAAAAGTTTCTCGTCAGTGCAATTATTAAGTGCCTTTTTAGATCAATTTAGAACGACGCCAATAAGAGCCCCTTCAAACTACCAGAAAAAGTGAATTTTAAGGTAGTTGTAAAAGAATCATTGTGGTCAAGTAAAACACGATTGTGTAGCTGTTTATTAATTTGATTAGTGACATTTACGAGGTAGCGATGAGGATGAAATGGAACTTTGAAATGCTGGCAGGGTAACTACCATTATATTAGAGATATATTTGTAGCTTAAGAAATATAACGTAGAACTATCTTATTTCGGGAATTGTTTGATAAACTGCCGATATATCATACATTGATTGTATCACTCTTTCGCTAACTTTTTCATGCGAAATGCTTCAAAGTGCAACAAATTCATTTAATTTTTAATAAACAAATTGGATTTGTAATTTTTCATTTCAGGTGTTTAGATTAAATATATTCGCGGAAATACTTTTATTAATATTGGAAAAATTAAGACGCATATCACCTTGAATGAAAGGTAGAAGATCGATGTTTCCTTTTATGTATCATACAAAGAATTTTCCTATAAAATAATTATATGAATGAGTCATATTTTGTTTATTTAAAATGAGGAAGAAAAACGCAGACTAATCGTCTCTGTTGGAAATTCTACATTTTGTTTGTAAACAGTAATTCGTTAGTAATTTTAATACGTTCAGATTTCAAAAGTAAACATTAAACGATGGACATCAACAATCGGTACTTTTTTAAGCGTTTTTTATACCCTCCACCATAGGATGGGGAGTATATTAACTTTGTAATTCCGTTTGTAACACATCGAAATATTGCTCTAAGACCCCACGAAGTATATATATTCTCTTCGTGGTGAAATTCTGAGTCGATCTAAGCATGTCCGTCCGTCTGTTGAAATCACGTTAACTTCCGAACGAAACAAGGTATCGACTTGAAACTTGGCACAAGTAGTTTTTATTGATGTAGGTCGGATGGTATTGCAAATGGGCCATATCGGACCACTTTTACGTATAGCCCCCATATAAACCGACGCTCAGATTTGGCTTGCAGAGCCTCTTGGAGGAGCAAAATTCATCCCATCCGCTTGAAATTTGGTATGTTGTGTTAGTATATGGTCTGTAAAAACCATGCAAAAATTGGTCCACATCGGTCCATAATTATATATAGCCCCCATATGAACCGATCCCCAGATTTGGCTTGCGGAGCCTCTAAGAGAAGCAAATTTCATCCGATCCGGCTGAAATTTGGTACATGGTGTTAGTATATGGTCTCTAACAATCATGCAAAAATTGGTTCACATAGGTCCATAATTATATGTAGCCCCCATATAAACCGATCCCCAGATTTGACCTCCGGAGCCTCTTGGAGGAGCGAAATTCATCCGATTCGGTTGAAATTTGGTACGTGATGTCAGTATATGGTCTCTTACAATCATGCATAAATTGGTCCATACAGGTCTTAATTATATATAACACCCATTTAAATCGATCCCCAGATTTGACCTCTGGAGCTATTGGAGGAGCAAAATTCATCTGATCCGGTTGAAATTTGGTACGTGGTGAAATTTGGTACATTGCGCTAGTATATCATGCCTCTATCAATCATGCCAAAATTGGTCCCTATCGGTCTATAGTTATATATAGCCGATCCTCAAAATAATCTACCAAAATTTTATTTCTATAGAAAATTTTGTCAAAATTTTATTACTATAGAAAATTTTGTCAAAATTTTATGACTATAGAAAATTTTGTCAAAATTGTATTACTATAAAAATTTATTTCAAGGTCTTATTTCTATAGAAAATTTTGTCAAAATTTTATTTCTTAGAAAGCTTGGTCAACATTTTATTTCTATAGAAAATTTTGTCAAAATTTTATTACTCTACAAAATTTTGTCAACATTTTATTTCTATAGCAAGTTTTGTCAAAATTTTATTTCTATAGAAAATTTTGTCAAAATATTATTTCTATAGCAAATTTTGTCAAAATTTTATTTCTATAGAAAATTTTGTCAAACTGAATTATTTACGTATTTAATTGACCTTTGTTTTGTTTATATATGGAATTTGAGTTGAAAGGAAAACGTGATATAATACTTTACATTCAGGTAACTTATCAAAAAGTCAAAATTCGCGAGGTAAAAATACGACTTTTTTTAAAATCGCAAGTATAATTTTTATTCAAAAATTTTGAAATGTCGAAAATGCTTTTCTAATTTTGAAAACGAAACGTAGTATTGTCTACTATCCATATATCAAGACAGATTTAGTAACAGGTTGGCTGATAAGCCCCCGGTCTAACAAAGAAAAACACATTTTTTGGTCAAAGTTCGTTTTTATTATTCAACATAGTTCCCTTCAAGACCGATACAACGATTATAACGACCTTCCAATTTTTTGATACCATTTTGGTAGTACTCCTTCGGTTTTGCCTCAAAATAGGCCTCAGTTTCAGCGATCACCTCTTCATTGCACCCAAATTTTTTCACATCCTTTTGAGGTTGAACAATATGTTCAACAAGTCGGAATTTGAAATAAAGAAAATCTGGAAATGTATCGATTTAGGCTTCGAAATATGAGGAAATGTGTTACGGTTCGCAAGAATAATTGGAGTAATTCTTAAATTGAAGAAATACTGCATGGTATTTCGTTGGGGGAGATGACAAACCCATAAAACCCCTTTAGCTACATCTAGGCCATTAAGCAAATACCGACAATCAAAGTTCTGCTCAAATGAAAAAAAAAATAATCACCTGATAGCTTGAAAATGCCTTCCTAAATATATCTTGTCCATATATAAAAAAAATATATACCCAAAGAAATTTGTTAGTAGACACTGCAGAATGGCTATTGGAAAAGTCATTGTTGTTGAAATAGCAATTTATGAGCTGTTTTAGGATCGTAATAGTTTATAACCTAACAATTTAACGAATTGTTATTCGATAGACCCTGACTTACAAAAATATATCAGCAGACACCGACTGCTGTTTTATAAGACTTTTTTCTATGAGTGTATTGTATATGAACATAGCTACAGGAAAGCACTTAAGCTCCGTGAAACTTGCCCCCAACTGACAATAGCAGTTAAATATTCTGGGATACATCTTTTTAAAAGATGGGGATAGAAAATATTCGATAACAATTTTTGGACCTTTTCTTCCATATATTTATTGAAGCCTATGACTTGACTTTGGTGTAAGTAAATCAATTAAATTCATAGAAAATCTGCTAGAAACAGCAGTACGGGGACTGCTGTTATATTTTTATACCCTCCACCATAGGATGGGGGGTATATTAACTTTTTCATTCCGTTTGTAACACATCGAAATATTGCTCTAAGACCCCATAAATTATATATATTCTGGGTCGTGGTGAAATTCTGAGTCGATCTGAGCATGTCCGTCCGTCCTCTGTTGAAATCACGCAAACTTCCGAACGAAACAAGCTATCGACTTGAAACTTGGCACAAGTATTGCAAATGGGCCATATCGGTCCACTTTTACGTATAGCCCCCATATAAAATTTTGGCTTGCGAGTCCTCTAAGAGAAGCAAATTTCATACGATCCGGCTGAAATTTGGTACAGGGTGTTAGTATATGGTCTCTAACAACTATGCAAAAATTGGTCCACATCGGTCCATAATTACTTATAGCCCCCATATAAGCCGATCCTCCGATTTGGCTTGCGAAGCCTCAAAGAGAAGCAAATTTCATCCGATCCGTCTGAAATTTGGTACATGGTGTTAGTATATGGTCTCTAACAGCCATGCAAAAATTGGTACACATCGGTCCATAATTATATATAGCCCCCATATAAACCGATCCCCCGATTTAGCTTGCGGAGCCTCTAAGAGAAGCAAATTTCATCCGATCCGGCAATACTTGTTGTACTTCATAGTCTAGCCAACAAGAAATTATAACATTTTTAGGTCTGTGGTATATTCCTGCCCCTCCAAATATTTTAAAAAACTGCTTTCCCTTTGTAGCAGACTTTTTGCTGTTTTACAAGCTTCTTCCGCTAAACTACTAAAAAATTTCCTTGGGTGTAAAAGAAATGACAAGAAAAGAATTCCAAATTGTTTTTTTGTTTGTAAAATTATAATATATTTTCTATAAATAAACCAAAAACTTGAATAATACATAATACGTATTTCCATTATTAACTTAATTCGATGACATTTTTTTTCAAATTTAACATAATGCTTGTTTATCTAGAGTGGGAGAGAGAGAAGCAAAACAAAGCGTGTAAAAAAATATGAATCAAAACAATTTATGTAAAATAAATACATATTCTATGGGTTTAGCGTAATAAATATATGTACTTTTTTTTGTAGAAACCAATACAAGGAAAATATATAGATTTTAGCATATTAATTGATCATGCCTAGTTCGTTCGCGGCTTTTAGTAATGCCACAAACAATTTTTTTTTGTATTTTATAAAAACTTAATTTTTTTAATTGATTCGCTTTCAAAAAAATCAATCTCATCAATATTGTTATTGTTTTATTGTCAAGTTGTTGCGGTTGCATTTTAATTATTTTTAATTAAGCAATTGTGTTGTATTCGTT
The DNA here is from genome assembly GCF_050003625.1 of Haematobia irritans. Classification (NCBI taxonomy): domain Eukaryota; kingdom Metazoa; phylum Arthropoda; class Insecta; order Diptera; family Muscidae; genus Haematobia; species Haematobia irritans. The sequence goes on along the minus strand of NC_134401.1, from coordinate 161,739,640 downwards.
ATAGAGAAAAATATAGGTAAATGAAATAGTTTTGTAAATAAATACAATTTATTGTTATATACAAATACATCATTGTAGACTTGAATAGATGATATAGAGAAAGAATTAAAAAAAAGAAGAAGAGGAAAATATTTTATAGAAACCAACAACAAAATCTAGTCTAATTTAATTTTGTATAAAACTTTTGTAAAGTTCCACGATATTCTTATGGGTGTGTATGTGTGAAAAATTGTTTTGTTTCCTATTTGATTTTCCTTTATGACTTAAGTGTAAATTTAATTGTAGTTAAGTAAAGCTAAAGTTTTACTTTATCCACCTCTGCTCCGTTTCGCCACTTTCAGTGGACACCATTTGTAATGGTTGGAGTGCGTTCATAAGTACGCCGATGCATATCATCGACACTCTTGAGGTAGTAGGTGCCTGGGAACAAAGCACTTATGCTGCCACTGGGCGTATAGGGAGCTGTGTGATTATTCTTCCCGCGAATTTCCATCAGTTCGGAGAATACTTCTGGGGCTACCTTTTCACGAGAATTCAATAGTGGTATAACATAATCTAATTTTCCTACGAATTTTTGGAAGACATCGGAATTTGAGGTCACTTTAATCGAGTACATGGAGGCAGCCAAACCAGATCCATATGAAAAGACACCAATACGTTTGCCCAGTAATTTTTCAGGTACCTCACTGACCAGCAGTGACACCAAACCAGAGTAAACCGAGGGTGTATACATATTACCCACTTGACTAGCCAATAACAAAGATTTCTTGGTTTTCTCCTCAAAGATATTCGAAAATTGTGTCATGAAAGCCTTCTCGACATCACGATCGAAATAAGTTGAAGCCAAAGTGGATTTGTTGAAACGTTCTAAGGCAGGATATTTTTCAGCTCTTTTCGTTTCATCCGATGTCAGCAAGAAATCATTGAACACCAAACGGGCCACCGATTTTTGTACCAACTTACAGAAGGGTGTGTGAAATAGCACAGCATCGAAGTTTTCCAAGCCCTCTTTCTCTTCCTGGGGATTTAGTTTTTGGAATTTCTTGCGATACAATTGATAGCAGGTATCCAAAGCAGATAGGTAGCATTGTATAGAGAGTTTTCCATCGACTGTGGGATATTCCGAACTTAAATCGGGTTTATAGAAATCATAAGCATGTTCCATATGTGTAGCTCTTAATCCTCTTTCAAATACAAGGGGGGCATTTGGTCCCACCAACATGGCAATGGCTCCAGCCCCACCAGTAGGTCTAGCAGCACCCTTGGCATACACAGCAATATCGGCACAAACAGCCAAAGCCATACGTCCATCCCAACTTGATGATTCGACCCAATTTATGGAATTGAATAAGGCGGCTGTACCTCCGTAACAGGCATTTGTGGTGTCAATACCTTCCATATCGGTATTACCACTATCGGCAAACAATTGCATTAGTACTGATTTCACAGATTTTGATTTATCCACAAGGGTCTCTGTACCAACTTCGAGGCGACCAATATCACTTGCTTTGATATTGTGTCTTTCCATGAGGCGGGTGACAACGGTTAAGCATAGAGAATTGACATCTTCACGATCCGAGCAAAAGCCCATTTTTGATTGGCCCAAGCCAATGGTGTATTTACCAGCAGAAACTCCATCAAATTGTTCCAATTCTGTTTGGTCCACATATTGTGAGGGGAAGAGGACCTCTATAGCTAAGATACCAACGTTTTCGGGCCACATCTTTTAATTTGGATGAAACAAATAGTTTGGAAATATATATAATAAATAGAGGTATCTGCAAAAAGGGAAGTAAGAAAAAACAAGAGATTAATTTTTTGGGTTTCGTAATATTTATATTTAGTTATAAATGAAATGGAGAAAAATCCAAATAGGACAATAATGGCACCCAGGACCAAATGGACGAATTTGGTAAATGGGTAATATAGGCCCTTTTTCTATATATAACGATAACCTTAACTTGACTTCGTGATGCCCTAAAAGGCCCTATTTGTATAGGCTCTATTGGTCTATGGTATACTTGGGCTTAATTTTTTTCCGAATGTCGAAACATGTTGAAGAAAGTGCCAGAAGCCTTCTACTACCTTTATATACTCTTATAGAACGATACTACAAAGAATTAGCTGAACTAATATATATATATATATATACCTATAATATCCACCTATTGATTACCATATAAGCTATTGTACCTTATGATACTCTGTTTGTCAAATATTTTTGTCGATTATTTGCAATTTGTTTAATAAAGGTGTTTTAAAGAGTTTGAAGAAACTTTAAAATATTTATTAAACAAAGAATATTTGAACACTAATGCCAAATAAATAACTCGATTGGGTGGTGTATGTTTAGTTTTTTTTTATCCTATTTTTATCGTTCGTCGCCTTGACTATCAGCTGATGTACAAAGACTTTTCTTGTCATTGGGCAAACTTCTTCATTTGTTACCACCCGTTATAATTCATTTGGAGTCGAGTTCCTCCAAATTCTTTATCTAATCTCTGATTTCTAGTTCTTCAGTCCTTTTTTAATTGTCAAAGAACTTCTTCCATCACAAAAATTGAAAACATTGACGACGAAAATCCTTTTCAGGAATATCGATCTTCGTCGATAGTAGAATATACCGACAAACAGAATAACAATTAGTGGTGACTGATGAGTGATGGATATAAAATTAAAATTTTGTAATCTTTAAATTCGATTAATCGGTTTCAAGGTCTAAAGTAGTTTTTGAAAATATATTTCATCATTAGATTGTGTTAATTATTTTTTAGTTGTAATTTTTTATTTATATCGTTTTTATATAGTTTGCTTTATTTCTTTTTTTAATTTATAATTTATTTTATATTTTGTAATATGTGTCCAAATGGGTTTATTATGTATTATATTACTGTTAGTATCCAAAACGTATTTTACGTATAAAGGCTGGAATACACCCACGGTTGCAACAGTTGGTACAATTCTATCAAAAAATGGTAGATTTTTTACTGTTTGGTAGATTGGTATAATTCTTGATATTTTGGTAGATTTTTCAAAATATTCCTCTTCAACTAAGAGGTACTTCACAAATTTTCTATAGAACTAAAAATTTGACAAATTTTCTATAGAAATAAAACTTTGACAAATTTGCTATAGAAATAAAATTTTGACAAAATTTTCTATAGAAATAAAATTTTGACAACATTTTCTATAGAAATAAAATTTTGACAAAGTTTTCTATAGAAATAAAATTTTGACAAAATTTTCTATAGAAATAAAATTTTGACAACATTTTCTATAAAAATAACATTTGCAAAATTTTCTATAGAGATAAAATTTTGACAACATTTTCTACAGAACTACAATTTTGACAACATTTTCTATAGAAATACAATTTTGACAAAATTTTCTATAGAAATAAGATTTTGACAAAATTTTCTATAGAAATAAAATTTTGACAAAATTTTCCATAGAAATAAAATTTTGACAAAATTTTCTATAGAAATAAAATTTTGACAAAATTTTCTATAGAAATAAAATTTTGACAAATTTTTCTATAGAATTAAATTTAGACAAAATTTTCTATTCAATTAAAATTTTGACAAAATTTTCTATAGAAATAAAATTTTGACAAAATTTTCTATAGAAAAAAAAACTACAAAACTTTCTATACAAATAAAATGTTGACAAAATTTTCTACAGAAATAAAATTTTGACAAAAATTTTCTATAGAAATAAAATTTTGACAAAAATTTCCTATAGAAATAAAATTTTGACAAACATTTTCTATAGAAATAAAATTTTGACAAAATTTTGCTATAGAAATAAAATTTTGACAAAATTATCTATACAATTAAAATTTTGACAAAATTTTCTGTAGAAAAAAAATTTGACAATATTTTCTAGACATAGACATAAAATTTTGACACATTTTCTATAGAAATTAAATTTTGACAGAAAATTCTGTAAAATTTTTACAGAAAAAAATTACCAAATTTTCTATAGAAATACAATTTGGACGCAATTTTCTATACAAATAAAATTTTTCTATAGAAATACAACTTTGACAAAATTTTCTATAGAAATAAAATGTTGACAACATTTTCTATAGAAATAAAATTTTGACAAAATTTTCTAAAGAAATAAAATTTTGACAAAAATTTATATAGAAATAAATTTTGATTAAATTTTCGATAGAAAAATAAATTTTGAGAAAATTTTCTATAGAAAAAAAGTTTTAACAAAATTTTCTAAGAAATAAAATTTTGACAAAATTTTCTATAGAAATAAAATTTTCTACAGAAATAAAATTTTCTACAGAAATAAAATTTTATATAGAAATAAAAAAAATCTATAGAAATAAACTTTTGCCAAAATTTTCTACAGAAATAAAATTTGGACAAAATTTTCTATACAATTAAAATTTTGACAAAATTTTATCTAGAAAAAAAAAATTGGCAAAATTTTCTATAAAAAAAATTGACAAAATTTTCTATAGAAATAAAATTTTAATAAAATTTTCTACAGAAATACAATTTTGACAAAATTATCTACACAATTAAAATTTTGACAAAATTTTGTATAGAAAAAAAAATTTGACAATATTTTCTATAGAAATAAAATTTTGACAAAATTTTCTATAGAAATAAAATTTTGACAAAATTTTCTATAGAAATAAAATTTTGACAAAATTTTCTATAGAAATAAAATTTTGACAAAATTTTCTATAGAAATAAAATTTTGACAAAATTTTCTATAGAAATAAAATTTTGACAAAATTTTCTATAGAAATAAAATGTTGACAAAATTTTCTATAGAAATAAAATTTTGACAACATTTTCTATAGAAATAATAAAAAATTTATAGAAATACAATTTTGACAACATTTTCTATAAAAATAATATTTGCAAAATTTTCTATAGAGATAAAATTTTGGCAAAATTTTCTACAGAAATACAATTTTGACATTTTCTATAGAAATACAATTTTGACAAAATTTTCTAAAGAACTAAAATTTTGACAAAATTTTCTATAGAAATAAAATTTTGACAAATTTTTCTATAGAAATAAATTTTTTTGCAAAATTTTCTATAGAAATAAAATTTTGACAAAATTTTCTAAAGAAATAAAATTTTGACAAAATTTTCTATAGAAATAAAATTTTGACAAAATTTTCTATAGAAATAAAATTTTGACAAAATTTTCTATAGAAATAAAATTTTGACAAAATTTTCTATAGAAATAAAATTTTGACAAAATTTTCTATAGAAATAAAATTTTGACAAAATTTTCTATAGAAATACAATTTTTGTCAAAATTTTCCATAGAAGTAAATTTTTTACAAAATTTTCTATAGAAATAAAATTTTAACAAAATTGTCTATAGAAATAAAATTTTGACAAAATTTTCTATGGAAATAAAATTTTGACAAAATTTTCTATAGAAATACAATTTTTGTCAAAATTTTCTATAGAAATAAAATTTTGACAAAATTTTCTATAGAAAAAAAAATTACAAAATTTTCTATAGAAATAAAATTTTTCAAAATTTTCTTTACAAATAAAATTTTGACAAAATTTTCTATAGAAATAAAATTTTGACAAAATTTTCTACAGAAACAAAATTTTAATAAAATTTTCTTTAGAAATAAAATTATAAACAAATTTTTCTGTAGAAGTAAAATTTTGACAAAATTTCCTATAAAAATATTTCTATATTGTATACAAATCTAGTAAATATTGAAAAATTCACATTGGAGTACAAGATTCAACTTGAGCTTTTCATCAAATTCTTCACGCAAAGAAAAAAAAACGTTTGGAAAACGTGTACCGAAAACGTTTTTCTTTTGTTAGAGTTTTTTGAATTGCTTCGAAAATTTTAAACTTTTATCACCAAAAAAATTCGTTTGTTACAAAGTTTTTATTTTTTCAATAAAAAAAGTTATTTTTGAAACAACAACAGAGTCCATTTCGTTTATATCAAACACTGTTCTTTTCTGACTTTTGGTCTTTAGTAAAACACATTTTACAGTTCAAAATTTAATATAGTACAATGTAATGTTGAACATTTTTTTCGGAATCTTCCGAACATATGTAGAATGTATGTAAAAAAAAAAAAAAAAAAAAAAAAAAAAAAAAACTTTGGTCGAAGCAGGGATCGAACCCACGACCCTTGGCATGAGAGTCAGACGTAGCAACCACTGCTCCACGGTGCCAAACTAAATGTTTGTTTCTGTTAAATAAACTTTGTTTATTCGGTTCGTGGGCGCCGCAAGCTATGCTATATAAATATAACTTATATGGATATTTATCTATAGTGTGTTGGCTTACAAAGTGCATGGTCCGCGGTTCGATTCTCCGTCCAGGCGAAAGGTAAAAAAATTTTAAAAATTTATAAAATCGTATAATTTCTTCTACATTGTTTGTATTACAGAAAAAGGTGCTAAGAACTAAAAATCTTCGTGGAAGTGAGAAAGATGTGGGGGAAAATGCAATTAGCCAGAAAAAAATTTTTTTTGAGTTAGTCTTTATGAAATTGTTTTTACATCCTGGAAAAGAATAAACGTTTATCACAAAAAGTATATACTTTTCTTCCAATACACTTCCTTACAGCGAAAAGCAAATGAGAAACGAACTTTGTTTGTCTAAAATTTCGTTTGGGAGGAAAGAATTATTTTTTTGCGTGTTGGTAAGAATAATCTAATGACAATCTGTTTATCCGCTTTTTCGAAATTCGTATTGTTTTCAATTACAACAAGTAAACTATTTGATTATATCATTTATTTTCATGGTTAAGCAATTAACATGTTACGATTATTTAATGAAATAACTAAATACTGACACATACCCTCACCAAAATTATTAAAACCGCTTTCACCATTTTTTTTTCGTTAACTTAACATAAGGCCATAACAATGTAAAATAATTCTTCAGTAGTTCAGTAGTGGTAGTACTCGTAACTTAATTTGGTAACCTTTTTTGGCCAACACCTTATGTAGTACATAATATATGCACTTTACGTGGTACAGGAGGTAGAGGTACAATGGGATTTCTTCTCTTACACACTTATATGGATAAAAGCAATGAGTAAACAACTGCTCAAGAGTAAAAAAGATCTTTAAAAAATACCACAAAACTAAATACCATGAAGTATGAAGATATATTGTCAATATTGCTGGCATACTCTTTGATATTGATAAATATTTCTTGAGCGAAATCATATCGATTACTGATATTGGTTTCTGTAAAAGCGTGTACCTCTAATTATTACGAAATTTTATGTTTCCAATTACAATAATTGGTTGATTGGTTGTAAACAAATTGACATTAATTGAAGTCGTTGTTTAGCTTCGACTCCGTTAATTAAAAAAAATCACGGTAATTAAAAAAATAACCGCTAATTGAAGTCAAATCTTAGAAGTGGGATTAAATAAACAGAATATCTGACGTTCAGTGTTATTAAGACCACATTGCTCTATAATTGGAAAAAGCACAAAATATATAAAATTATATTTGTTTTATTAATTATACTATTTACAAGCCTCCAAAAATATTGGCACTCGATTTTATTAAAAATAAGGTTATTCGTGGCGGAGACCAAACGCAATAGTACGATTGATACAATGTGAACAAAATGTTTTGTATCGCATTGTAAATCGTTATAGTGATTACCAGATGCCATGGTAGTGACCAAAAACAAACTGCATTAGCATCTGAAATAATTTGTATGATTGCTTCTTAAATGCATTTTGTTTTTCAAACAAACAATATTTAAAAAAAAGTAGTGATGTTTTTTGTAGGGGTGCTACTCCTCTTGGAGTAGCAAAATTCATGCGATTCGTTTGAAATTTGGTACATTGCGCTAACAGCCATGCAAAAATTGGTCCATATCGGTCTATAGTTATATAAATATATCCAATGGCCAATCACACAAAAATTTGTCCATATCGCCAAAAATAATCTACCAAAATTTTATTTCTATCAAAATTTTATTACTATAGAAAGTTTTGTCAAAATTTTATTTCTGTAGAAAATTTTGTCAAAATTTTATTTCTATAGAAAATTTTGTCAAAATTTTATTTCTATAGAAAATTTTATCAAAATTTTATTTCTATAGATAATTTTGTCAAAATTTTATTTCTATAGAAAATTTTGTCAAAATTTTATTTCTATAGAAAATTTTGTCAAAATTTTATTTCTATAGAAAATTTAGTAAAAATTTTATGTCTTTACATAAATTATGTCAACATTTTATTTCTATAGAAAATTTTGTCGAACTGAATTATATACTTCTTTAATAGGCCTTTTTATACCCTCCACCATAGGATGGGGGTATATTAACTTTGTCATTCCGTTTGTAACACATCGAAATATTGCTCTAAGACCCCATAAAGTATATATATTCTGGGTCGTGGTGAAATTCTGATCAGAGCATGTCCGTCCGTCTGTAGAAATCACGCTAACTTCCGAACGAAACAAGCTATCGACTTGAAACTTGGCACAAGTAGTTGTTATTGATGTAGGTCGGATGGTATTGCAAATGGGCCATATCGGACCACTTTTACGTATAGCCCGCATATAAACCGACGCCCTGATTTGGCTTGCAGAGCCTCTTGGAGGAGCAAAATTCATCCGATCCGCTTGGTGTGTTGTGTTAGTATATGGTCTGTAATAACCATGCAAAAATTGGTCCATATCGGTCCATAATTATGTATAGCCCCCATATAAACCGATCCCCAGATTTGACCCCGGAGCTTCTTAGAGGAACAAAATTCATCCGATCCAGTTGAAATTTGGTACGTGGTGTCAGTATATGGTCTCTAACAGCCATGCAAAAATTGGCCCATATCGGCCCATAATTATATATAGCCCCCATATAAACCGATCCCCAGATTTGACCTCCGGAGCCTCTTAGAGGAGCAAAATTCATCCGATCCAGTTGAAATTTGGTACGTGGTGTCAGTATATGGTATCTAACAACCAAGCAAAAGTTGGTCCATATAGGTCCATAATTATATATAGCCCAACTAGATACCGATCGCCAGAGCCTCATGGATGAGCAAATTTAATCCGATCCGGTTGAAATTTGGTACGTGGTGTTAGTATAGGGTATCTAACAACCATGCAACAATTGGTCCATATCGGTCCATAATTATATATAGCCCCCATATAAATCGATCCCCAAATTTGACCTCCGGAACCTCTTGGAGGAGCAAAATTCATCCGATTCGGTTGAAATTTGGTACATTGCGCTAGTATATTGCCGCTAACAGCCATGCAAATTGGTCCATATCGGTCTATAGTTATATATAGCCAATGGCCAATCACACAAAAATTGGTCCATATCGCCAAAGACAATAATATTAATGTATTGGCCTTGTAGGATTTGGGTAATATATGAAATAAATAAATAAATCTACCAACATTTTATTTCTATTAAAATTTTATTACTATAGAAAGTTTTGTCAAAATTTTATTTCTGTAGAAAATTTTGTCAAAATTTTATTTCTATAGAAAGTTTTGTCAAAATTTTATTTCTGTAGAAAATTTTATTTCTATAGAAAATTTTGTCAAAATTGTATTTCTATAGAAAATTTTATCAACATTTTATTTCTATAGATAATTTTGTCAAAATTTTATTTCTATAGAAAATTTTATCAACATTTTATTTCTATAGATAATTTTGTCAAAATTTTATTTCTATAGAAAATTTTGTCAAAATTTTATTTCTATAGAAAATTTTGTCAAAATTTTATTTCTATAAATTATGTCAACATTTTATGTCTATAGAAATTTATGTCAACATTTTATTTCTATAGAAAATTTTGTTGAACTGAATTATATACGTCTTTAATAGGTCTTTTTTGTTTAATATATCCCCCGTATGGACTAACTTACAATTTAGAAGACGGTGTTAAGGATTTTTTAAGTTTCTACGCAATCTATGGTGGAGGGTACATAAATAAGATTCGGCCTGGCCAAACTTACGGCCGTATATACTTGTTATTTTTGTGATACCTTTTCGCCGTGTTCGAAGTACGATAACCAAAACCTTCCCTGATATGAAGATTTTTCAATGAAAGCCCAATAGTTGTAACCAACGAATTAAAAATATTGGTTTCAAATGGTTCATAACTTTGTCATCTCATTTTATTGTCTTTCCGTGCTCTATCATTTAAAAAGAAATTTGTAAACGGATGTTTATTGAAATGTTTATTTGATTTCGACATGTTTTTGTATTTGGCATTGTTTCTTTTAGCCAATATTTAATGGTCAATTTTTTCATTTTAATGCATTTTTACAACACACAACACAACGATACCATCTTTTGCTTTAGACAACCCGCAAAAGCTAAAGCCAATCATCGACGACAAGTCATAGGCTGTAAAAACTAAATTTACTTTTTATCAAAGAGTCTTGCTTTTTTTTTGGAATGCTTGTTATTGTAAAATACTGCCCTCACACACTTACAACTTTCTCCAAAAATTTTTTGAAGATCACCTCGACAAATCATGGATGCGCAAATCATGGGCATAGTACATTTTTCAGTACGGAATCAAAAACTCGACTTTCGACTCTTTATTCAAATTTGGAAAAGTGAGTTTTTCGAATTTTGTGATTAACGAAAAGTAAGCATTTCAATAGCCGACTTTTTTTGTTAGCTATTTCTCTTTTTATTTAATGTCGATTTTAAGTTTTTTGTTGTTGTTAAAAATCGATTTGATCAAAATCAACATTAAAGGTCGATTAGACAACATTAAAGTTGTATTTGATTTGATTTTGAAAATGGTAGAATAGTCGAATTGGAAGATTACAATATGTTGACTTCGCTAAAATAAAGGATTTATTCTTCAAAAAGGAGTCCCAACTTTTTAGTACTTTTTCACAATTCAACGTTTTTTCCCATCTCTGCCGCAATCTAAAAACCAAATCAAAAGTGAATTAAGCAGTGATCAGTTTGGTTGGTAAATCAGCATTCGTAAATGTAAAATGAAAATGAAATAAATAAATAAAAACTATTTTCTCCACACAGGTTGGCACGTGTAGTTGTTGTTGTTGTAGTTGAAATATGTACATTTAGCCCGACTCAAAAGCTGAGTGGAATACCAACGAAGAAGAAGCGCATTGGTTGTTTGTTTTAGGAGAACAACAACAAGATGAATTACGCAGCAGCATTTAAAGCCTGCCATTCAATTTTTTTTAATTCATTATGACGTCGGATTGTACAGTAAGGTTGAGTTTACAGGGCGTTTATGTAGACATTTACACCACATTGAGGTTTTATGATATAGATGGAATTTTAGTTGGGTATCCAGCTATCTTTTGAGTGGTTTTGAGTAAAAAATTTTAAATTAAAAAAAAAAAAAATAAAATAAAAAATTTGTTTGACTTTATTCTGGGTTTTTGTTTTGTCAACGGTATCCAAATTAAAAAATATATATAATAAATAAATCAAGTTTTTTCTATTCGAACATTTATTTCGGCATAAGCCGGCTATCGTGGAAACCTTTTTTCGGAAGGTTCAAGTGTGGTTTACTTTTGGGTTTAGTGAACTGCCTGAATTTATTCTGATAATTGGTTGATAGTTTTAGTGCAAGTAGAGGATGCTGATGAGGAATGTGGTAATTCCGAAACGTGCGTCCATCCAACCATCTTGCAGTCTATAGGGCTTTGCCCAAATAAATTTGACAAACATTCTTTTCCTCTGTTGGTTAAGCTACACTTGCAGTTAAGTCAATGCATGGTTTTAAGCTGAAATCAAAAACAACAACCATATTTGTTATACCCTCCACCATAGGATGGGGGTATATTAACTTTGTCATTCCGTTTGTAATACATCGCTCTAAGACCCCATAAAGTGTATATATTCTGGGTCGTGGTGAAATTCTGAGTCGATCTAAGCATGTCCGTCCGTCCGTCTGTTGAAATCACGCTAACTTCCGAAACTTGGCATAAGTAGTTGTTATTGATGTAGGTCGAATGGTATAGCAAATGGGCCATATAGGTCCACTTTTACGTATAGCCCCCATATAAACGGACCCCCAAATTTGGCTTGCGATTCCTCTAAGAGAAGCAAATTTCATCCGATCCGGCTGAAATTTGGTACATGGTATTAGTATATGGCTTGCGGTGCCTCTCAGAGAAGCAAATTTCATCCGATCCGGCTGAAATTTGGTACATGGAGTAAGTATATGTTCTCTAACGACCATGCAAAAATTGGTCCACATCGGTCGATAATTATATATAGCCCCCATATAAACCGATCACCAGATTTGACCTCCGGAGCCTCTTAGAAGACCATAATTCATCTGATTCAGTTGAAATTTGGTACGTGGTGTTAATATATGGCCTGAAACACCCATGCAAAAATTGGTCCACGTCGGTCGATAATTATATATAGCCCCCATATAAACCGATCACCAGATTTGACCTCCGGAGCCTCTTAGAAGACCATAATTCATATGATTCAGTTGAAATTTGGTACGTGGTGTTAATATATGGCCTGAAACACCCATGCAAATATTGGTCCACATCGGTCCATAATTACATATAGCCCCCATATAAACCGATCACCAGATTTGACCTCCGGAGCCTCTTGGAAGACCAAACTTCATCTGATTCAGTTGAAATTTGGTACGTGGTGTTAATATATGGCCTGAAACACCCTGCAAAAATTGGTCCATATCGGTCCATAATTATATATTGCCCCCATATAAACCGATCCCCCGATTCGGTTTGTGGAGCCTCTAAGAGAAGCAAATTTCATCCGATCTGGTTGAAATTTGGTACTTAACAACCATGCCATAGGTGGTCCATATCAGTCCATAATCATATATAGCCCCCATATAAACCGATCCCCAGATTTGGTTTTGGAGCCTCTTGGAGGAGCAAATTTCATCCGAGTCAGTTGAAATTTGGTACATTGTGCTAGTATATGGCCGTTAACAACCATGCCTAACTAGGTCCATATCGGTCTATAGTTATATATAGCCCTCATATAAATCGATCCCCAATCACACAAAAATTTGTCTATATCAAGTTAATAATTCTATATAGCCCCCATATAAGCGACCCCCATATTTCAATTCTGGCTCTCTACGTACCGTGCAAAAGTCCATATCGATTCGTAATTATTTGTAGACTTACCTATACATAACTTTTTTGTCTAATATATACCACGTATGGACTAACTCACAATTTAGAAAACGATGTTTAGAAGTTTTAAGATACCACAGCCAAAGTAATTCGATTGTGGATGACAGTCTTTCGTAGAAGTTTCTACGCAATCCATGGTGGAGGGTACATAAGATTCGGCCTGGCCGAACTTACGGCCGCACATACTTGTTTTTTATATAATTTCTAACATATTGGTGTTTTCCAATTTTAATGGAAATTTACAAAAAAAATCGATAATAATAATAAATTTATTTTTATTGAAAAGCTACCTACAGAATGGAATTGAGAAAAATTTAATAATAAAATCATTTTTTTTTCGAAGTCTAATCGAGTTTTTGTCCATAAACGCGAATACGAGGTTTTGTAATCTTCAAATTCGGCTAATTGACTTTTGATTTTTGTTTTTTAGAAAACCGAGTTAAATCGTCCATTCGAGCTTCTATTTTAAAACAATGACTAATCGACCTTTGATAGCTACCAAAATGAAATTTAACGAAAAAGCCGAAAAGTCGAATTTGCATTGAAAAGGGAAATTTTTAAAAAGTACAAACCATTTACATTTTCAAAATTTTTAATACGTTAACTTTTGGATTTTCATAGCAATCCTTATGTTTGTTTATATTCTAAGTCAAAAACTATGTTTTGTGTTTGCTCCAAAATTTTTTTTTATAAAAGCCACACAATAAATACAATATTTAGCTACTAACAAGTGGGGTTTTTTATTTCGATCTAAATAAGCGCAACCACAATTTTATCTCCATTTCATTGAAAATCAATTCCTGAAATTAACAGTTCATGCGAGAACCCCTTTTAGGTAACAATTGTCTCCTTGATAACACTATGATTTAAGAAGAAATAAGTGCTGAAATGGGACGCATTATTTGGATTTTATATTAAGATTGAATGGGTCCGGGTCAAAATTATAGAAAACCATATTTTAAATTAAAAAGTGTCACAACATGACAAAAAGGTGACACAAATATATAAAAAGAATGGAATTTAGTAGTACGACAGAAAAGTGGCATAAAAGTGTCAACACTGTAAAAAATTGGCAAATTTACCACCAAAGCGGCCCAACGGTAACTAAAAAAATTGTTGTTTACAGGGCCAGACTTTTTTTCTGTGTTTGTATTAGTCGACCTCCACAAATTGGTGCTTAAATCTAAAGGGAAATTATAAAACAGCCCATAATTTTCACACATATTAAAACGTATATTTCCTGATAGAAAATTATCAACGTATGGCTCACAGAAAAATAATCTCCTACCAACATGGTATGAGACACCAGTTTTTTTTTACATGGCCTTTGTATACTCTTTGTATGTCCTCTAGCTTTTAACCAAAATCTTCCATACCATCCTCTTCATATTGTAGGCATTCTAACACATATTCCCAATCACGACAATTACATGTTGCCGTGAAGAAGATCTATTACACACATTTGTCTTCTTTAACAGGTGTTAACAATTTAAATAAACAAATCGCCACAAAATATTTGGGTCATTAACAAAACACTTCATCATCTTCCTCAAACCATCTTTATTGTGTAGTGGTGTTCGGATTGAGAAAGTGATAACCATTCACAACACAACTATGAAGAAATTTCTTTTAGTTTTATAAGGGAACACTCCCATTTTACACTTGTATTTCAGTTCTGAATTTTGAATAAATTTAAAAAATTCCGTTTCAGATTACGCAATTAATATTTAAAAAAAATCAAATCAAGTTAGTTTAATACTTTTTTGTAACAAACAATGATTATAAAAACGGAAAAATTTACTTTTATTAAACCAGATCCTTTCAGGTATTCTTCGTTTCTTTGTAAGTCGATCAAAAACTTTCGACTGTTTTAATGTTCCCGATTAGCTTCGTTCGCGTTTGTGCCAACCTCAACCGTTTAAGTGAAAATCACTTGTATAACTGACATACGGTCTGGGCCTGCCAACGAATTTCGTTAAACACTCACTGAACATAGAAATGCGAAACATCCACACTACAACAATAACAAAGACAAAAATTTTAAACGTAATACTAGCATTAGCTCTGCCGTTGAGAGCAACACACAAGAATAAAAGTCCAAAATTACTAGCTGCGGTTGGGGGGAGGGGACTCTTGTTTATTTACTACAGTTATGAATGCCCTTTTAGACCTGTGTCTCTACTACAACTTCCCTGCGATCACCATGCGTGTGCACTTTGTTGCTGCTCTCTTTGCTCTTGGATCTCACAACTCGTTTGTTTTTTGATTTTGTAAACGTCTCACTACAAACAATGATGATTTTGTGGCCAAATAGTTGCGTCAGGGCAATTGTTGGAACGCTGGTACATTGTTTATTTCCTATCATTCATTACTTTGTACTTTGGCTTCTTCGCTTATGGCGGTTGATATCTGCTATATGCGCTGACCGTTTCGAGATCAATTAATATTTCGAACGCTATTGTTTATTCCACCTTTTGGATAGCCAGAACTGATAGTAAAGTAAAGAAGTAAGGATAGTCTACACACGGTCGACCAGTGTTGCCAGTATTGGGGATTTTCCCCCAAATTGGGGATATTTTTGCGTGAATGGGGACGATATTTCTGAGTTGGGGACTTGGGGATTTGGTGGGGAATTTTCATAAATTTGGGGATTATTTCGAGAATTTTATTTCTATAGAAAATTTTGTCAAAATTTTATTTCTATAGAAAATTTTGCCAAAATTTTATTTCTATAGAAAATTTTGTCAAAATTTTATTTCTATAGAAAATTTTGTCAAAATTTTATTTCTATAGACAATTTTGACAAAAATTGTATTTCTACAGAAAATTTTGTCAAAATTTTATTTCTATAGAAAATTTTGTCAAAAGTTTATTTCTATAGAAAATTTTGTCAAAAGTTTATTTCTATAGAAAATTTTGTCAAAATTTTATTTCTATACAAAATTTTTATTTCTATAGAAAATTATGTCAAAATTTTATTTCTATAGAAAATTTTGTCAAAATTTTATTTCTATAGAAAATTTTGTCAAAATTTTATTTCTATAGAAAATTTTGTCAAAATTTTATTTCTATAGAAAATTTGGTCAAAATTTTATTTCTATAGAAAATTTTGTCAAAATTTTATTTCTATAGAAAATTTTGTCAAAATTTTATTTCTTTAGAAAATTTTGTCAAAATTTTATTTCTATAGAAAATTTTGCAAAAAAATTTATTTCTATAGAAAATTTTGTCAAAATTTTATTTCTATAGAAAATTTTGTCAAAATTTTATTTCTATAGAAAATTTTGTCAACATTTTATTTTTATAGAAAAATTTGTCAGAAGTTTATTTCCATAGAAAATTTTGTCAAAAGTTTATTTCCATAGAAAATTTTGTCAAAATTTTGTTTCTATAGAAAATTTTGTCAAAATTTTATTGTTTGTTATATAGAAAATTTTTTTTATTTCTATAGAAAATATTCTAAAATTTTATTTCTGTATAGAAAATAATCTCAAAATTTTATTTCTATAGAAAATTTCGTCAAATTTTATTTCTATAGAAAATTTTGTCAACATTTTATTTCTGTAGAAAATTTTGTCAAAATTTTATTTCTATAGAAAATATTCTAAAATTTTATTTCTGTATAGAAAATAATCTCAAAATTTTATTTCTATAGAAAATTTTGTCAAAATTTTATTTCTATAGCAAATTTTGTCAAAATTTTATTTCTATAGAAAATTTTGTCAGAAGTTTATTTCCATAGAAAATTTTGTCAAAATTTTATTTACATAGAATATTTTGTCAACATTTTATTTCTATAGAAAATTTTGTCAAAATTTTATTGTTTGTTATATAGATTTTTTTTATTTCTATAGAAAATATTCTAAAATTTTATTTCTGTATAGAAAATAATCTCAAAATTTTATTTCTATAGAAAATTTCGTCAAAATTTTATTTCTATAGAAAATTTTGTCAACATTTTATTTCTGTAGAAAATTTTGTCAAAATTTTATTTCTATAGAAAATTTTCTAAAATTTTATTTCTGTATAGAAAATTATCTCAAAATTTTATTTCATTTCATTTCATTTCATTTTATTTAACAATACAGTAAGCCTTCGTGGCCAATAAATCGTATTGTTCTTAAAAAAAATACATTAATAGTAATTGTAAAGTTATCAATCCTAATCATTAATACTTAAATTACCCTACTATGCCTACCACTCCACCATCCTCACTTTGGCCAAAGTCACATAGAAAACTAATATTAATAAAGGTAAACTAACACCTACCATTGGTAAATAACAGTCAACATTAAATATATTCATTCAAACTAGTCAGTAGCAAGTTCCTAAATTGATTCTCAGGAAACCCAAAATCCCTTACTGCTACAGGAAGATTGTTCCAAACCCTAGCAGTTGTAACAATAAACCCCCTCTCAAAAAGGGAACAATTTATTCGTGGTATAATTATCTGCGGATTTCTCACCGATCTAGAAAAAACAAATCCCTGAAGAAGTTCATATAACAACCCATTTCTTTTCATCCTATGGAAAAACATTAATCTCCGCGACAAAACGTAAGGTTCAAATGAAGAACCAAGAAAAAAAGAAAATTATTTCTATAGAAAATTTTGTCAAAATTTTATTTCTATAGAAAATTTTGTCAAAATTTTATTTCTATAGAAAATTTTCTAAAATTTTATTTCTGTATAGAAAATTATCTCAAAATTTTATTTCTATAGAAAATTTTGTCAAAATTTTATTTCTATAGAAAATTTTGTCAATTTTTTTTTTATATAGACAATTTTGTCAGAAGTTTATTTCCATAGAAAATTTTGTCAAAAGTTTATTTCCATAGAAAATTTTGTCAAAATTTTATTTCTATAGAAAATTTTGTCAAAAGTTTATTTCTATAGAAAATTTTGTCAAAATTGTATTGTTTGTTATATAGAAAATTTTATTTCTATACAGAAAATTTTCTCAAAATTTTTTTTCTGGTAAAATTCTACCAACTTTGACAACGTGTCTACCACCTAATTTTACTACTTGAATATTTAGAAGTAAATTTTCGTTCATAAATACAATACGAAATCTTGATCTTATTGCAGCTTGCTGGATTTTACAAAATTTTAATTTTTAAATTATTACTGAACAGAGCATTTTGCTTTATTTTTGTCAAAAAAAAAAAACTAGTCAAAAATGTATTGGGGAGCTTTGTGAGCCAGAAAAATACTGGCAACACTGCGGTCGACACCGACTATATTAGCTACATGAAAAAAAAAAACAAGTAACAGTCTTGGGATTATTGTAGATCTACTTAAGTCCGTTGTAAATGGTGTGACTTTTATCATATTTTAAAAATACAAAAAAGAAAATCTCGTAAAAAATCGTGTAACAATAACACATATCCAATTTTTATTCGTTTGCTTGATTTAAAGTATTGCATTCTATTATAATTCTGTATGATATAATCAAAAAATGTCTATATTCCCATAACTACTTAGTATAGCAATAATATCTGGCAGAAGTTTATGGGATATTCCTTCCAAGTAAGCTTATCTATGTATATTATACGGCTAGATGATAAGTTTTTTAGTTATATTATTATTGACTTTAGTTTAACAATATCTACTATTGATTGATATTTTTTAGGAAATGGTAACAAAGGCAACATTTAATTTTCTTTTGTGTGCGTTTATGGAAAAAGTGAAACGATAGTGACTTTAGATAAGCGTCACAAAGGCAGTTCACAACAGCCAAATATTGTTGCATAAATAATGAAATTATTATTTGTTAACAGTTACGAAATCTTTCAAAGAAATATTCAAATTTTGTTTGTAAAAAAGCCAGAAATCAAAAAATTCTCTAAGGAATGTTGAAGGTTATTTTACATTTTTTTTCAAAGAAATGTTAAGGTTTTTGTTTAAAAAAAAGCCAGAGGTTAAAAAATTCTATATACCATTTGAATATTCTCTAAGGAATGCTGAAGGTTATTTGCATTTTTGGAGAAATTCAATAGCTTTTCTCTTCTATTAATTTTTTTATAGTTTACAATATACATTTATGAATATTTGCATTTTCTCTTTGTGATAATCAAATCTATTTTTAATATTATTTGATTGAAATTTTATTGCATTTCCATTAAAGTTTATATGGCAATGTGCTGTAGTAATGTAGTTAAGGTATGTAATCAATGATTGCAATAACAATATTTATACTTGTGCTATTGAACTCGTATAACATGGAGAAGCTTTTAAATGTAAACTGGCATCAACAGATATTCGTCTATAGTGAGGCACATTTTGCTTATATTTTATAATAAAAATATGTGTACGCAATATAATCTAAAGCTAGATTTAAAGTAATTGAATGGAAGACGACTTTATATTTTGTCTTGTCAATCCAGATAAGATGGAAAATGAATTGATGAGGATTAAAATCCAATGCAATCCAATTGGGATTGCATTTGAGAGACATGAAAAAATTTTTACACAATAAAAATTCAAATTTTGACGCAGAAGGAGCAATTTTTTGATATTTAATATTAAATATTTAATTTAAAATGGATCGGCCACAAAACGTGTCTTTGTGATACTGTTATAGTCCCAAATGATGGTCGGTTTATATAGAGTCGTGCCGACTAAAGGATATATACTAGCGTTATATGCCATAAAGATCGCATAACAAAAACTTGTTCAAGAAGTGAAATCTGAGAGTTAGTATATGTACTAATATGCAATATTTGGGGTATCAGATCATATGGTTTATATGGTATAATGATAGAGCGGTATGTTGCAATTTTTCCTATGATTATAATAGGATGAACGCTAATATCACATGCTGGATTTAAAGCGGATTACATGAAAAGAGCATTTCCGGACGGTTAGGTTGTAGAGGGTGACATCAATTTTCTTGAATTGATGCCCACTTAGACCAGTATAGGTCCATTGTGACCCCTCGATGTGATTTTTCAATCTTTCTCCTTCCGATGCGCTCCGCTTTGTCCCAGAAACTTCCACCTGCTCGTTCTCTCCGGACGGTTAAAACGACAAATAATTCAAATCAAATGTGAAAACTGTATCTAGATGTGGTCCCATTATTTAGTCATCAACGAATTCTCGTATCGATTGGACACACTGTAAGATTCTTTACAAACACCGACATTCCGTCCGAAAAAACTTATAGTCGAACATTGAAATGGTTTATATGGTATAAAGATAGAGCGGTATATTGCAATTTTTTCTATGGTTATAATACGATGAACGCTAATATCACATGCTGGATTTAAAGCGGATTACACGAAAAGAGCATCTCCGGACGGTTAAAATGACAAATAATTCAAATCAAATGTGAAGACTGTATCTAGATGTGGTCTGATATGATCCATATGTAAAATCTATCAACCTATTTGGATAAGACCTACTTGAGCAAAATCTCAAGCTGATATCTTATTCCGTTGGAAATGAACGTGGGAAGAAAAAGCAGAGACCGGTCCGAATTCAGAAATGCTAGATTTTCTACGCTTGACAATCTCCATGCAGAGTCAATGATCTTGGTTGGGAGACTTAAATTTATATTATCAACGCCCACTTCCTATGTTGTTAACCTTTCAAATCATCATCCTGTGGATTGGCATGTACCTAGTAGGAAAGTCGGGGTCGAGTTCACTATCTTTATCTACATTACTATGGATAGCTTCAAGCATCATACCAGATATGTCTGGACAGGATCCATGAGTATATTGTAACACAAAAGGTGAATAGTTACAAACCAGAGTTTGTTTTAGGAGTCCGATCAAAAGGCATTGGAAAAATATGACTTTAATGAAAGGAGATTGCACCTCTAAAAAATGCCAGTTCGTGAAACAAAATTTTTTCATCGCTTCAATGGGACTTCTGGTATATATAGTATTATTTTATTTTCTTTACGATGAAAATCTACATTCTCCTTCTAGCATCAATCAATTTTGAATTGCTATAAAACGACTTTGGGGACTCTTCAGCCGGCAATCATATGTAAAAGAAAAAACCTAAGAACTTGACCTCGAAAAAGCGGCCGGCTACACATTAACCCAAAGGGAAAACAATATGATGACTAATTCGTATGATAAGGAAAAATGCCTATACCACTCAGTGGCATTAATGTAAATGATGTTATTGTAGCGATGAATGATTTCCCCTTTAAATATTCAGCGTCGAAAACACCAATAAAACAAAAACAAGAAACACTTTCACATGTTGGCCACACCAGTGAAAACATCCATAAGTATCTATAGTAGTGCGTGTGTGTGTAGCTGACTTAGAGTACACGTAGATAAATATATAGGCGCCTCTTGCACAATTGAAAAAAATACACACGGACTGGCTGACTGCGGTACAATAACAATGGAAAATCATGAATGAAAACATTTATATTTTAATGTAAATTTCAGAATGTATCAAACTCAAGAGTGCACTTTGCATCATGCATTCCAGGCACTTCTGTGTTCATAAGATTAACCATATAAATCTTTGGAAATTTAAAGTTCTTAGTACTATCATCAAATTATCACCAGAAATGCATTATTTTCGCTGTGAAGCATGGGGCATGGTTACATCATTGCCCCCTTTCTATCACTATCACCATGCTGCTGTAAAACAATAATGAATCGCATTGCCCCGATTGGCACCCATTAAAATAGTAGCCCCATAACAATGGAAACTTTCACAAATTCATCATCTTTGATGGATGTTCATAGTATTCCATTTAATTTTGTAAAATAATAAAATATTTCCAACTTACTTTATTTATTGGACCTTATTTTGATTTACTATACACAACTGGATTTTTTTTTATAGCAAAACTTTTACTTTTATTTTTTGGAAACGGTAATTGTTGCTTAATTTCTAAATGATAGTTTCCCTGCTGGTCGCACTGACTGACTTTCAACTGACAGCAATGCATTGGCTACTTGACAAGTCCAAAAAGAAACCATCCCAATAAACACAGGATGAGCGTTTTTCAAATGCAACACCTCTTCAGTTTGAGGGTAAATATCATTTTCAACATAAATTCAACTTGACTTGAAAAAGCTCATCTTCAATTCATCTTCAAATTGTTTGCGAATTACAACCAATTTGGCAAAATGTTGACGAAAACTTTGAAAATGTGTTGAAGATAATTGGAGAAAACTTTGACAAAACACTACCCTGAAATGCAACGAAAAAACCACATGGTTTTCAATACTACTTTGGACAACAAAGTTCGTGGAAGAAATACAAAAATGTGGAAATTTTTTAATAATCAATTGAAATTGCTTATAATAATTGGTAAGTAAAACTAAAACACGAAATGAAAACTTGAAGGAAGTCACTAAACTCAAATCTCTTTGCAGACAACTAAAATATTTGGATGCTGATTCTTGGACACATTAAGAGGCTGGCCGATGAAAAATGGTAGTGGCTTATCGAGAAGAGAAAGTTTCCATAAATCAAAGTGCAACCAAAAAAACTTGGTATTTATGCTTTTCCATATCAACAACTACTGGATGATCGCATCATCGGTTTAATTTGTTATTTTGTGCATTGAAATTGCTGGAAATTTATTCCAATTATCTGGCCATCAAGTTCCTGAAAATTGCCAGTATTTTAATAACAACAATTTTGTAACACCAACGTTCTTGAGGAAATCACGAAGTACGTGGTCAGTTGGAAGAAATACAAATTGGTAAGTCAAAATAAAAAGTGAAATGAAAATATAATGGAAATCACAAAACTCGATTGTTTTGCAGAAAACTAAAATCATTGAATGGTATATTCTTGGAAGATGTTGGCCGATGAAAAACCGATGAAGGAAACAACAAAGAAAAGTTTTCAGAAAACTTACAAAGTGCAACCAACTAAAACAAAGTGCAACAATTCCTATATCAAGGACTTCTGGATGAAAATGTGCATCATCGGTTTAATTTGTTATTTTGTGAATTGAAATTGCTGGAAATTTATTCCAATTATCTGGCCATCAAGTTCCTGAAAATTGCCAGTATTTTAATAACAACAATTTTGTAATACCAACGTTCTTGAGGAAATCACGAAGTACCTGGTCAGTTGGAAGAAATACAAATTGGTAAGTCAAAATAAAAAGTGAAATGAAAACATAATGGAAATCACAAAACTCGATTGTTTTGCAGAAAACTAAAATCATTGAATGGTATATTCTTGGAAGATGTTGGCCGATGAAGGAAACAACAAAGAAAAGTTTTCAGAAAACTTACAAAGTGCAACCAACTAAAACAAAGTGCAACAATTCCTATATCAAGAACTTCTGGGTGAAAATGTGCATCATCGGTTTAATTTGTTATTTTGTGAATTGAAATTGCTGGAAATTTATTCCAATTATCTGGTCATCAAGTTCCTGAAAATTGCCAGTATTTTAATAACAACAATTTTGTAACACCAACATTCTTGAGGAAATCACGAAGTACGTGGTCAGTTGGAAGAAATACAAATTGGTAAGTCAAAATAAAAAGTGAAATGAAAACATAATGGAAATCACAAAACTCGATTGTTTTGCAGAAAACTAAAATCATTGAATGGTATATTCTTGGAAGATGTTGGCCGATGAAGGAAACAACAAAGAAAAGTTTTCAGAAAACTTACAAAGTGCAACCAACTAAAACAAAGTGCAACAATTCCTATATCAAGAACTTCTGGGTGAAAATGTGCATCATCGGTTTAATTTGTTATTTTGTGAATTGAAATTGCTGGAAATTTATTCCAATTATCTGGTCATCAAGTTCCTGAAAATTGCCAGTATTTTAATAACAACAATTTTGTAACACCAACATTCTTGAGGAAATCACGAAGTACGTGGTCAGTTGGAAGAAATACAAATTGGTAAGTCAAAATAAAAAGTGAAATGAAAACATAATGGAAATCACAAAACTCGATTGTTTTGCAGAAAACTAAAATCATTGAATGGTATATTCTTGGAAGATGTTGGCCGATGAAGGAAACAACAAAGAAAAGTTTTCAGAAAACTTACAAAGTGCAACCAACTAAAACAAAGTGCAACAATTCCTATATCAAGAACTTCTGGGTGAAAATGTGCATCATCGGTTTAATTTGTTATTTTGTGAATTGAAATTGCTGGAAATTTATTCCAATTATCTGGTCATCAAGTTCCTGAAAATTGCCAGTATTTTAATAACAACAATTTTGTAACACCAACATTCTTGAGGAAATCACGAAGTACGTGGTCAGTTGGAAGAAATACAAATTGGTAAGTCAAAATAAAAAGTGAAATGAAAACATAATGGAAATCACAAAACTCGATTGTTTTGCAGAAAACTAAAATCATTGAATGGTATATTCTTGGAAGATGTTGGCCGATGAAAAACCGATGAAGGAAACAACAAAGAAAAGTTTTCAGAAAACTTACAAAGTGCAACCAATTAAAACAAAGTGCAACAATTCCTATATCAAGAACTTCTGGATGAAAATGTGCATTACATCAATTTACCCGTCATCAGTTTGATATTTTGTGATTTCCTCTTGCTGGAATCTATTCTAACACACAAGCCAGCAAGATCCTCGATAGTAATTATTTCAAATTGCCAGCATATTAATGACACCAACATTATGGAGGAAATGGAATTATACATGTAAAAATGTTTAAGATATTTAAAGTTGTATTCATAGTTTTATTTATTAATACGTTTAATAAGATAATTACATTTTGATTGGTATAATATTATTATTTTCATATATTATTAATGTTATTTTTAAGATTATTATATTTGTTAACGAAAAAATAATAAAATTTACAAAATCCCTAGAAATTTAGTATTGACTTTCAGTTAGAACTAGGATTGACTTTCATACAAATTGTGGTTTGAAAGTATTCGCAACAATGCTAGTTTTTTATTTTTCTCACATTGAAAACTGTTTGAGAAATTATTGAGTAGCGATGCATTTAAATTTGAGGATTACAATTGAGAAATTATTGCTATTTTGTTGAATTTTACTGTTGAGGGTAATGTCTGTTTTTTGTTGAGAACGCGATTTTCTCAACAATTTCTCAACTTGAATATTACCCTAATTCTTTGAAAAAATGTTTGAAAAATTATTGAATTTTAGTATTTTTCAAACGTTTGTGTTTATTGGGATATGTAGCCAGCTGTTTCGTCGAATAGCTGTGCTAAAACTAAATGGGAACGTCGTGCGAGCAGCTTTGCGTTTATATGCGCCGTTCACATTATAACTTGTTTAGTACAAAATGTCTATGTCTTTTGCGCTTTACAGACTATCAGTTATTCCGGACGACAGTGCTTGTGTCGAACATATCCCATATATTGTGCACATTATAAGTTAAGTCCGAAGGCATAATCGATACTGCTGCATGTTTATGGCATCGATAATGCGGTTTACAGAGTATCAGTTATTCCGGACGGAATGTCGGTGTTTGTAAAGAATCTTACAGTGTGTCGGGTCGATACGACTTGTCGGCGATGACTAAATAATCGGTAAATGTGTTATCGATCCCATAAACATGCAGCAGTATCGATTATGCCTTCGGACTTAACTTATAATGTGCACAATATATGGGATATGTTCGACACGAGCACTGTTGTCCGGAATAACTGATAGTCTGTAAAGCGCATAACACATTTACCGATTATTTAGTCATCGCAGACAAGTCGTATCGGTTCAACACACTGTAAGATTCTTTACAAACACCGACATTCCGTCCGGAATAACTGATAGTCTGTAAAGCGCATTATAGCCTGCAAGGCGTATAATTCGATTTAAAGACTATCAGTTATTCCGGACGTAATATCGGTGTTTGTAAAGAATCTTACAGTGTTTCGGATCTATACGACTTGTCGGTTATTACCAAATAATTATAGAAACGTACTCTTGTACTAGTTTAAGGTGGGTACTAAGTTCGAGTTTAGCCGCTAAAATCGCTAAAGTGAAAACTAAATCAGTAAGAAAAAGGCATAAAATTACAAATAGTTGTTGCAGATTTTATTATAACTTGATGGGGAATATCCCAAAGCAATTTTTCACAATGTTTCTACACCTTAAAATGGATTATTAAAGAAAAGTAATCGTGAAAAAATGATGATTTTAGCGGCTAAACTCGAACTTAATACCCACCTTTACGCGAAGGACATGACGAAGTTTTTGGAAGTAAATAAATATATTTTGATTGAATGCCGAGATGGGCAAAAACAAAAAAGTAGTCAGCAGGAACTAACATTTCTAGCGAGACTTGGTGTCTTCATCTCAGAGAATGAAGCCACCTAGTCACGCCGCCAATTTTACTTGCCGCCATCTACTCATCTTGGCTCAAATTTAGTCGCCAATAATCAGAAATATTTAAATAAATCAGAAAAAGGATGTTATAATTGTTGTACTTTCTGCCAAAATTTTGAACCCTTCACTCACAATCAATCAAGTTGCTACAATAGTTTTGCAAAAATCTAATTCAGAGAATGAAGGCGCTGAGTCGAGCAGCTGATTTTTTACCAGTCGACACCGCCGCCGAATGTGTCGACTCATCTCGACTCAAATTTAGCTGCTAATTAATCAAAAATAGTGATTTAAATAAACAAAAAAATGTTTTAATAATTGATGTATTTTTTACATCAATATCAAGCTGCTATAACAATTTCGCCCAAAAAATATAAAGAAATGTAAAATTTTATTCTAATCTCATTACCATATAACTACAAATTAATTTTATAATGAGTAATTGTCCGCTGCCGAATATAAAATAATATCGGCATAGCCGCCGCCGCCGGAGGCAAAAATTTAGTGTCAGCTTCCGCCGGCAATAATTCATTCATTGATCACGAAAAACATTTTTTAATATTAAAATCCCATAAAGTTTTACAAATAATCGAGTAATATGAACAGTACATAAATTAGTGGAGCGCCATCTGCATATGACAATAATTGGATATGGTAGCTACACCCTGTGTTTGCTTGTTGTGTTTCCCCAATTGCGTCAGGTCTAACCGTTAAATCATATGCGTATTCAAAATTTCGAGCAGAATATTATTATTGCATATCACAAGAACTTGCGCTATGCCATAAATGAAGCAAAGCAGGAAAATTAGATGATGAAAAATTGGTATATAACATTTTCTTCACATATAAAATGGTTAAAAATTGTAATATGTGAACCAATTTTTTGGGAAATAAAAGTAGTTGGATGTTAAAGTAAAACTAGTAAGTTTTTTTTTAATTTTGAAGTTTTTGTGGGGACTTGTCGATGACAGTGACATCGACCATGACAAATCTATATTTTCGGCATATTGGTGACATTTTTGGTTGTTTATACACCCCTATCGAGTTGTTTTTACCTATACAATACAATGTTAAACAGAACGGTGAAGCTGGGAAAGCAGCTCCTGCTTCAATTGCATACCAATAAGGCAATTGTGTATTTCTTTCTTATGGACTTGCAAAAGGGCCCATCCATTTTTTATAAGTAGAAAAAATTAAAAAAAAAAATTGCTATGAAACTGCATTATCGGTAATTTTTCTAATTTAATCATGATACGATAGATTTTTTTTATTCGATTAAAAAGTTAATTTATCAATTTATTATTTCATTTATTACAATTTCAACTTCAATGCGTGTGAAGTAGATTTTCATTTAGTTCAATAATAAAAAGATTGCGATCCAACCTAATCTCTACAATTGGTCAAACTTAAGGCAAATTTTAATTACTTTACTTACTGCTTAAGTTCGCATCGATGACACACTTTAAGCTTCATCAAGCGTACCAAAGCAGTAGTCAAAGACTCAAACGAACTACCTAAGCTTTAGCTTTGAGTGACTGCATCTCCCATATTGTATTGAATAACAACGAAAAAACAGCATCGAAACAAAAGATTAAGAATTCGCCGTCTATAGAATCCCTCCTCGTGTTCATATTTCAAAAAAAACTTGTTTCAAAGCCGGAATCCATTCTAGATTTCAAGCGGCAGACCCAATCAATGTCCAAAACCATTTCAAGAGCCACTAAAACAATGGCATGGTAATGAATAAAATGTAAATGGTTCAGTCAGTTTTTGATTAAAAATTATTACATTTTAATATTACACCAACCACAATGACAACAACAACAACAACAACTATAATTTTCCCAGACTTGAAATCGCATTAATTAATTAATACTATTATTAATACTTTAAATGTGAGTCACCAATATTCATAAGAAAAAAAACAGAAACAAACACTCGGCGTGCTTAGTTGGAGCACCGCTGCCATATCAATCGCCAATAACATTCATTAGACCAACAAGCATTTGATATTGTCAATAATTTTGAATGATGTTCAAATACAAGATTGCACAGTGGGTTGGATAGGTAATAAACGTAAGTGAATCAACAAACGTTTTTGTTGAACCAAATCAATGTTTCAAAGCGTGTAATATTTTCCAAATTTTTTAGTTATCCAAAGCGATATGTCACAAAAAGTCTCTTAATTCCTTTCATGACCTCCCCATCATTCATCAAAAAGTTGCGCGCTCAATCAGTTGTAATTAAACTCTAGATTGTTTGCGAACTGCCTACCAGGCAATGATCTGCAGTAGACTATAATTATTTCCGATATAAGGAACAAAAATCCCAGGATTTTATTAAATGTTAACTAACATACCACCGTGGTGCAATGGTTAGCATGCCCGCCTTGCATACACAAGGTCGTGGGTTCGATTCCTGCTTCGACCGAACACCAAAAAGTTTTTCAGCGGTGGATTATCCCACCTCAGTAATGCTGGTGACATTTCTGAGGGTTTCAAAGCTTCTCTAAGTGGTTTCACTGCAATGTGGAACGCCGTTCGGACTCGGCTATAAAAAGGAGGTCCCTTGTCATTGAGCTTAACATGGAATCGGGCAGCACTCAGTGATAAGAGAGAAGTTCACCAATGTGGTATCACAATGGACTGAATAGTCTAAGTGAGCCTGATACATCGGGCTGCCACCTAACCTAACCTAACCTAACATACTAACATTAAGGGATGTGATTCTTTAAGTACACATAAAATCTACTTGCCAATCCATGAAGTATTCTTTCTTCCGTGAAGTCTAGGTTAGGTTAGTTTAGGTGGCAGCCCGATGTATCAGGCTCACTTAGACTTTTCAGTCGATTGTGATACCACATTGATGAAGTCTATGTTTATCGCGCTTCATGATTGGAACCAGGATTCCAACTATTCCCCACTACTCATAAAGGATTCATCGAGATTCCTATTGAGCCCATCTACTATAGAAATAGTAGTATCAAAATTTAACAAAGTGGATTTGAGATGTTATTATAAGTTATCGCCATAATATCCTATAGCAATTTTCCGATATTGTGTGATAAGTGATTGGGATCGATGTGGTATCGAAATTCCTACTGTACCCATCTACTATTGAATTGGACATACATAAAATGGTATTTCTTTAAGGGACAGTTTCAACTTTCTTGTCGAAAAGTAGTGTGGCAAGTGTATAATCCTCCTTTTCCATCTACTGTCATTACTTGCATAGCCTTGCTGCGCAGAAAAAATATCTTCAATATTTTCCCATTACAATTGTAACCGGACACCTATAATAGGTCAATATTGAGCATTTCATATATCTCGTTGGGAGATCTGCATTATTAATTCTATATTTATTTTCCATATAAGAAATCATAGGATTTTCCTAAATTTTAACTAACTTTAAGGGATGTCTTCTCGGCCTTTGGAGTAGACATCAAATCTACTTGCCCATTCATAAATAATTATTTATTCCGCGAAGTCTGTATTTACCACGCTTCATTATTGGAAACAACAAAAATGGAACACAAGACTCCTATTGTTCCCCTCTACTCATAACGGAATTTTCGAATTCTTACTGTCCTAAACTACTATATATTGAAATAGTAGTATCAAAAGTTACCCAAATTGGCCTGAGCTTTTATTAGATGTTATCATCATGAGATCTTATTGCAATTTTCCTATATTTTGTGATACGTCTTTTGGATTGATTTGGTATCAGAACTCCTACAGTTCTCATCTACTATGTAAATAAATTTACATCAAATGAAATTTCTATATGGTGCGGTTTGAAAATTCATGACGAAAAGTAGTTTGGCAAGGATATAATCCACGGTGATTGGTAAGTCCGGTATTATTCTAAGAAATATTCACTTTATATTGACAAATACACATTTTCCATCTACAAAAAATATCCTCAATATTTTCTCATAACAATATTAACCGCAGTCATATAGACATGAAATCTACTTACCCTTTCATGAAGAATTCTTTATACGTGAAGTCTGTGTTTACCACGCTTTACTATTGTAGGTAAGAAAAATCAAACACAAGATTCCTACTGTCCGCACCTACTCATAAACCAATTATCGAAATTCCTACTGTCCCCCTCTACTATTGAAATATTTATATCAAAATTTACCCTAGTGAGTCTGAGTTTTCGCTATGAAATCTTATTGCAATTTTCCTATTTCGTGTGATAAGTCATTGGGATTAATGTGGTATCGAAATTCCTACTGTACCCATCTACTATTGAATTGGAGATACATACATAAAATGGTATTTCTTTAGGGGACAGTTTCACCTTTCTTGTCGAAAATGTTTTCCCAAATTCAATTAAAACCTTATTTCAAAAATATTGCCTCAATTTTTTCCATGCAAATATCAAATATTTCGAAAATTTACGACTTCACTGGGTAAATGTCAAAAGATTGTAGAATTTATATACCTCTATCTACATAAAATAAAGATTATTGTTCTTTAATGTTAATGTATTCAAATAATCAGAATAGGTTTCTATCATCTTATATCATGCTATTGTTATTCTTCCAAAGAAGATATTTTTGTTTTCAGTGGCAAGGTTTCTTAGCCATTATTTTTATCCACTTAAGAATTTCTCTGTATTCCAGGGGATTCCCTCATCTACCTTACCTTTAAGTATTTTGATTGTGTTTTCTTCTCTTTGTGGATGCCCATTATATTGGTTTAAAAACAAAGAACATTTAAATAAAATGTGTTAATGAAGATTTTAGCTCGATTTTATTTACAATTAAAAATAATACTCTTTATACACTGCACATTCGAAGTCGGCATTTCTTTCGTGTATGTTTTGCGTAATTAAGAAGATTTGAATGGAATTCTTAAATCTAAAAATATCACATGTTACTCATGTCAAATAAGTACTAAGTGTGGCTTCATCTGTCACTTCTATCCCGCCACTGATGGGGTTGCTGCTGTTAAATTCAGAAATGTTCGAATGGTAGTTGGCACAATATTTTCTTCTTCAGCTCCACAGGAACCATGGTCGTGGTCATGACCTTCACCTAAAATTAAAGAAATAACAATTTTGTTTATTTATTTTTAATTTAAAAACAATATTTATAAAAAATACTGAAATTATAAACTACTATCGTAAATAAGGTTTTAAATAGATTTTATGAAAGGATATGCCTGATATTTTACAGATTGGCAACACAGGCAAACATTTTGTGTTATATTTGTGCCACTTTAGTGGCAAATTCGTTTTTAAGTGTTGACATTTTTGTGACACTCTTTTGTTGTCGCACTGAATGCCATACTTTTTACATTTTTGTGCCATGCTTTTGCCACATTTTAATTAATTATTGTTTTAGTTCAATACACTGAAAGAAGAGTTTTCTTTTCGCAGGAACGAAATTTTAGACACACAAATTTTCCCATTTATGCCAAAAATTTTCTTAAGAAGGCTAGAGGTAATTACTTGCAACGATTGTCATAAATTCCGGGTTATTTGCTCTTAAATAAAATTTTGCAAAAAATTTCTATAGAAATAAAATTCTGCAAACAATTTTTATAGAAATAAAATTTTGCAAACATTTTTATAGAAATAAAATTTTGACAAAAATTTTCTATAGAAATAAAATTTTGACAAAATTTTTATAGAAATAAAATTTTGACAAAATTTTTTGTAAGACTAAAATTTGATAAAATTAAATAGAAATAAAATTTTTTCTTAAACTTTTCTATAGAAATAAAATGTTGACAAAATTTTCTATAGAAATAAAATTTTGAAAAATGTTTCTATAGGAATAGAATTTTGACAAAATTTTCTATAGAAATAAAATTTTGACAAAATTTTCTATAGAAATAAAATTTTGACAAAATTTGCCATAGATATAAAATTTTGCCAACATTTTCGGTAGAAATAAAATCTTGACAAAAATTTCTATAGAAATAAAATTTTGGCAACATTTTTTATAGAAATAAAATTTTGACAAAATTTGCCATAGAAATAAAATTTTACAAAATTTTCTATAGAAATAAAATTTTGACAAAATTTCTATAGAAAAAAAATGTTGACAAAATTTTCTATAGAAATAAAATTTTGGCAATATTTTTTATAAAAATAAAATTTTGACAAAATTTGCTATAGAAATAAAATTTTACAAAATTTTCTATAGAAATAAAATTTTGACAAGCTTTTCTATAGAAATAAAATTTTGACAAAATTTTCTATAGAAATAAAATTTTGACAAAATTTTACATAGAAATAAATTTTTTTTGTTTGTTATTGTTGGCTTCTCTTCAATCGTTATTGTTGTTTTTTATCTCAGCTTAAAGCCATGCATTGACTAAACTACAAGTGTAGCTTAACCAACAGAGGAAAAGTATGCTTGTCAAATTTATTTGGGCAAAGCCCTATAGACTGCAAGATGGTTGGATGTACAGCTGTTTCGGAATTACCAAATTCCTCATCAGCATCCTCTACTTGCAGCAAAACTATCAACCAATTATCAGAATAAATTCGGGTAATTCACTCAACCCAAAGTGAACTACACTTGAACCTCCCGAAAAAGGGTTCGATAGTCGGCTACTGCCTAAACAAATTTGCCAGCATATCTCTTTTCCTTTGCCAAACTCAAATCATCGATTTGAATGTATTTGGCTGGGTTTGTTTTTGAGCGTGCTTCCTCTATCTTCATTCGTTTTGTTTGTTATTGTTGGCTTCTCTTCAATCGAAAATTTTGGCAAAATTTTACATAGAAATAAAACTTTGAAAAAAATTTCTATAGAAATAAAATTTTGAAAAAAAAATTCAGTAAAAATAAAATTTTGACAAAATTTTCTTTAGAAATAAAATTTTACAAAATTTGCCTTAGAAATAAAATTTTGACAAAATTTTCTATAGAAATAAAATCGTGACAAATTTTTCGAGATGAATAAAATTTTGGCAACAATTTTCTATAGAAATAATATTATGACAAAATTTTCCATAGAAATAAAATTTTTATAAAATTTTCCATAGAAAAAAAAAATTGACAAAATTTTCTGTAGAAATAAAATTTTGACAAAATTTTCTATACAAATAAAAGTTTAACATAATTTTCTATAGAAATTAATTTTTGACAAAATTTTCTATAGAAATAAAATTTTGACAAAATTTTCTATACAAATAAAATTTTAACATAATGTTCTATTTCTATAATAAATTAATTTTTGACAAAATTTTCTATAAAAATAAAATTTTAACAACATTTTCTATAGAAATAAAATTTTGACGACATTTTCGGTAGAAATAAAATCTTGACAAAATTTTCTATAGAAATGAAATTTTGGCAATATTTTTTATTGAAATAAAATTTTGACAAAATTTGCTATAGAAATAAAATTTTACAAAATTTTCTATAGAAATAAAATTTTGACAAAATTTCTATAAAAAAAATGTTGACAAAATTTTGTTGACAAAATTTTCTATAGAAATAAAATTTTGGCAATATTTTTTATAGAAATAAAATTTTGGTAATATTTTTGATAGAAATAAAATTTTACAAAATTTTCTATAGAAATAAAATTTTGACAAATTTTTGTATAGAAATAAAATTTTGCCAAAATTTTCTATGGTACTAAAATTTCTGTTGAAAAATTCTGGAAACCTTGCTACCATGAACTGTTAATTTCGAGGATTGATTTTCGATGAAATGTAGATATAATCATTAATGGATTTATTTATATTTAATTTGAAACAGAAACGTTATACTTTATAAAAATTTGCATTTTTGAGGCACATTTTAAAAAATAACATGCCACCATTTCTTGAACTTAGCACAGTTAGTATTTCTCAACGTGAATACTGGGTAAAGGTAGTAGAGGAGCTGGCCAAAAATACCTGGTGGTGATTTTTATATACACACTAAAACATATATCATGTGACCAGTATTTCTAGTTTGACAGATATAACAGTGTTTAATTGGCAGCACTTCGTATCAGCTACCCTGTAGTATTACTAATATTTGATAAGATTAAAAAGAAAAGTGTATCACAAAAAGAAAGATAAGTAAATAAATTCCAACAATAATAAATATTGTCTAGTTACTATAGTATCCGACCTGTTTTTATCATGAAATGAAATCTGTAGCTTGTTGTGTTTTTGTTTATGATGACCAAGTGATGTTGTCGCTTCGCCGTATAAGCATTGTAAATTTTGTTGAATCCCCTTTTAGTTTAATGGATTTTTTTTGCAACTTTGTTGCTTATTTACAATTGCATTTAATTTTATATTTTTTTCTTGATAAAATGTTGATATATTTGTTAATAATTGTATGAGTAATGAAATAATAAATGTTTCGATTTTATTGAACATCAAAGTGTGATGAATATCAACCCTTTGATGTGTTTTTGTTTTTTTTTTATCATTTTCACACACTTTCTTAAAGATGGTAGGGTAGTTGTTTTAAAATTACACAAATAATTAACTTTTTTATTTCATATATATTTTCTTATCTATTTTACATTTTGATAAGCTATCAATAAGATTATCACTCATCATACTCATTTGAAATCAGCCAATCCAATTATATTTTAAATGGCATGTTGCTAACACTTAAATGGGGCAACTTTCAAAAATTTAGCCAATCAAGGTTTATTATCTAGAATAGCATAGCATAAATATGAAGCATATCGGTTCAAGAGTGCCATAAATCAAAACAAACAAGTATATAAAGCAG
This sequence comes from Haematobia irritans, assembly GCF_050003625.1. NCBI lineage: Eukaryota > Metazoa > Arthropoda > Insecta > Diptera > Muscidae > Haematobia > Haematobia irritans. The sequence continues at coordinate 161,704,530 of NC_134401.1, read as the reverse complement.
TAAATTCGGCCGGGCCGAATTTTAAATACCCACCACCATGAATCAAATATGATAGTTTACTTTGAAAACTCTTCGTCGTAGTGGGTTACTTGACAATATATAGAATTGTAGCGGGTTTGATGACAAATCTTCTCCCAAGCAAGTCAGTTCCCGAAGACAAACTTTAAAGATTCTACCTATGAAGACCAGATCAGATTCTGGATTTATGAGAACCAATTTTGTTTGAGTTTTAGAGAAATTATAAACATATCGTGTATATGATGAAATTACGCCTTGAGATAAAATCTTAAATATGTAGATTTTTTTCCGCCATTATTTAAATACGATGAGTAAAATCTGGATATTTTACTTTCAGTTTGAAGCAATTTTCATGATCAGTGCGCCTGCTATACCCTGAGAGAAGTGTTTTCTTTTTTGAGAAACGTAATTTTAGACAAGCAAAGTTTTCTTTTGACCCAAGTTTTAGAGACAATCGTTGAATAAACGAAAATACTTTATAAGAAAAGGAAATTTCGTTTGTCTAAAATTTCATTATAGATTACTAATTTCCAGCAAATCGGATAAAAACTACGGATTCTAGAAGCCCAAGAAATAATGCCGGGAGATCGGTGTATATGGGGGCTACACCAAAACATGGACCGATAGGCACCATTTGCTACTCACATATTTGTGATCTTAAAATACCTCCAGATTTTCAATTTCAAACAAATCGACTAGAAAATATAGTCTCTAGACGCCCAAGAAGTAAAAATCGAGAGATCAGTCTATATGGGGGCTATACCAAAAAATGGGCACCATTTTCGGCACACGTTTTCGGTACACCTTTTTATGGTCACAAAAAGACCTCTAGATTTTCAATTTCAGGAAAATCGGATAGAAAATATAGTTTCTAGAAGCCCAAGAAGCAAAATCGGGAGATCAGTCTCTATGGGGGCTATATCAAAACATGGACCGATGAGCACCATTTTCGGCACACCTTTTTATGGTCCTCAAATACATCTAGATTTCCAATTTCAGGCAAATCGGATGGTAAATATAGTTTCTAGAAGCCCTAGAAGCAAAATCGGGATATCGGTCTATATGGGGGCTATGCCAAAACATGGACCTATGGGCACCATTTTCGGCAAACCTTTTTATGGTCCCAAAATACCTCTAGATTTGCAATTTCATACAAATCGGACAGAAAATACTGTTTCTAGACGCGTAAGAAGCAAAATCGGGAGATCGGTCTATATGGGGGCTATACCAAAACATGGACCGTTTCGGACCATTTTCGACACACCTCCTTATGGTCCTAAAATACCTCTAGATTTTCAATTTCAGACAAATCGGATAGAAAATACTGTTTCTAGGCGCCTAAGAAGCAAAATCGGGAGATCGGTCTATATGGGGGCTATACCAAAACATGGACCGATACGGACCATTTTCGAAACATCTCCTTATGGTCCTAAAATACCTCTAGATTTTCAATTTCAGACAAATCGGATAGAAAATACTGTTTCTAGACGCCTAAGAAGCAAAATCGGGAGATCGGTCTATATGGGGGCTATACCAAAACATGGACCGATACGGACCATTTTCGACACACCTCTTTATGGTCCCAAAATACCTCTGGATTTCCAATTTCAGGCAAATCTGATAAAAACTACGGTTTTTATAGGCCCAAGACCCCAAATCGGGATGTCGGTTTATATGGGGACTATATCAAAACTTGGACCGATATAGCCCATCTTCGAACTTGACCTGCCTGCAAACAAAAAACTAATCTGTGCCAAATTTCGGGACGATAGCGCCATTATTGAAGGCTGTAGCGTGATTACAACAGACAGACAGACAGACAGACAGACAGACAGACGGACAGACGGACATGCTTATATCGTCTTAGAATTTCTCCCTGATCAAGAATATATATACTTTATATAGTCGGAAATCGATATTTCGATGTGTTACAAACGGAATGACAAACTTATTATACCCCCGTCACCATTTTATGGTGGTGGGTATAAAAATATGTTTGAATGTTATGTTTGCAAAAGATAAATTTCATAAAATAAAGTATTCAGTTTAACCCTTAAATGTGCACTGTATCTTTTAAGATGCAACCAGAAAAAAATTCTTACGTCTTAAAATGTTAACCGAATTCTATGGAAATTTGTATTTCTATGGAAAATTTTGCCAAAATTTTATTTCTATAGAATTTTTTCAAAATTTTATTTCTATAGAAATATTTTGTCAAAATTTTATTTCTATAGAAAATTTTGTCAAAATTTTATTTCTATAGAAAATTTTGTCAAAATTTTATTTCTATAGAATTTTTTCAAAATTTTATTTCTATAGAAATATTTTTCAAAATTTTATTTCTATAGAAAGTTTTGTCAAAATTTTATTTCTATAGATTTTTTTTCAAAATGTTATTCCTATAGAATATTTTATCAAAATTTTATTTCTATAGAATATTTTGTCAAAATTTTATTTCTGTAGAAAATTTTGTCAAAATTTTACTTTTATAGAAAATTTTTTCAAAATTTTATTTCTATGGAAATATTTTTCAAAACTTTATTTTTATAGAAAATTTTGTCAAAATTTTATTTCTATAGAAATTTTTTTCAAAATGTTATTTCTGTAGAATATTTTGTCAAAATTTTATTTCTATAGAATATTTTGTCAAATTTTTATTTCTATAGAAAATTTTGTCAGAATTTAATTTCTATAGAAATTTTTTTCAAAATTTTATTTTGTCAAAATTTATTTCTATAGAAAACTTTGTTAAAATTTTATTTCTATAGAAAATTTTATTCCAATAGAAATTTTTGTCAAAATTTTATTTCTATAGAAAATTTTGTTAAAATTTTATTTCTATAGAAAATTTTGTCAAAATTTTTTTTCTATAGAAAATTTTGTCAATATTTTATTTCTATATAAAATTTTGTCAAAATTTTATTTCTGTAGAAAATTTTGTCAAAATTTTAGTCCTATAGAAAATTTTTTTAGATTTTATTTTTATAGAAAATTTTGTCCAAATTTCATTCCTATAGAAAATTTTTTCAAATTTTTTTTTCTATAGAAATTTTGTCAAAATTTTATTCCTATAGAAAACTTTCCCAACATTTTAGTTCTATAGAAAATTTTGTCAAAATTTTATTCCTATAGAAATTTTTTTCAAAATTTTATTCCTATAGAAAATCTTGTCAAAATTTTATTGCTATTGAACATGTTGTCAAAATTTTAAAAGTTTTTTTGAATGTGTGGAAAAGCGTGTTGAATATAAATGATTTTGTAATATATGTGTGTGTTGGTAGTTGTTTTGCCACTATTTCAGCAATATTATTTCTCGCAATATACCTACGTTATACATTCATATGGTAACACATTAAATGGCAATAATTTAATTATTCTATGTTACAGTGTATTAACAATACACAATTACAGCTTCTCACAGACTATCTAATGTTAAGTACTTGGATTTTGTGTTATGGCAGTTTAGAAACATATTTTTCAACTTTGAAATACCAAAAAAAAAAATATATGTTCATAAGAAAAAAAACCCATACGACTTGGTAATGGCAATCAAGTATGCAATTGCATTTGTTTACGTATATTGTTTGGTTTTATTGTTAAAGAACACAAAAGTACAAACGTCTACTTATTATCGGAGATTTTGAAACATTTATTACTTAATATGATTTTAGCCGTTCATTCACTTTTGCATATTTCTTTTGTTTTATATAGTTGTTGAGATATAATTAACGCAATCCAATTTTTATTATTTGCATTTTAAGATAATGAACAATTGTATTATTTTTTTTTTTGTAATTTTCACTTTGTTTATAATAATCACAATTCACTGTCAATGTTCTATAAATATTTAATTGAATAGTAGTCCTTTATTGTTTGCAATATGGAATTAATCACAAATGGAGTTCAGTCAAATCTATGTGAGATTAAACAAAATATTGACCGATAGCTAGGACCAGATTACAGAAATCCAATTTTTCAGTGGTTTCAGATTGTTACTAATATTTGTAGGTTAATTTAATTATGACAAAGTTTTCTATGGAAAGCCAATTTTTCAATAAGAAATTTAAATTATCGTTAAAAAATTAAATTTTAATTATAAAATTTGCTTCTTCTACCCAGCAAAAAAAAAAAGAAAAACAAAGAGTAGTGAAAATGTTCTTTTTTGGATCTGGTGCAGAATTGGCGCAGAAGTGATGAATTTGATATACTTGTCGTAGGACGGATTCCCATCAATAGTCTTTGCACTGAATATGTATTACTTCCCAGCAAAAATATTTCTAAGTTGTTTTAAAGGCAGAACTTTAAAAGTCAATTTTTATACCCTCCACCATAGGATGGGGGTATATTAAATTTTTTCATTCCGTTTGTAACACATCGAAATATTGCTCTAAGACCCTATAAAGTATATATATTCTGGGTCGTGGTGAAATTCTGAGTCGATCTGAGCATGTCCGTCTGTCCGTCTGTTGAAATCACGCTAACTTCCTAACGAAACAAACTAGTTGTTATTGATGTAGGTCGGATGGCATTGCAAATGGGCCATATCGGTCCACATTTACGTATAGCCCCCATATAAACGTACCTCCAGATTTGGCTTGCGGAGCCTCTAAGAGAAGCAAAGTTTATCCGACCCGGCTGAAATTTGGTACATGGTTTTAGCATATGATCTCTAACAACCGTGCAAAAATTGGTCCACATCGGTCCATAATTATATATAGCCCCCATATAAACCGATCCCCAGATTTGGCTTGCGGAGCTTCTTAGAGAAGCAAATTTCATCCGATCCGGCTGAAATGTGGTACATGGTGTTAGTATATGGTTTCTAATAACTGTGCAAAAATTGGTCCATATTGGTCCATAATTATATATAGCCCTATATAAACCGATCCCCAGATTTGACCTCCGGAGCCTCTTGGAAGACCAAAATTCATCTGATTCAGTTGAAATTTGGTACGTGGTGTTAATATATGGCTTTAAACAACCATGCAAAAATTGGTCCACATCGGTCCATAATTATATATAGCCCCCATATAAACCGATCCCCAGATTTGACCTCCGGAGCCCCTTGGAACACCAAAATTCATCTGATTCAGTTGAAATTTGGTACGTGGTGTTAATATATGGCCTCAAACACCCATGCAAAAATTGGTCGAAATCGGTCCATAAATATATATAGCCCCCATATAAACCGATCCCCAGATTTGACCTCCGGAGCTTCTTGGAAGAGCAAAATTCATCCGATTCGGTTGAAATTTGGTACGTGATGTTAGTATATCGTATCCAACAACCATGCAGGAATTGGTTCATATCTGTCCATAATTATATATAGCCCCATATAAACCCATCCCGAGATTTGGCTTTGGAGCCACATGGAGAAGCAAAATTCATCCGATCTGGTTGAAATTTGGTACGTGGTGTTAGTATATGATATTTAACAACCATGCCAAAAGTGGTCCATTTCAGTCCATAATCCCGAGATTTGGTTTTGGAGCCTCTCGAGATTTGGTTTTGGAGCCTCTTGGAGGAGCAAATTTTATCCGAGTCAGTTGAAATTTGGTACATATGGCCGTTAACAACCATGCCTAACTAGGTCCATATCGGTCTACAGTTATATATAGCCCTCAGATAAATCGATCCCCAATCACACAAAAATTGGTCCATATCAAGTTCATAATTGTAGCCCCCATATAAGCGACCCCCATATTTCAATTCTGGCTCTCCACGTACCGTGCAAAAGTCCACATCGATTCGTAATTATTACCCAGCAAAAAAAGAAAAAGAAGTTTTAAGATACCTTGCCATCGGTAAGTATTACCACAACACAAGTAATTCGATTGTGGATGACTGTCTTTCGCAGAAGTTTCTATGCAATCCATGGTAGAGGGTACATAAGATTCGGCCTGGCCGAACTTACGGCCGTATATACTTGTTTAATGTTCATTTGAGTCCCCAAGTCCAGAATGTGTCCATATGACTTCTAAGTACTTGTGGCTGTTATTATCTGTACTCAAAATACCTTCCAGCGATAATACAACATCCCATTGTATATCTCTAAGTAAAATTTACCTATATATAAAAACATTTGTACTATATATGGTGTATAAAGGGGGGAAGATAACAATGCTGACTTTTCAAATAAATATATTTCAATAAAATGTATTTATATTGAAAAGTGCTTTGACATTCTTGGTTGATGTAGATAAAAATGACATTAGGCCCTCGAAAATGTTTTCAATGTTACTAGGAAATGGATATTTTGAAGTAACATTTGTTATATTTCGATTGTGATGGTTAAAACACGCACTGAAAACAAAAACATGACCGGTTCCAAAGATTTTATCTTTAAGGTGAGTATTAAGTTCGAGTTTAGCCGCTAAAATCTCTAAAATGAAAACTAAATCAGTAAGAAAAATGCATGAAATTATACATATTTTTTGCAAATTTTATTATAACTTAATGGGGAAAAGCCCAAAGCAAATTTTCACAAAGTTTGTATTCCTTAAAATGGATTATTAAAGAAAAGTAATCGTGAAAAAATGACGTTTTTAGCGGCTAAATTCGAACTTAATACCCACCTTTACACTAAAAATTTTGGTATTGATTCCGAGCCTAAGAAGCGGAGAATTGAAGTAAAGACACCTTCACGACACAATTCTGTTTTATATTTGGGCTTTGCATACTTCACCCAGAAAAAAGGGGCTCTAATGCCAACTAAACTTTATATTAGTTCATGAAGATTAGTTGATTTTAGTTAAATTTAGCACAATATGAATAAATGTTCCTTATTTGAATGATTTTTTGCTAACTTTAATGACGTGAACTAAAAATAAGAAATCCAGTATATACGGCCGCAAGTTCGGCCAGGCCGAAGCTTATGTACCCTCCACCATGGATTGCGTCGAAACTTCTTCTAAACACTGTCATCCACAATATAAGTTGAGGTAACGCTTGCCGATAGCTAGGTATCTTAAAACCTCCTAACACCGTCTTCTAAATTGTATGTAAGTTAAAAAAAAACATCGATCAAATACGTATATAATTCAGTTTGACAAAATTTTCTATAGACATACAATTTTAACAAAATTTTCTATAGAAATAAAATTTTAACAAAATTTTCTATAGAAATAAAATTTTCACAAAATTTTCTATAGAAATAAAATTTTGACAACATTTTCTATAGAAACAAAATTTTAACAAAAATTTTCTGTACAAATAAAATTTTAACAAAATTTTCTATATAAATAAAATTTTGACAAAATTGTCTATAGAAATAAAATTTTGACAAAATTTTCTATAGAAATAAAATTTTGGTAGATTATTTTTGGCTCGAGTGGCAACCATGATTATGACCCGATATGGAACAATTTTTGTGTGATTGGAGATCGGCTATATATAACTATAGACCGATATGGACCAAGTTTAGCATGGATGTTAGAGGCGATATACTAACACCACGTTCCACATTTGAATCGGATTGGATGAATTTTGCTCCTCCAAGAGGCTCCGGAGGTCAAATCTGGAGAACGCTTTATACGGGGGCTATATATAATTATGAACCGATATGGACCAATTCTGGCACGGTTGTTAAAGATCACCATGTTCCAAATTACAACCGGATTGGATGAAATTTGCTTCTCTTAGAGGCTCCGCAAGCCAAATCTGGGGATCGCTTTATATGGGGGCTATATATAATTATGGACCGATGTGGACCAATTTTTGCATGGTTGTTAGAGACCATATACCAACACCATGCACCAAATTTCAGCAAGATCGGATGAAATTTGCTTCTCTTTGCGGCTCCGCAAGCCAAATCTGGGGATCGCTTTATATGGGAGCTATAAATAATTATGGACCGATGTGGACCAATTTTTGCATGGTTGTTAGAGACCATATACCAACATCATGTACCAAATTTTAGCCGGATGGGATGAAATATGCTTCTGTTAGAGGCTCCACAAGCCAAATCTGAGGGTCCCTTTATATGGGGGCTATACGTAAAAGTGGACCGATATGGCCCATTTGCAATATCATCCGACCTACATCAATAACAACTACTTGTGCCAAGTTTCAAGTCGATAGCTTGTTTCGTCCGGAAGTTAGCGTGATTTCAACAGACGGACGTACGAACGGACATGCTCAGATCGACTCAGAATTTCTCCACGACCCAGAATATATATACTTTATAGGGTCTTAGAGCAATATTTCGATGTGTTACAAACGGAATGACAAAGTTAATATACCCCCATCCTATGGTGGAGGGTATAAAAAGTTGTATACAAATATAGTGCACAATTTTACTAAAAAATTAAATATTTCATATTTTCCCAAAATGGCAGAAGTTTGCTAAAATTGAGTTCATAGGTCTCTCAAATGAATAAATTTTACTAAAATTGTAACTGTCTTGAACTTCGTACAGCGCTAATTTTTAAATCCAATTTTTTTCTTTCAACATATGAAATTTTTTTAAATTACAGAAAAAAATTAATTAGTTATAATAATTTTTCTTCAATTTGACAAAAAGTATTAACTTATTTGTAACATGTTGCAATTAGAAAACTACTTTAGTTAAAATTTTCTAAAATAAACCTACATTTTCATCCACGGTGGGTTCACTTTTTTTTGGGTGTTTGATTGATACGTTTTTTCAACTTTTTTCTCAAATCCTTCAAAATCCATTCAAAATCGACTTCACGTAGAAATTATGCTATGTTTCAAGTAAAAAAACTCCTTTAAAACATGTCCTATTTTTGAACACTTTTTTGCTTTATAGACAAGTTACAAAAAGTCAAAAAATTAAAGACGATTTCATTATGAACCGAGTCACTTAATTTAAGAACTTGTTAAACACAATTTATTATTAAGCATTAGTCTGTAAGGAATATTATCTTTTTCCCTAGACGAAATAATAAAATAAAAAATAAAACGACTTCATTGAAAAGTTTATCGACTTTATATCAGAGAAATGCATCTTCTATGCTAAGCAAAACTCACATTCGTATTTTAAAGAATATTTTTTTCAGTATGGGGTAATGTCAATATAGTGGTTGATTATCACGTAAAAGAAAATGATCTTATATGCAGTGCAATGAACCACAGTGGTCACTTATATTTTAAAGAATTGTTAAAATAATTTTTTTTTAATTTAATTGAATTCAATAAAATAAATTTTTAAACATTTTGCATTAAGTCATGTAGAGTAGTTACATTTAGTGCTTGTGTATTTTTATTTATTTATTTTGATTAAATTTAATTCATTTAAATAAATTTTTAACACTTAAATCATGTAGGGTATCCAAAATGGGTTGCTTGCGTAACGTTCTTCAATTCTATATCCATAAAAATATTTCCATAAAAAAAAATCACACAAGCATAATTGCTTAGCTATAAAAGCCTCATTTAATATATGCGAAAATATTTAAATAGTTTTTTGTTTTGTTTTAATTGACGATGAACGGAAGCAAAGAAAAGATTGTTAACAATTCTATGACTGACTATAGTTGAAAACTCTGTTTGGTAACATATATGGTCAAGAACGTGCCATAAATTCGTAAGAAATAGCAAACAATCAAAATGTTTAAAATTCTAATAATACCACGTGTTTTTTCTGTTTTTTTGTTAGTTAGCCAAAAAAATTTAATATAAAGATTAGCTATCTAGAATCAGATTTGGTTTGGTTATTTACTTTTTTTTTTGGTAACATTTTTATTTTTGCCGTTTTATCAGTTGAAATAAATTTGAGAGTTTTTATCTCGATGAGTTTCTTGTTTGCATCATAAATGTGAGTGGTACTACCACAAAGTGTATTGTGTTTCCGTGGACAGGTAAACTATTGCTTCATTCTACCAAAATTAATAAACATATACATTGGGGAGGGTCAGTATTTCGAGGCTGGTGGAAATAAAGATGAAGATGGTGGCTTGAAACGAGGATGAGAAAAAACATTTTGGTTAAAGTAAGAAAAAAAAACTTTTGAAAATATGAAATAAAAAGAAAATACAACAAAGCAAAGCAGCAAAAAAATTAACAAAAAACGTATACTGGCACATCTTTAAAAGCGCCTCCAAACATATCTTCCCAAAGATGTTCTTTATTTTAACTACACAGGAAGTTCTTTAAAACTCGCTTTTTAAATTTAAAATTTTTCAAAACTTGATTTATATTTTTTATATTTTTTTTTTATTTATATTTTTATATCCTTCACCATAGGATGAGGGGGGTATATTAACTTTGTCATTCCGTTTGTAACACATCGAAATATTGCTCTAAGACTCCATAATGTATATATATATTCTGGGCCGTGGTGAAATTCTGAGCTCGATTTGAGCATGTCCGTCCGTCCGTCTGTTGAAATCACGCTAACTTCCGAACGAAACAAGCTATCGACTTGAAACTTGGCATAAGTAGTTGTTATTGATGTCGGTCGGATGGTATTGCAAATGGGCCATATCGGACCACTTTTACGTATAGCCCCCATATAAACCGACCCCCCAGATTTGGCTTGCAGAGCCTCCTGGAGGAGCAAAATTCATCGGATCCGGTTGAAAGTATGTGGTGTTAGTATATGATCTATAACAACCATGCAAAAATTGGTCCATATCGGTCCATAATTATATATAGCCCCCATATAAATCGATCCTCAGATTTGACCTCCGGAACCTCTTGGAGGAGCAAAATTTATCCGATTCGGTTGAAATTTGGTACATTGCGCTAGTATATGGCCGCTAACAGCCATGCAAAAATAGGTCCATATCGGTCTATAGTTATAACAGGTTGGCTGATAAGTCCCCGGTCTAACAAAGAAAAACACATTTTTTTGTAAAAATTCGTTTTTATTATTCAACATAGTTCCCTTTATGAACGATACAACGATTATAACGACCTTCCAATTTTTTGATACCATTTTGGTAGTCCTACGGGTTTGCCTCAGTTTCGGCGATCACCTCTTCATTGCAGCCTAATTTTTTCCCTGCGAGCATCCTTCTGAGAACAAGAAAAAGTCGCTGCGGGCCCGATCTGGAGAATACGGTGGGTGTGGAAGCAATTCGAAGCCCAATTTTTGCCATCGTTCTCAATGACTTGTGGCACGGTGCGTTGTCTTGGTGGAACAACACTTTTTTCTTCTTCATATGGGGCCGTTTTGCCGCGATTTCGACCTTCAAACGCTCCAATAACGCCATATAATAGTCACTGTTGATGGTTTTTCCCTTCTCAAGATAATCGATAAAAATTATTCCATGCGCATCCCAAAAAACAGAGGCCATTACTTTGCCAGCGGACTTTTGAGTCTTTCCACGCTTCGGAGACGGTTCACCGGTCGCTGTCCACTCAGCCGACTGTCGATTGGACTCAGGAGTGTAGTGATGGAGCCATGTATCATCCATTGTCACATATCGACGGAAAAACTCGGGTGTATTACGAGTTAACAGCTGCAAACACCGCTCAGAATCATCAACACGTTGTGGTTTTTGGTCAAATGTGAGCTCGCGCGGCACCCATTTTGCACAGAGCTTCCGCATTTCCAAATATTGATGAATGATATGACCAACACGTTCCTTTGATATCTTTAAGGCCTCTGATATCGCGATCAACTTCATTTTACGGTCATTCAAAATCATTTTGTGGATTTTTTTGATGTTTTCGTCGGTAACCACCTCTTTCGGGCGTTCATTGCGTTCACCGTCCTCCGTGCTCATTTCACCACGCTTGAATTTTGCATACCAATCAATTATTGTTGATTTCCCTGGGGCAGAGTCCGGAAACTCATTATCAAGCCAAGTTTTTGCTTCCACCTATTTTATCCCTTCATAAAACAGTAATTTATCAAAACACGAAATTCCTTTTTTCCATTTTTTTCACAATAACAAAAGTTGCTTCACAAAAGACGCTCTGTCTCACAAACTAATTGACTTACAGACGTCAAACACGAATCATTTGAAGGTTGGTACTATATAAAAATAATATGCACTAGCGACGCCATCTATGTGTCAGACCGGGGACTTATCAGCCAACCTGTTATATAGCCAATGGCCAATCACACAAAAATTGGTCCATATCACCAAAACTAATCTACCAAATTTTATTTCTATAGAAAATTTTGTCAAAAATTTATTTCTATAGAAAATTTTGTCAACATTTTATTTCTATAGAAAATTTTGTCAAAATTTTATTTCTGCAGAAAATTTTGTCAAAATTTTATTTCTATAGAAAATTTTGTCAAAATGTTATTTCTGTAGAAAATTTTGTCAAAATTTTATTTCTATAGAAAATTTTGTCAAAATTTTATTTCTATAGAAAATTTTGTCAAAATGTTATTTCTATAGAAAATTTTGTCAAAATTTTATTTCTATAGAAAATTACGTCAACATTCTATTTCTATAGAAAATTTTGTCGAACTAAATTACATACGTCTTTAATAGGTCTTTTTTTGTTTAATATATCCCCCATATGGACTAACTTACAATTCAGGAAACGGTGTTAAGGATTTTTTAAGATACCTTGCCATCGGCAAGTGTTACCGCAACCCAAGTAATTCGATTGTTGATGAAAGTCTTTAGAAAAGTTTCTATGCAATCCATGGTGGATTGTACATAAGATTCGGCCTGGCCGAACTTACGGCCGTATATACTTGTTAATGGGTAATTTTAACTTTTTTGTTTCAAATAGATTGAAAATAGAGTAAGAATTAATAAAATGGTACTAATTATTAAAATTTTGTCAAAAAAAATGCTGAACCCACCCCATTTGAATTGAAACTCGATTCAGACAAGCGTTATAATGCATTAAAAATCATAAAAAAACTTATAAATATTATTTATTTGGCAAAATATCGCAAAAATTTTTAATTCACATCCAAAATACTCAATTACGATCACACCTTAAGAAGTGATGCAAATTCAGTGCTGTTGAAATGGTGGACATCCATCCTATGACAAGCCTATGTTAAATTCATTGCTGCTGTGCCAATTTTGCACCACTTCCGTATCCAAAAAGAACATTTTCACTACTTTTTTTGGTGACACTTAAAATCTTAAATTTGCTAAAAAATTGAAACCACTGTACTTGAAAACTATTTATCAAAGGAAAGGGTGACACTGCAAAGTTAACCTGATGATATATTTCTCTCCGTGATAAAATGTGTTAGTTCGTAAAGATCAAAAATTTTGTAATTTCGCGATCTTGGTCAAAAAAAAATTTTTTTTCAAATTTTAATTTTAATTTTTAAATTTAAATTTTATTTATAAAAGTAGCTAATATGTAATGCATCAAATTAATGTGCTGTATTTCTTTGTATCATTTTTTAAATTTTATTGTTCAAAAACAAAAAAAAAAAAATTCGGAAATAACATTAAATCGTAGAAAATAATTTTGCAAAGGAAAAGTGGAGACTCCAAGGCAATCTTGATTACATAGAAGGTCCATTTCTCTCTGCGAAAAAATGTGTCAGTTCGTAAAGAACAAATCCGCCCAAATTTAAATTTCGTATTTTCGCGGTCGCAATTTTTTATTCAAATTTGAAGTTTTATATTTTTTATTTATTTATAAATCGTCTGGTATATGATACAAGGTTACTGTGTAATTTTGGGCAAGTTAAAAAAAATCCTTCATTTGGAGTCTACTCGCCAAATGCTTGACTTATAGCAAACATAGAAATGATTGTTAACGACGAGGTTAATTTGCCCTTGAAGACATTAGGGAACTTTGTTTCGTTAAAATTTCGATTCGGATAGGAATAAATAATTTCTCAATTTTAGTAAATAATCTTATTAGCCCTTAAAAACTTACCTATATTTTGCAAGCCAAACATAAGGCCAAATCCAATCAGCATGGCTAAGAATGCCCCTAGTCCAGCATGATGTTTGGAGAGTATTTCAAAGAATACCACATACAATAGAGTACCACATGCGATACCCTGAAGGACCGCCGAGAGTAGAGTATCCTCGGACGTAGAAGAATTATGGCTTACACCCAGGCCTATACCGACTCCAATGGGACTAACAATGGCAAATGTAACGGTATAGATGGCCGCTAGAATTGGCCTAGTACGAGCCACAATTAACTCAACACCCACACAAAAAGCCAATACCAATTTGTGGGCTGACACCGCTCCAAAAAGGAACCACACCGACGAAGTTGAATCCTCTAAGCCAATGGCCAGACCTTCAAAGACCTCATGCAAAGATAAAGCCAAAACAATACCCAGACCACGAAGCGATGAAGACACTGTGCCATCGTTGACATTTTGATCCAAAGGCATGTGGGAATGACCATGACCATTTTCGTGATTGTGTTCATGGTGATGTTTGGGTGTGTTGCAAGCTGATGATGATGATGATCGTTTTCCTCCATCGCCATTAGTTTGCAATTGTAAATCACTGTGCTTGCCACTGCAGTTGGGATCAATTAGAGTGTCCACCGTCAAAGTGGAAACGTGATATTTGGAATTTTCATAGACACTATTGTCTGTGACAGGCAAGGTTTCGCCACTATTATTGCAGCTATTTTGTGAGTGTTTGGATTTTTTGCTACCACGAACCAAAACACTATTGCGTACACTGTGACCCCGCTCAAAAGCTGCACTTACATCATCTTTTCGCGATTTTTTGCCAGATTTGTGGCGATGCAAATACGAGTGGACACATTCCTCAATCAGATACATGAGGAAAAAACCAGCACACATAAGAGTTTCAGCCAGAGCGAAACGTGTCTCGCCTATGTTACCACATTCCTGCAGGTGTTCCACTACCTCTTGCACTTCGGGCAAGAGATGGATAAAGGTAGTGGCCAAGAGGACACCACCACCAAAGTACAGCAAATATTGCACAATATGGGCTGAACGGGAATCGGGTTTCTTTTCAGTCCATTTAAGCCAATAGTTGAGTATGAAGGGAATACAACCAAAGAGGATGGTTGCACAGAAGAGGCAAACCATGGCCGCACACTTGGCAATCAATAAATCATGTTCGGAGGAATGGGAATGGTCGTGTGCCATTTTCAATAGCAGCAGCAATAAAACGAAACTCTAACAACGCCAACGACAATTAAACCAAAAAACAAAACAACCGATCACTTTCAGTGTCGCCGATCAAAACACAACGAACAACACAAACACCTTCTAATAACTCAACTTGCGGCGTGGTGTCCCACCGTGAACAACCAAACCAAGCAACCAACCCAACTTGCGTGGTTGACTGAGATTCTTGTTTTTCTTAGGCTTCACTTTTCCGTCTTGGAAGTCGATCGTAGCGATTTTCTTCGGTATGTTAAGATCCGGCCGTTAAACGCTTTAAGAAAAGGTCTACTCTCGCGGACCTTTCAATGTTTACTGATTGTTTTGCCTACTGTTAACGGTTATTTTAACCGAGAGTTATTCTGATGCAGTGTCATTGGTAAGAGTATAAAGTTTTACTGACTGGCAAACACTTGGTTGTTATCAAGTGTGCTTACTCTGTTTGGCTAACTTTTCTACTCTTTCATTAAGTACTCACTCTCTTTTACGAGTTGGTTTGTTAGTTGGGTTATCAGTGTTGCCAGGCTATGTTTTTGATGTTTGGTGATATTACGCTTATGATCAGGCTATTAAACAGAAAGGAAATTTCATTAAAATTGAGCCAACGAAAGTTTTTCATTGACACAAGGAGAATTTTTCACAGAGACAATGAAAATGCTTTGTTAATGAATAGAAAAATCATTACATTAAAAATCATTACATTGAAAATCATTACATTATATTCATTGGATTTATTATAAATATTTTAGACATTTTCTACCAGTGTATTGTTTATATAGGATCGGATGCAGAATAGGCTTTCAGGTTACTTCTAGGTTTAAATCTCGTAATCTATCTATAAATCAATTTTGAGGGACATGGGTTCCATCCACGGTTTCCACTCGTGCCAAAAATAATCTACCAAAATTTGTAGAAAATTCTACCAAGAATCTACCAAATTTAACAAAAATCTTATTTTTCATAAAATTTTCATCGTTCTAGGAAATTTGTCAAAATTTTAATGTTCTAGAAAATTTACAAAAATTTTATTGTTCTACAAAATTTTATTATTCTAGAAATTTTGGCAACATTTTATTTCTCTACATAATTTTGAAAAATTTTATATTTCTAGGATATTTTTTAATTTTTTTTTTCTAGAAATTTTACCAAAATTTTATTGTGTTAGCAAATTGTGGCCAAATTTTATTTTTCTAAAAAATTTTGTATAAATTTTTCCCAAAATTTTATTTCTGTAGAAAATTTTGCCTAAATTTTATATCTATAGACAATTTTGCCAAAATTTTATATCTATAGAAAATTTTGCCAACATTTTATATCTATAGAAAATTTTGCCAAAATTTTATTTCTATAGAAAATTTTGCCAAATTTTTATGTCTATAGTATATTTTGCCAAAATTTTATCTCTATAGAAAATTTTGCCAAAATTTTATTTCTATAAAAAATTTTGCCAAAATTTTATTTCTGTAGAAAAAGTTCTCAAAACTTTATTTCTTTAGGAAATATTGCCAAAATTTTATTTCTATAGAAAATTTTGCCAAAAATTTTATTTCTATGTTATAGAAAATTTTTCCAAAATTTTATTTCTGTAGAAAATTTTGCCAACATTTTATGTCTATAGAAAATTTTCCCAAAATTTTATGTCTATAGAAAATTCTCTCAAAATGTTATGTCTATAGAAAATTTTCTCAAAATTTTATTTCTATAGAAAATTTTACCAAAATTTTATTTCTATGTTATAGGAAATTGTGCCAAAATTTTATTTCTATGTTATAGAAAATTTTGCCAAAATTGTATGTCTATGACATAAAATTTTCCCAAAATTTTATGTCTAAAGAAAATTTTCTCAAAATTTTATGTCTATAGAAAATTTTCTCAAAATTTTATTTCTATAGAAAATTTTCTCAAAATTTTATTTCTATAGAAATTTTTGCCAAAACTTTATTTCTATAGAAAATTTTGCCACAATTTTATTTCTATAGAAAATTTTCTCAAAATTTTATGTCTATAGAAAATTTTCCCAAAATTTTATGTCTATAGAAAATTCTCTCAAAATTCTATGTCTATAGAAAATTTTCTCAAAATTTTCTCAAAATTTTATTTCTACAGAAAATTTTGCCAAAATTTTGTTTTCTATAGAAAATTTTGCCAAAACTTTATTTGTATAGAAAATTTTCCCAAAATTTTATTTCTATAGAAACATTTGCCAAAAATTTTATTTCTATAGAAAAATTTGCCAAAACTTTATTTCTTTAGAAAATTTTGCCAAAATTTTATTTCTATAGAAAATTTTGCTAAAATTTTATTTCTAAAGAAAATTTTGTCAACCTTTTGCAGCATTTTATTTATATATAAAATTTTGCCAAAATTTTATTTCTACTCAAAATTTTTTTTCTACAGAAAATTTTGCCAAATTTTTATGTCTATAGAAAATTTTGCCAAAATTTTATGCCTATAGAAAATTTTCCCAAAATTTTATGTCTATAGAAAAAGTTCTCAAAACTTTATTTCTTTAGGAAATTTTGCCAAAATTTTATTTCTATAGAAAATTTTGCCAAAATTTTATTTCTATATTATAGAAAATTTTTCCAAAATTTTATTTCTGTAGAAAATTTTGCCAACATTTTATGTCTATAGAAAATTTTCCCAAAATTTTATGTCTATAGAAAATTCTCTCAAAATGTTATGTCTATAGAAAATTTTCTCAAAATTTTATTTCTATAGAAAATTTTACCAAAATTTTATTTCTATGTTATAGGAAATTGTGCCAAAATTTTATTTCTATGTTATAGAAAATTTTGCCAAAATTGTATGTCTATGACATAAAATTTTCCCAAAATTTTATGTCTAAAGAAAAATTTCTCAAAATTTTATGTCTATAGAAAATTTTCTCAAAATTTTATTTCTATAGAAAATTTTCTCAAAATTTTATTTCTATAGAAAAATTTCTCAAAATTTTATTTTTTTGTAGAAAATTTTGTCAAAATTTTATTTCTATAGAAAATTTTGTCAAAATTTTATTTCTATAGAAAATTTTGCAAAATTTTATTTCTATAGCAAATTTTGTCAAAATTTTATTTCTATGGAAAATTTTGCCAAAATTTTATTTCTATCGTAAACTTTGTCAAAATTTTATTTCTGCCAAACTTGAAATACCTCTTTGCAAAATCTTCCAAAACATCAATAATTCTACCAATCTATCAAACGGTAAAAAAATCTGGCAACAGTGGTTCCATCCCAGTTTCGACCGAATGCCATATACTTTTTCAGCAGTTGATTATTCCTTCTCAGTAATGCTGGAGACATTTCTGAATCTTTCAACACTTCTATAAATGATTTCATCGTAAGGTGAAACCCCGTTCGGACTCAGCTCTAAGAAGGAAGTCGCTTATCATTGAGCTAAACATAGAATCGGGCAGCAATCAGTGTCAAGAGAGACACTCATTATAATACCACTGTGGTATTATAATGAACTGAATAGTGTAAGAAAGTCTGATATAACGGGCTGCCATTATACACCCAGAGAAGGAATATGATCACCTCAAACATGTTTTAAGAGCAAAATGTTATTTTTGGGTGGTGACCATGTAACATGGTTTTCGCAACCATGTTATTTTCTCGGAAATCATGTATGTGATTTCGACAAGCAGGTTATATTTGACGAGAAAATAACATTTTAGTGACAAACATGTTACATGGTCACCATACAAAAATAACATTTTGCTCTTGAAACATGTTTGAGGTGATCATATTCCTTCTCTGCGTGTACCTAACCTAACATCCCATGGCCAATTTCAGTGGGATCGCATGGGAAATAAGCCTTTACGAGTAGGATGGCTTATTTCCCATGCGGTTTATATGAGGGCTATATTTAATTGTGAACTGATTAAGATCAATTATTGTGTTGCTTTAGGGTGAATACGGACTTCAAGTATCGAATTTCATGATTATCGAATGAAAAAGCCTTTCTTGGGGCTATTTATACTTGTATAGCAATATAAAATATTTGTGTCAAGTTTCAAGTTGGCACGCTTTCGACATACAGACGGACTAGGTTACAAAAGTCGAAAATCTACTTTTTATAAAAAAAAGTAGTCGAAAAACCGAAAGTCGACTAATCGGCTTATTGAAATCGATTAATAAATTTTTATGATGGTCGAAATCGACCGGTCGACTTTTAACGAAAACATCGATAAGTCGATATGGAATTGAAGAGGATATGAAATCGATCTACCTATACAGAAAAAAATATACTTTGTCTTTAATCACAAAATTAATTGATTCAATTAATTTTTTATTGAAATTTCTTCAATCACAGAAATGATAGTATCAATTAGAGGTCTGCATAATTCCATTTGTAAATGCAGAGTACACGTGTACTTGCTAAATGAGTACATCTATTTGAGAGAGTCGCAAAACAATTGGTACACATTTTAATGAACACCAAAAGCCACGAGTAACTTCTTGTTGCTACTCTGATGTCTTCACTACCAACAAACACATATTCCTCTTTCTCTCTTATTGAAGTGTACTCAGAGTGATCACGTCGAGTATGTTGCGAGAACAAAACTTCATAGAGTACTCCATGTACCACGTGCAGTTTCAGAAATACAAGAAAACAGTTACTCTCCATAATATATGTTTTCGGATTGATATAAAGAACGGCAAACGTTAAGGTAAGTGTGTGACATACATAAATATATGAAATATGTGACATACATACATATCTATGATTAATAATAATGGAAAGTTTTGCTTCGCACATAACTGAGAAATACTTGTGGTACCACGTGAAGTGAAGAGAATCCATGTTGTACTTTTTCTCAAGTACTTACATTTTTATTGTTCCTTTTTTTCGGAACACATATTGTTTCGGATAAGTACTTGGTGGTATTTGACAAGCAAGTGTTCTCTTCACTTAACTACTTGCGCTCTGAGAGAAAGACAGTGTATGTACTATATTCGACAGCGAATTGCATACATGTAGTAATAAGTTATTCGATGCAGACCTCTAGTATCAATCCCCAACGTCAATTAAAATATTAATTAATCCAATAATCATTTTAATTGTTGTATTTTTTCTTCCCAAAATTTTGAACCTTAAACCCACAATTAATCAGTATCAAGTTGCTACAATAAAATTAGCTCAGAAATTTTGAATGAAATGTAAATTTGAATTTAAAATTGGCTACAAATTGATTTTATAGATTAATTTATATCGGCTTAGCCATCGCTGACAAAAAAATGGGACGACTTCATTCTCTTTAATAATTAAGCGGCGACGAAAAGACAAAACTGTATCGGTTCAGCCTTACAGCTGCCACCGCCGATGGCTTTATTGACCGCGTCCCAAGTCGCTTTCTGAATAATCGCAAAAATCGAAGTAATGATAATTTGGAAATTGATGGAAAGTCACCATCATTGTGTACCTCCGACAAAAATGGGTCGGCTCATTCTCTGCGTCAAAAGTCGCTTTCTCAATAATCGCAAAAGTCGGTGTAATTATTACTTGGAAATTGATGGAAAGTCTCGAACCAATTGGCAACAATGGTTAAATCTACCACTCAGAGTATCTCAGAGTTTTATTTGCTCACTTATATGCCTTGCAATTTTCATGCATCATCAGTCGATGGCTTCAATCTCTGCCTTCTCAATAATCGTAAAAGTGGAAATTGATAGAAAGTCTCGAACCATCTGGCAACAATGGTTATGCCTACCATTCAGAGTATCTCAGATTCTTATTTGCTTACTTACATGCCTTGCGGTTTTCATTCATCAGTGAAAAATGTTAAACTTTTAAATGGTTTACTTAAAGCAGAATTATGCGCGTGTTCTTTTTTTATTGGCATGGTGGTTATGATTGATTTACAGCAATGGTGGGAAGGTACCAGCAATGCAAATGCCCTAAACAAGTAATGGACACATGTAAATCCCCCTTGACATTCTTTTTTTCTGTTTCTTTCTCAAATACTTCTGGTCTGTTCGTGTTTTTTTTTTCAGACCTACTACAAGCCGCTTAGACCAAAATGTGTAAATGGTATTGCATTAGGGTGGGGCAATTGCACTGTGAGTGACATCATGAAAACCCGTTTTCCTTGGTAAACAAATTCGAACTTCAGGTTCAAGTGAAGCGGTTTTATATGACATTCACATACGCCTGCGTTGGACTTTCACCCATTGATGGATGAGTCTCTGCTCGCCAACCGGTCAGCTCTTGTAGTAAAAACAAAAATTCACTTTCTTGCAATAGAATTACAATCTTCAGGATTATTTAATTTATGCCCACTACTCGAAGAGTTATTAACACAAGATATTGACTATAGACTAATTGATACTTTGCCTACCATAATAAAAAACTAAATTCAATAAAAATTTCTTATCAAGCCTAACGAGCTGTAAATGTAAACTTATCACCAATGTGGAGTGTGCACTATGGTTTGGGAAAATTAAATGGAATACAAAGTGATTACTTTATAAGTGGTTATTCAAGTGTTTACATAAAAGGAAACCAGTATTGAGTCATACGTTATTTGTTTTTGTTTTCCTTGATCTTCACATTGGAATAAAAAATAGATTCACAAAAATGTCTCATTTACATAGGTAGATGACGATACGTTTTAAAAATTTTAAAAGTTCACCACCAGTGGTATCACATTGGACTACTGAGTATTCAAAGTGAGCCTAAAATAACTGGCTGTCTCTAAACCTAACCTAAGCCTAAGCTGATGGACCAGTGTAGAGTTAAAACTTTGATTGAATTTTCAAAAGTGCACCCAATTAAAATTTTAATTGCAAAATTTTTCGTGAAATTTTTTTCTGTGTGGGCAACATGGGAAGTTTTTGTTGCAAAAATGATGTTTTCTCGCTGAACATAAATATTCAAAGGAGTTCCCCGTTCTACAGTGGCCGTTATGGTTACATCATGCAATCCATAACTTATCTTCCCAGCAAAAAAAGAGCTTCCAAAAAAGTAGTTTGGATCCCCAATCTGTGATCCGGAAGTAGTGCAAACTTCGATCATCTCCAATGAATTTTACACGAGCTTGTCATAGGACGGAAGTACTCCCTTTTTGGATCCTTTGCATTGCTTTAGAAGTTGTGCCCTGGAAGTTAATTTGAATGAAGAAATTTAAAAAGCGAAAATTTTTTTTTCAACCAATTTCACTTTTTTTCAATCATATGTTTTATTACACTATTATTTTTCTTTTATCTAATTTTTACAATTTGAAAAACTTTTTCGCTCCGACCAGGGGTTGAACCTGGGTTTGCTGAACGCCATTGAACATAAGCCATTGAACATAAAGCGTCGAAAGGTCAATTCAATTGTGTGTGATATGATCGTAATACGACACCAAGGAATAACATTATAATTGCTTCTCGAGAAGTTCTCTATTAGTATGAACGAAAAAATAAGAAACGTAGGTTCAAATCTCACCAGCGGCAATTTTTTTATCAAATATTTTTCTAAAAAATTATTTTTATACCCTCCACCATAGGATGGGGGGTATATTAACTTTGTCATTCCGTTTGTAACACATCGAAATATTGATCTAAGACCCCATAAATTATATATATTCTGGGTCGTGGTGAAATTCTGAGTCGATCTGAGCATGTCCGTCCGTCCGTCCGTCCGTCTGTTGAAATCACGCTAACTTCCGAACGAAACAAGCTATCGACTTGAAACTTGGCACAAGTAGTTGTTATTGATGTAGGTCGGATGGTATTGCAAATGGGCCATATCGGTTCACTTTTACGTATAGCCCCCATATAAACGGACCCCCAAATTTGGCTTGCTAGGCCTCTAAGAGAAGCAAATTTCATCCGATCCGGCTGAAATTTGGTACATGGTGTAAGTATATGGTCTCTAACAACCATGCAAAAATTGGTCCATATCGGTCCATAATTATATATAGCTCCCATATAAACCGATCCCCCGATTTGGCTTGCAGAGCCTCTAAGAGAAGCAAATTTTATCCGATCCGGCTGAAATTCGGTACATGATGTTAGTATATGGTTTCTAATGACCATGCAAAAATTGGTCCATATCGGTCCATAATTATATATAGCCCTCTTATAAACCGATCACCAGATTTGAACTCCGGAGCCTCTAAGAGAAGCAAATTTTATCCGATCCGGCTGAAATTTGGTACAGAGTGATGTTAGTATATGGTATCCAACAACCATGCAGGAATTGGTTCCTATCAGTCCATAATTATATATAGCTCCCATATAAACCGATCGCCAGATTTGACCTCCGGTGCCTTTTGGAGAAGCAAAATTCATCCGATCTGGTTGAAATTTGGTACGTGGTGGTAGTATATGATATTTAACAACCATGCCAAAAATTGGTCCATATCAGTCCATAATCATTTATAGCCCCCATATAAACCGATCCCGAGATTTGGTTTTGGAGCCTCTTGGAGGAGCAAATTTCATCCGAGTGAGTTGAAATTTGTGGATGACAGTCTTTCGTAGAAGTTTCTCCGCCATCCATGGTGGAGGGTACATAAGATTCGGCCTGGCCGAACTTACGGCCGTATATACTTGTTGTTTTTATGTTATGCATCGTTTTTATTTTCGTCATATATTTTCGTATAAATATATTTTTTCCATTAAAAATCAACAAAAAATTAAAAATTCTCGTAATTTGCAAAATCTTCTCAAAAGAACTTCCATGGAAGCGAAAAAGTCAAACGGCACAGGTTCAAATCCTTTTACTTTTTTATTAATTTTTTTTATTAGTTTTCTATTTTTTTGTAAAATTTAATTGTCCAAAAGTTGCACTTAATGCGCTTTACGGACTATCAGTTATTCCGGACGACAGTGCTCGTGTCGAAAATATCCCATATATTGTGCACATTATAAGTTAAGTCCAAAGGCATAATCGATACTGCTGCATGTTTATGGGATCGATAACACATTTACCGATTATTTAGTCATCGCCGACAAGTCGTATCGATCCGACACACTGTAAGATTCTTTGCAAACACCGACATTCCGTCCGGAATAACTGATAATCTGTAAAGCGCATAAAATAGCCTGATTGCGTTCTTTCTAATACTTGTCCAGAAGGACTGCATCGGAAGTAGACAAAACTCATTGGGGATCCCAAACGCTTTAGAAGAAATGTTTGTGGACTTGTCCAAAAGGACTGCATCGGAAGTGGAAAAATGGTTGGGGGATCCCACGATGCGCTTTAGAAGAAATGTTTGTGGACTTGTCCAAAAGGACTACATCGGAAGTTGAAGAAACTCGATGGGGGATTCTGGGATGGGCTTTAAAAGAAATGTTTGTGGAACAATTTCCAAATTTTTATGCTGGGCTTTTATTCCTTAGCACATGGGCTATCCCATAAAGATCAGGTTTCCAGAAACTGGTCTAAGGATTACATAAAAGTGTCGGTGCTAATGTTGTTTAAAACTCCCTCAATGCTAATTCAGAGACAGTGAAAGTCCTCTCTATTGTAGCACCTTATTTAGGGCCGTCTCCACCGATCGCCCGTTTACATATGCGCGCCACCTATTGTGCTTATTGCTATGGTGTCAACCACACCCAAAAGAAAAATACTTTCCTGAGGATCGAAAATTTAGACAAAGGAAATCCCCTTAATGCATTTTTCTTATAGAGCAGATACACTCGAATTTATGATAAATGATTCAACGATTGTAAAATATTTTATATATTTTTAAAGAAAAAAATTTTTGCGTCAAAAGAAAACTTTGCTTGTCTGAAATTTCGTTCCTCAGAAAAGAAAAATCTTCTTTCACTGCATGTGTTCCATTGTAATCAGCATGGAATGATGTTAGACTTATAGGTCTGTATGCCTTTGGATTTGTATAACTCGTTTTCCCGAGTTTGGGTATGAAGCCTACCCAGTGTATGCGAATCTATGTCATGCGGTATAAATTTCCGCTAAGTGGGGCTCTATTTGCTGATTGACTGACTTTCGCTACCAGTTGATACAACTCCGACGATGATGGTAAGGTCGGAGCATCATACACACAAAAAAATTTTTTTCTGATTCAATCACCAAATTAATTGATCCAATTAATTTTTTAATTGAATTGTCTTCAATCACGAAAATGATAGTATCAATCACAGTTTTAATTGGGTATAGAAAAAATTCTTGATTAAAAAATTAATTGATTTTTTCAGCAAATTTCAATTAATTTTTTAATTGATTCAATTAAAAATTTAATTGATGTTGATTGCAAAACTCAATTAATTTACTAATTAAAAAAGGTAACTATTTTGAATTACTTTCTGAATTGGCTTAGAGTTTTTATTTGGATTAGCAAAAGATTGTTTGAAATACATTTTTAATTAAAAATAAAAAAAAAATCAGCACTTTTGTTAACTGAATTAGTCTTGCGAATTTGATTAAAAAGTTAATTGTATCAATTAATTTGTTAATTAAAAATTTTAAAATTTTCAATCAATGACTTAATTAACTTAATGTTTCTATCATGATTAAAAAGTTAATTGTATCAATTAATTTATTAATTGAAAAAATTTTTAACTTCAATTAACTTTTTAATTGGAAATATTTTGGTGATATTTTTTTCTGTGTATGGCAGACCGCGGCATATGCTGTTACAATTCCCGACAAAAGAGAAACTACACGTTTTTGTGGCATATTTTACAGACTCTTGTTCTACTTCTTGGATTACCATATGCCAGTTGTTTTTTGTATGGTTTAATTCTGTTAATTTGTTAGGAGTTGTTCAAATTTCCTGGATCGAGACAACGTGCATCTTATCTTTTATTATCTTTTCCATTCGCTCCGGTGGAGGTTAATCTGGATGACTTGGATCATCCTTTCCCCATTAGGACATCTTCTGGGGATTTAATGCCTTCCTCACCTCCCTGAGTTCTCCTCGACCACGATTAATGATCTTCCGGCCTTTCCTCAGTTCCTTTTTGGGCGGCTGATCGCCTCCCTGTTTCCCCCCCAGCCTCAATTCCTGGCATTTCGGCATAGTCTTGCTGTACCCTTCGGGCTTTTTCCATAGAAGGTTACACGCAAAGAAAAAAAAACGTTTGGAAAACGTGTACCGAAAACGTTTTTCTTTTGTTAGAGTTTTTTGAATTGCTTCGAAAAGTATACACTTTCATCACCAAAAAAATTCGTTTGTTACAAAATGTTAAATTTTTTAATAAAAAAAGTTATTTTTGAACTAAAAACACAGTCCATTTCGTTTATATCAAACACTGTTCTTTTCTGACTTTAGGTCTTTAATAAGACACATTTTACAGTTCAAAATTTAATATACTACAATGTAATGTTGAACATTTTTTCGGAATCTTCCTAACATAGAATAGAATATATGTAAAAAAAAAAAAAAAACTTTGGTCGAAGCAGGGATCGAACCCACGACCCTTGGCCATGGTGCCCAACTAAATGTATTTTTCTGTGAAATAAACTTTGTTTAATCGGCTCGTGGGCGCCGCAAGCTATGCTATATAAATATAACTTATATGGGTAATTGTCTATTGATGACAATAACGGCTACATAGCTCAGTGGGTAGTGTGTTGGCTTACAAATTGCATGGTCCGCGGTTCGATTCTCCGTCCAGGCGAAAGGTAAAAAAAATTTAAAATTTATAAAATCGTATAATTTCTTCTACATTGTTTGTATTACAGAAAAAGGTGCTAAAGAACTAAAAAACTTCGTGGAAGTGAGAAAGATGTGAGGGAAAATGCAATTAGCCAGAAAAAATTTTTTTTCAGTTAGTCTTTATGAAATTGTTTTTACATCCTGGAAAAGAATAAACGTTTATCACAAAAAGTATATACTTTTCTTCCAAATACACTTCCTTTCAACGAAAAGCAAATGAGAAACGAACTTTGTTTGTCTAAAATTTCGTTTGGGAGGAAAGAATTAGTTTTTGCGTGTATATGGCTAAATTTGAGTCGAGATGATCTGACGTCCTCTTATTATAAGATGCACTTCAGACACAGGTATTTTGTAGGAATAAAAGTATAGGGAGAACGCCACAAACGTTTAAGTTAATCACGGATCATTGTACATAATCATCATCACGTTGTCCCCTTCGGGCTTTTTCCATAGACGGATCGTATTATATGGCTAAATTTGAATCGAGATGATTCGATGTCCTCTGATTATAAGATGCACTTCAGACGCAGATATTTTGTAGGAATAAATTTATAGGGCGAACGTCATAAACGTTTAAGTTCATCACGGATATCAACGCCCTCTTGTGACATCGACTAATCAATATTCTGATGAGCTTTCTTCCATTTGAACATTGGCATCTCCCTTTTCTATCACCCAGAGAGGGGATAGGATCACCTCCTAGAAGAAAATGTTATTTTTGGACGGCGAATATGTAACATGTTTGTTGCAACCATATTATTTTCTCGGACATTAAGTATTTCTACAAATATATTATGTTTGGCGAGAGAACAAAATTTTTGCGGCAAAAATGTTCCCTGTTCCGCATCCAAAAATATAATCACCCCAAACATTTTCACAACAATGTTATTTTATCGAAAATTATGTATCTGATTTCGGCAACAATGTATATGTTTGCGGAGAAAACGACATTTTTGCAACAAAAACGATCCATATTCACCGTTCAAAATAACATTTTGTTCTTGAAACATAGGGTATTCCATCTCTGAGTGTAACATTTTGCTCTAGGAGGTGACCATATTCCTTCTCTGCTAAGTATTCATGTGCTCCACATAGGCCTACTAATTGGTATTTCCCTCCCGTCGAGTCGACGATTTTTATCTTATTGTTATCACGAGACTATGAAATAGCCCATTTATTAAAGACCACAAAACCCTCAAACTTTTGGAATCTTATCGTATTGTGTCTGAGTATGTCTCCTATATCTGGAAAAGTACTTGGAGATGAAAATTTGACTCAGTAACAAAAACCTCAAGAAGTCAATCATTAAATATGAATGAGATTAAATGATAGTCAAGCCATTTGAAGCGAGAGCTTGGACTTGTCATACTATGAGGTTTGCCACCTGTTCCACCTTATCGCTGTGCGGTTAACATGGGTAAATGGGTACAATTTGAGTTCTTTGTAAATAGAAAAAGATATAAGTTTCGATAATAACGAGGGACGTTTGCACACTCATTTTCACATCTATATTGAAATGCTTGTAGGAACGTGTTTGCCCATATGAATTTATCAAATTATGGTTTTAGGGTTATGGCGATTTACGGCTTTTAATAATTAAATCATTTAAGTTCCAGCGAATTTTATATGCCATGTATACGTGTCCCAGTGTAAACTTTACTCATTAGTGTTTCTTATCAACCGCCAAACTTTGTTTCGCTCGAATTAGCCATAAATCATGGAAGTCATTCAACTCCAATTTGTAAATATTGTAATACTCGCCCATACATTGTCTACGACTTAAAACAATTGAAAGAAGGCTACATGATAATGATCCATGATCTATGACGAAGTAAACACAAAAAAAATTAAAATTCGTTACAGAATTTGAAATGGCTGGGAACCTACAAAATACGTTGCAGATATACAGGTGATGATGATGATTATGACAATGATTTTCGAATAACGAGAAGCCTTATAAATAACACTTGAAATATTATGTGTCTCATGAATTGCATCATGGAATGGGGGATTACCGTCGCGAAGAAGATTATGACATGGGCAAAAAAATCCCAGAGTTAGTTGTGAAAAGGTAATTTACCCCAAATTCTAATAAAGACGTCTAAACCATTGTTGAATTGGAAGAGTGGAAGAACCAGAATATTAAAGTGAAATATTTCATTAGTTTATTAATTTTAATGCCGTCTTAATAGGTACTTATTCCAATAACTTGTTATTGGTGAATAACAAGTCCGCCGTTCACGGTTTCCACAATTGGTAGAATTCTTCCAAAAATGGTAGATTTTTTTATTGTTTGGTAGAATGGTTGAATTTTTGATGTTTTGGGAGATTTTACAAATCCCACTCAATTGGAAATTTTCTATGTGGAATTTTCTATAGAAACAAAATTTTAACAACATTCTCTATAGAAATAAAATTTTGGCAATATTTTTTTAAAGAAGAAAATGTTGACAAAATTTTCTATAGAAATAAAATGTTGACAAAATTTTCTATAGAAATAAAATTTTGACAAAATTTTCTATAGAAATAAAATTATGACAAAATTTTCTAAAGAAATAAAATTTTGACAAAATTTTCTATAGAAATAAAGTTTTGACAAAATTTTCCACAGAAATAAAATTTTGACAAAATTGTGTACAGAAATAACATTTTGACAAAATTTTGTAAAGAAATAAAATTTTGACTAAATTTTCTAAAGGAATAAAATTTTGACGAAATTTTCTATAGAAATAAAATTGTGACAAAATTTTCTATAGAAATAAAATTTTGACAAAATTTTCTAAAGGAATAACATTTTGACAACATTTTCTATAGAAATAAAATTTTGACAAAATTTTCTATAGAAATAAAATTTTGACAAAATTTTCTATAGAAATAAAATTTTGACCAAATTTTTTATAGAAATAAAATTTTGACAAAATTGTCTATAGAATTCAAATTTTGACAGAATGTTCTATAGAAAAAAAAATTGACAAAATTTTCTATAGAAATAAAATTTTGATAAAATTTTCTATAGAAATAAAATTTTTACAAAATTTTCTATAGAAATAAAATTTTGACAAAATTTTCTATAGAAATAAAATTTTGACAAAATTTTCTATAGAAATAAAATTTTGACAAAATTTTCTATAGAAATAAAATTTTGACAAAATTTTCTATAGAAATAAAATAGCGACAAAATTTTCTATAGAAATAAAATATTGTTTTTGTTTTGTGATTTCAGCATAAAACCATGCATTGACTAAACTACAAGTATAGGTTAGGTTAGGTGGCAGCCCGATGTATCAGACTCACTTAGACTATTCACTCCATTGTGATACCACATTGGTGAACTTCTCTCTTATCACTGAGTGCTGCCCGATTCCATGTTAAGCTCAATGACAAGGGACCTCCTTTTTATAGCCGAGTCCGAACGGCGTTCCACATTGCAGTGAAACCACTTAGAGAAGCTTTGAAACCCTCAGAAATATCACCAGCATTACTGAGGTGGGATAATCCACCGCTGAAAAACTTTTTTGGTGTTCGGTCGAAGCAGGAATCGAACCCACGACCTTGTGTATGCAAGACGGGCATGCTAACCATTGCACTACGGTGGCTTCCATACTACAAGTGTAGCTTAACCAACAGTGGCATAGGAAAAGAGATATGTTTGTACGAATTTATTTCGGCATAAGTTTCAAGTGTGGTTCATTGTTGGGTTTAATGAACTGCCTGAATTTATTCTGATAATTGGTTGATAGTTTTGCTGCAATTAGAGGATGCTGATGAGGAATGTGGTAATTCCGAAACGTGCGTCCATCGAACCATCTTGCAGTCTATAGGGCTTTGCCCAAATAAATTTGACAAACATTATTTTCCTCTGTTGGTTAAGCTACACTTGTAGTTTAGTCAATGCATGGTTTTAAGCTGAAATCTAAAAACAACAACAATGCTTAAAGAACAAAACCAACAATAACAGAACAAAAAGAAAAAAAATGTTGACACAGTTTATATAGAAATCAAATTTTGACAAAATTTTCTAAAGAAATAAAATTTTGACAAAAATTTCTATTTTAAATCAAAATTTTGACAAAATTTTTTATAGACATTTTCTAAAGAAATAAAATTCTCACAAAAATTTCTATAGAAATCAAGTTTTGACAAAATTTTCTATAGAAATAAAATTTTGACAAAATTTCGGAATTACCACATTCCTCATCAGCATCCTCTACTTGCAGCAAAACTATCAACCAATTATCAGAATAAATTCAGGCAGTTCATTAAACCCAACAATAAACCACACTTGAACCCTCTTTTCCTCTGTTGGTTAAGCTTCACTTGTAGTTTAGTCAATGTATGATTTTAAGCTGAAATCAAAAAAACAACAACAATGATTAAAGAACAAAAACCAACAATAACAAAACAAACCGAATGAAATAAAATTTTGACAAAATTTTCTATAGAAGTAAAATTTTGACAAAATTTTCTATAGAAATAAAATTGCGACAAAATTTTCTATAGAAATAAAATTTTGACAAAGTTTTCTATAGAAATAATATTTTGACAAAATTTTCTGTAGAAATAAAATTTTGCAAACATTTTTTTTTAGTTTTTTGGTGAAATTTGCACCAAATTTTGGTATATTATTTTTGGCTTGAGTGGCAACCGCGTCCGGAGCCTCTCGGACGAGCAAATTTCATCCGATCCGGTTGAAATTTGGTATGTGATGTTAGTATATGCCTTCTAAAATCCATGGAAAAAATGGTCCACATCGGCCCATAATTATATAAAGCCCCCATATAAACCGATCCCCAGATTTGCCTTACGGAGGGATAAATTTTATCCGAACTGGTTGAGGGTACATAAGAATCAGCCTTGATTTAATTTAATTTTGTTTATTTTTGTACCGAACAGTTTAAACCGAATACCAAAAACTTTTTCAGCGGTGGAATATCGCCTCTTAGTAGTGTTGATGACATATCGGAGTGTTTCAAAGCTTCTCTTTGTGGTTTCATCATATTGTGAAACGACGTTCGAACTCGGCCAGTAAATGGAGGTCTCTTGCCAATGAGCTAAACATATACACAAAAAAAATTTTCATTAAAATTTAGCCAATGACAAATTTTCATTGATATTATGAAATATTTTCATTAGTACAATGACAATATTCATTACTAGTACAAAACGTTACGTTGATTAATAGAAAATTCGTTATAATAACGAATTTGTTTCATTGGCTCACTTTTATTGACACATTTCGTTAATATAACGAAACGAAACCACCTATGGTGCCACCATGGACTGAATAGTCTAAGTGAGTCTGAAATATAACGGACACTAGGATTTAACCTAACCTACGCTGACTCTTCAAACAGTCGGTCCAGGCTAGCTCCATCTTAAAAGCTGAATTCTCCAAAATTTAAAGAAACCTTATAACACAATATAAAAACGACGAGTTTTTGATTGATAAATACAAACCTATGACTGGCTTAGTTGAAGATCGTATATGATAAACCATACTCATATAATATAATAGGTGTCTCAGTTTCTATGCTAAAATATTAAATAGGCATTTGAAAAAAAATACACATTCAGGTGTATTCCAATCTTCCCATCAATCAATATTTGATTTATAAATGCACTTTGTTCTCGGGGAAAATTTATTGCTCTGGGAAAAATCCTAAGGGTTTGGCTTGAAACGTGCATCAACTTAAATCGTAATCGTAAAAGTGTTGAAGCGTATCTATTAACAGGTAAACGCGGTTAAATTGCTTCCGGAATTCCGTTGTACGTGGATTACGTTAATCGATAGTTAACGATAATGTCGTGGATTGTCAATCAATTTGACATAAATTTCTCTGATCTATGCGATGAATTCTCTAATTGAGTAAAACTGTGAAATGGTTTTGTTTTTAGCTCTTATGGTGATGAGATATACGTTCGCTTAGAATCGTAGTAGTTCTATTGTAATGGAAAGTTTTGTAATGTATACGTTGGTTTTCAAAATAAATTAAAGTAGACGTGACTTGAATGAGGTGATGAGAAAGATAGATTGGGGGGATTTTATTCAAATAGAGGCAAAAATAAAAGGCAATGAACCAAATTTTTATTATATTGGGTGTAGAAATTAAAATTTAAATTTTTATTCAAATTTATAAACATGAAGGTGGTCAGAAACAATAATGAAATTCATGTTGTGGATTTATTTTATTATTTTTTTTTTCTACACAGAAAAACAATTTCATCGTTAAACTGGTACTAAAATTAACTTATGTTTATTGCAAATAAAATTGCTTTTATTCCAAGTATGTGTCAAAAGTTTTATCAACTTGGGTATAAAAATCAATAACCGTTCAATGCAAACTAAAGCAAAAGAAAATATTCGTATTTTCGTACATTGTACTGTCAAAAAACAGTGAACCCACCAGTATGGAAAATTTTAATTAATTTTAGTTAGGTTTAACAGATGTCACGTCGATTTCACAAAAATAAGTAAATATTTTTCAAAAAATCCTAGAAAATATTTTGGACAGAATTACTTTTTTGTTAAAAAACTTCAAAGTATGAAGGAAAAACCTTGAGTTCAAAATTGCAAAAATGTCTTTAGTACCATACGATTTTTATTGGTCAAATTCACAAATTTTAAGAAATTCTGAACTATTTTGTGGGAGACGTGACTTTAGCAAATCTTTTGTGCTGCATTTGCGTATAATTTTTCCGCCTTTTTTATACCCACAACCATAGAATGGTGACGGGGTATAATAAGTTTGTCATTCCGTTTGTAACGCATCGAAATATCGATTTCCGACTATATAAAGTACATATATTCTTGATCAGGGAGAAATTCTAAGACGATATAAGCATGTCCGTCTGTCCGTCTGTCTGTCTGTCTGTTGTAATCACGCTACAGCCTTCAATAATGAAGCAATCGTGCTGAAATTTTGCACAAACTCGTCTTTTGTCTGCAGGCAGGTCAAGTTCGAAGATGGGCTATATCGGACCAGGTTTTTATATAGTCCCCATATAAACCGACCTCCCGATTTTGGGTCTTGGGCTTATAGAAATCGTAGTATTTATCCAATTTGCCTGAAATTTGAAATCTAGAGGTATTTTATGACCATAAAGAGGTGTGCCAAAAAAGGTGAGTATCGGTCCATGTTTTGGTATAGCCCCCATATAGACCGATCTCCCGATTTGAATTCTTGGGCTTATAGAAACCGCAGTTTTTATTCAATTTACCTGAAATTGGAAATCTAGAGGTATTGTAGGACCACAATTACGTGTGCCAAAAATTGTGAGTATCGGTCCATGTTTTGATATGGTCCCCATATAGACCGATCTCCCGATTTGACTTCTTGGGCTTATAGAAACCGCAGTTTTTATTCAATTTACCTGAAATTGGAAATCTAGAGGTATTGTAGGACCACAAATACGTGTGCCAAAAATTGTGAGTATCGGTCCATATTTCCCCATTTTACTTCTTGGGCTTCTAAAGGGTGATTTGTTAAGAGCTTGATAATTTTTAAAAAAAAAACGCATAAAATTTGCAAAATCTCATCGGTTCTTTATTTGAAACGTTAGATTGGTCCATGACATTTACTTTTTGAAGATAATTTCATTTAAATGTTGACCGCGGCTGCGTCTTAGGTGGTCCATTCGGAAAGTCCAATTTTGGGCAACTTTTTCGAGCATTTCGGCCGGAATAGCCCGAATTTCTTCGGAAATGTTGTCTTCCAAAGCTGGAATAGTTGCTGGCTTATTTCTGTAGACTTTAGACTTGACGTAGCCCCACAAAAAATAGTCTAAAGGCGTCAAATCGCATGATCTTGGTGGCCAACTTACCGGTCCATTTCTTGAGATGAATTGTTCTCCGAAGTTTTCCCTCAAAATGGCCATAGAATCGCGAGCTGTGTGGCATGTAGCGCCATCTTGTTGAAACCACATGTCAACCAAGTTCAGTTCTTCCATTTTTGGCAACAAAAAGTTTGTTAGCATCGAACGATAGCGATCGCCATTCACCGTAACGTTGCGTCCAACAGCATCTTTGAAAAAATACGGTCCAATGATTCCACCAGCGTACAAACCACACCAAACAGTGCATTTTTCGGGATGCATGGGCAGTTCTTGAACGGCTTCTGGTTGCTCTTCACTCCAAATGCGGCAATTTTGCTTATTTACGTAGCCATTCAACCAGAAATGAGCCTCATCGCTGAACAAAATTTGTCGATTAAAAAGCGGATTTTCTGCCAACTTTTCTAGGGCCCATTCACTGAAAATTCGACGTTGTGGCTCGTTAGTAAGTCTATTCATGATGAAATGTCAAAGCATACTGAGCATCTTTCTCTTTGACACCATGTCTGAAATCCCACGTGATCTGTCAAATACTAATGCATGAAAATCCTAACCTCAAAAGAATCACCCTTTACAAACATTGCATTATTTGTTCAATTGAGTTTTATTATACCCTGCGCCACATTGTGGAACAGGGTATTATAAGTTAGTGCATATGTTTACAACACCCAGAAGGAGACGAGATAGACACATGGTGTCTTTGGCAATAATGCTCAGGGTGGGTCCCTGAGTCGATATAACCATGTCCGTCTGTCCGTCTGTTCGTCTGTTCGTCCGTCCGTCCGTCCGTCCGTCTGTCTGTGAACACATTTTTGTGATCAAAGTCTAGGTCGCAATTTAAGTCCAATCGCCTTCAAATTTGGCACATGTTCCTAATTTGGGTCAGAATAGAACCCTATTGATTTTGGAAGAAATCGGTTCAGATTTAGATATAGCTCCCATATATATCTTTCGCCCGATTTGGACTTATATGGTCTAGGTCGCAATTTAATTCCAATCGCCTTCAAATTTGGCACATGTTCCTAATTTGGGTCAGAATAGAACCCTATCGATTTTGGAAGAAATCGGTTCAGATTTAGATATAGCTCCCATATATATCTTTCGCTCGATTTGGACTTATATGGACCCAGAAGCCAGAGTTTTATCCCGATTAGCTTGAAATTTTGCAAAAGGAGTATAATTGGTAGTATAGTCATGTGAGCCAAGTTTGTTTGAAATCGGTTCAGATTTAGATATAGCTGCAATATATATTTATTTTTCGCCCGATATGAATTTATATGGCCCCAGAAGCCAGATTTTTGGCCGAATTTGGTTGAAATTTTGCACTAGGAGCACAATTAGTAGTATAATCAAGTGTGCAATATTTGATTAAAATCGGTTCAGATTTTGATGTAGCTCCCATATATATCTTTCGCCCGATATGGACTAATATGGTCCTAAAAGCCAGAGTTTTGGCCCAATTTGGTTAAAATTTTGAACAGGGAGTAGATTTAGCATTGTAGCTATGCGTGCCAAATTTGGTTGAAATCGATTCAGATTTAGATATAGCTCCCATATATATCTTTCGCCCGATTTAGAGTTATATGGACCCAGAAGCCAGAGTTTTATCCCGATTAGCTTGCAATTTTGCACAAGGAGTACAATTGGTAGTATAGTCATGTGTGCCAAATTTGATTGAAATCGGTTCAGATTTAGATATAGCTTCCATATATATTTTTCGCCCGATATGGACTTATATGGCCCCAGAAGCCAGGCCCAATTTGGTTGAAATTTTGCACTAGGAGTACAATTGGTAGTGTAGTCAAGTGTGCCAAATTTTATTGAAATCGGCTCAGATTTAGATATATCTCCCATATATAGCTTTCGCCCGATTTACACTCATATGACCACATAGGTCAATTTTTTTGCACAGGGAGTAGAATTATCATTATTGCTATGCGTGCCAAATTTGGTTGAAATCGGTTCAGATTTAGATATAGCTCCCATATATATGTTTTTCTGATTTCGACAGAAATGGTCAGAATACCAACGTTTTCCTTGTAAAATCGCCACTGCTTAGTCGAAAAGTTGTAAAAATGACTCTAATTTTCCCAAACTTCTAATACATATATATTTATCATAAATAAACTTTTGCAAAGTTTCCTTAAAATTGCTTCAGATTTAAATGTTTCCCATATTTTTTACTAACATTAGCCGACTTAAATTTTGAGTCTATAGATTTTGTAGAAGTGTGTCAAATTCTGTCCAGATCGAGTGATATTTAAATGTATGTATTTGGGACAAATTATATAAAGTATATATATTCTTGATCAGGGAGAAATTCTAGGACGATATAACGATGTCCGTCTGTCCGTCTGTCTGTTGTAATCACGCTACAGCCTTCAATAATGAAGCAATCGTGCTGAAATTTTGCACAAACTCGTCTTTTGTCTGCAGGCAGGTCAAGTTCGAAGATGGGCTATATCGGTCCAGGTTTTTATATAGTCCCCGTATAAACCGACCTCCCGATTTTGGGTCTTGGGCTTATAGAAATCGTAGTTTTTATCCAATTTGCCTGAAATTTGAAATCTAGAGGTATTTTATGACCATAAAAAGGTGTGCCAAAAAAGGTGAGTATCGGTCCATGTTTTGGTATAGCCCCCATATAGACCGATCTCCCGATTTGAATTCTTGGGCTTATAGAAACCGCAGTTTTTATTCAATTTACCTGAAATTGGAAATCTAGAGGTATTGTAGGAGCACAAATACGTGTGCCAAAAATTGTGAGTATCGATCCATATTTTGGTATAGCCCCCATATAGACCGATCTCCCGATTTGACTTCTTGGGCTTATAGAAACCGCAGTTTTTATTCAATTTACCTGAAATTGGAAATCTAGTGGTATTGTAGGACCACAAATACGTGTGCCAAAAATTGTGAGTATCGGTCCATGTTTTGATATGGTCCCCATATAAAACGACCTCCCGATTTAGGGTCTTTGGCTTATAGAAACCGTAGTTTTTATTCAATTTGTCTGAAATTGGAAATCTAGAGGTATTTTATGACCATAAAGAGGTGTGCCGAAAATGGAGAGTATCGGTCCATATTTCCCCATTTTACTTCTTGGGCTTCTAGAATCCGAAGTTTTTATCCTATTTGTCTGAAATTGGAAATCTAGAGGTATTTTCGGGTCATAAAGAGGTGTGCCGAAAACGGTGAGTATCGGTCCATATTTTAGTATAGCCCCCATAAGAACGATCTCCCGATTTAACCCCTTGGGTTTCTAGAAACCGTAGTTTTTATCTGATTTGCCTGAAATTGTAAATATTCTGGTATTTTAGGCTCACAAAAACGTGTATCGGATTATGTTTTTATCGGTCCATTTGGTAATGCCTCCATATAGACCGACTTCACTTCTTGAGGGTGTAGAAGGCGCACTGATCATGAAAATTGCTTGAAACTCAATGTAAAATTTCCAGATTTTACTTCTACAGATTTAAGATTTCAAATCAAGACGTTATTTTATAATTTTCTTGCACACTTACAAGATATGTTAATGATTCCTCTAAAACTCAAACAAAAATGGTTCTTTTAAATCCAGAATCTGATATAGTCCTCATAGGTGAAATCTTTAAATTTATCTTCGGGAAGTGTCCTCAAGTCCTCAAGCCCTCCTGAAATTTCAAAGGAAACCCTAATAGTTTGTTCATGGTGGTGGGTATTTAAGATTCGGCCCGGCCGAACTTAGTGCTGTATATACTTGTTTTTTTATCCAATTTGCCTGAAATTAGAAATCTAGAGGTATTTTAGGGCCATAAAGAAAATGATGATTATCGGTCCATGTTTTGATATAGCCCCCATATAGACCGATCTCCCGATTTTACTTCTTGGGCTTCTAGAATCCTTATTTTTTATCCAATTTGCCTGAAATTGGAAATCTAGAGGTATGTTGGGACCATAAAAGTGGTGTGCCGAAAATGATGATTATCGGTCCATGTTTTGGTATATCCCCCATATAGACCGATCTCCCAATTTTATTTATTGGGCTATAAACCGTAGCTTTTACCAAATTTGCCTGAAATTGGAAATCTAGAGGTATTCTAAAATCATAATGAAATGTGCCGAAAATGATGATTATCGGTCCATGTTTTGGTATAGCCCTCATATAGATCGATCTCCCGATTTTATTTCTTGGGCTTCTAGAAACCGTAGTTTTTATGCAATTTGCCTGAAATTGGAAATCTAGGGGTTATTCTAAGATCATACAGAGGTGTGCCGAATATATTGTGTATCGGTACAGGTTTTGATATAGCCCCCTTATAAACCGGCCCTCCGATTTGGGGTCTAGATTCTAGATTCAATTAGATGTGCTGAATATTGTGTGTATCCCTCCATGTTTTTTTAGCCCTCATTAGACCGATCTCCCGATTTAACTCCTAGGGTTTCTAGAAATTGTAGTTTTTATCCGATTTGTCACAAATTGAAATATACGAGCATTTTAGACCCACAAAAAAGTGTATATGATTTAGTTTTTATCGGTCCATTTGGTAATGCCTCCATATGGACCGATTTCAGATCTTGAGGGTACAGCAGGTGCATTGATCATGAAAATTGCTTGAAACTGAATGTAAAATTT
This sequence comes from Haematobia irritans, assembly GCF_050003625.1. Taxonomy (NCBI): domain Eukaryota; kingdom Metazoa; phylum Arthropoda; class Insecta; order Diptera; family Muscidae; genus Haematobia; species Haematobia irritans. Next base: position 161,665,445 of record NC_134401.1, on the reverse strand, counting down.
TCAGATTTTATTTCTTGTAATCATTTAAATAATTGGGGTAAAAATCTATAGATTTTAGATTTCAAATCAAGGCGTTATTTCATCATTTTCTTGTATTTTCTTACAAGAGATATTTATGATTCCTCTAAAACGCAAACAAAAAATGGTTCTTATAAATCCAGAATCTGATCTAGTCTTCATAGGTAAAATCTTTACATTTATCTCCGGGATAACTGACTGAACTGATCTGCTTGGGAAAATAGCTGTCATCAAACCCCCCTGAAATTTTCAAAGGAATATAATATATTTGATTCATGGTGGTGGTTATTTAAGATTCGTCCCGGCCAAACTTACTGCTGTATATACTTGTTGTAGCTACATTTTCCCTTTCATTTTCTCCATCATTAACGATCAAATATCATCTCTGAAATCATAGATTTGCTATTCCATTTAGAATCACACACACTCTCTCTCTCTTTCTCCCTCTCTCACAGATTTATAGCTGGGATTAACTGTGGCTTATTGACGTAAATATATGACAAAAACAGAATTGCAATCACTTGTATCTCATCACCATTCATGTATACTAAAATTTTAATTTTTGTTCCAATATATAAATATTTACATTGATATAATAAAGAAATTCATTTAATGACTTAAAAATAGTTTTAAAACTCATTTCCCATTGCCATGGATTTTTAGTCGTCTTTAATGTTTTCTTTATGCTGTCATAGCAGTATTCTTCAAATAATCTCTATGGCTCATCCATTTAGAGAGTGGTTTTGAAGTTTAGTTATGTGCCAATAAATGCACTCGTCTCTGTGTCTGTGTGTGTGTTTAGTACACAACGAATAGCCATTAATACCCTTACTCTAAATGCCAGAAGCATATGAGCCTGAATATGTGTTGGTGTATGTGCTTGTGAGTAAAATGCAATGTTTTGAAAAAATCACGCACACATCTATACATGGAAGCCGGAAACCGGAAGGCAACATAAAACCGCCTTAGCAATTGCAAAAACACGAATAATAACATTCTGCCATGAATGCAAGTCATTGCATGTCGGTCAATTCAATGTTTGTTGTTAGTGACACATACTATGGGCTTTTGCGAGTGAATTTGAAATCCCTTTGGATATCATGTCCATTTGTAGGATCGTCAGCTTGAGGTCATGTCTTGTCCATATGTGTTAAAGAAAATGTTATTGACTACAGTAAAAACCAGGCAAGGAGAATGTTTAGGTCTGAACAGTATCCTTTACTGAAAACAATTTTTTCCGGATATAAGAAACTGATAGTTTGGTTATAATCCCTGAGCCACTATATGCTTAAGGTATAGTAACTTAGACTCATTCGAATTTGATCGTTGGATAAAATTAAGATTTAGTTCTCATATTAATCTATCGACGGATGTGTGGAAGTCCCCCGTTGGTATTGTAATTGGCCGCCCTGTCTGACGCAAGAGTATCGTTGTAATAATTTACTATCATATTGTACCAGATAGGACTAGTAGTTTAGTTTCTGCACCTTGTAGAGTGGGGAGTGTCTCCTTGAAATAGGGTAAAAAAGCAATCGGTGATGAGCAGGGTTGGCCTGTCACAAACTGTGACTTTTGCGACATACATTTGCGACGGTATAATACGTATGTCGCAAAAGTCGTAAACCTACTGTAGAAAACCAAATTTTGAATAGAAGAAATCCTGAACATTTTTTAATTTAGTTTGAAAGCATTCGCTGTGAGTTTCTGCAGAAATTTGTGAAAGTTTTCCCATGGCCAAGCCTATTTTCTTAGGTGGTATCGAAATTCCCGTTGGTGAGTGTGCAAAATACCTTGGGGTTATATTGGACAGGAGACTGAACTTAAAGCTAAGAAAGGACGAGAAAATCCACGGTTACCCTGTACTCGTGCAAAAGGCAATAGGGAAAATGTGGGGACTAAAACCGAAAATTGTGAATATTCCTAAGAATTGAAACTTCTTCGCACCTACCATCGTCTTGGATATCATCGAATTCGCTGCCTAGCCGACGCGACTAAAGTATTTTCAGTTTGCGACTTTTGTTACTTTTTCTACATTTACGACGCGTATGTGACGTTTACAACTTTGCGACAGTCGCAAACCTAAAAAAGTTTGATACAGACCATCTCTGGCGATGAGGCTCTTCTTTTTTTTTTGAAGGTAAATTATTCAGCTAAACTTGAAAGTATTTCAATGTTGATATTCTTCTTCGAGGGGTATCAAAAAAATAATTGCTTCACAAATTTCACGTCCACCTACTTCTAAAACGTCTGCCGACAAAGAACAAAATTACAAAAATTCACGATCTAGTATTGGCAGACCACCGACTGAAGTCACTCGAGATAGCATAGACAGTTTACCGAGATAGTGCTTCATATCCTATATTAATTTTTTTGGCGCAATAGTTGTGTGCTTATAATGAGCGTAACCGTTAAACTTTTTCAGAGCTGTGCTTACCACTGTGTATACGCAACCCAAGGGAGTTTTCAGCATCGTTTCGCTGTAGTTGACAAACCAAAAAAAAAAAACAAGTAGATACGGCTGTAAGTTCGGCCAGGCCGAATCTTATGTACCCTCCACCATGTCATGTCATGACTGTCATCCACAATCGAATTACTTGGGTTGCGGTAACACTTGCCGATGGCAAGGTATCTTAAAAGTTCTTAACATCGTCTTCTCAATTGTAAGTTAGTCCATAAGGGGGTATATTTTAAACAAAAAAAAAGCCGATTAAATACGTATATAATTCAGTTTGACAAAATTTTCTATAGAAATAAAATTTTGACAAAATTTTCTATAGAAATAAAATTTTGACAAAATTTTCTATAGAAATAAAATTTTGACAAAATTTTCTATAGAATTGAAATTTTAACAAAATTTTCTATAGAAATAAAATTTTGACAAAATTTTCTAAAGAAATAAAATTTTGACAAAATTTTCTGTAGTAATAAAATTTTGAGCAAATTTTCTATAGAAATAAAATTTTGGTAGATTATTTTTGGGGATCGCCTATATATAACTATAGACCGATATGGACCAATTTTGGCATGGTCATATACTAGCGCAATGTACCAAATTTCACCACATACCAAATTTCAACCGGATCGGATAAGCTTGGGAGGTCAAATCTGGGGATCAGTTTAAATTGGGGTTATATATAACCGGTATACTAACACCACGTACCAAATTTCAACCGGATCGGGTGAATTTTGCTCTTCCAAGGGGCTCTGGAGGTCAAATCTGGGGATCGGTTTATATGGGGCTATGTATAATTATGCACCGATGTGGACCAATTTTTGCGCAGTTATTAGTGACCATATAACATACTTACACCACGTACCAAATTTCAAGTGAATGAGATGAATTTTGGTCTTCCAAGAGGCTTCGAAGGTCAACTCTGGTGATCGGTTTATATGGGGGCTATATATAATTATGGACCGATGTGGACCAATTTTTGCATGATCATTAGAGAACATATACTAACACCATGTACCAAATTTCAGCCGGATCGGATGAAATTTGCTTCTCTTAGAGGTTCCGCAAGCCAAATCGGGGGATCGGTTTATATGGGGGCTATATATAATTATTGACCGATGTGGACCAACTTTTCCATGGTTGTTAGAGACCATATACTAACACCATGTACCAAATTTCAGCCGGATCGGATGAAATTTGCTTCACCTAGAGGATCCGCAAGCCAAATTTGGGGGTCCGTTTATATGGGGGCTATATGGCCCATTTGCAATACCATCCGACCTACATCAATAACAACTACTTGTGCCAAGTTTCAAGTCGATAACTCGTTTCGTTCGTTAGGTTAGGTTAGGTTAGACTATTCAGTCCATTGTGATACCACATTGGTGAACTTCTCTCTTATCACTGAGTGCTGCCCGATTCCATGTTAAGCTCAATCACAAGGAAGCTCCTTTTTATAGCCGAGTCCGAACGGCGTTCCACATTGCAGTGAAACCACTTAGAGAAGCTTTGAAACACTCAGAAATGTCACCAGCATTACTGAGGTGGGATAATCCATCGCTGAAAAACTTTTTGGTGTTTGGTCGAAGCGGGAATCGAACAAACGACCTTGTGTATGCAAGGCGGGCATGCTAACCATTGCACCACGGTGGCACGTTCGGAAGTTAGCGCGATTTCAACTAACGGACGGACGGACATGCTCAGATCGACTCAGAATTTCCCCACGACCCAGAATATATATACTTTATGGGGTATTAGAGCAATATTTCGATGTGTTACAAACGGAATGACAAAGTGAATATACCCCCCATCCTATGGTGGAGGGTATAACAAATCAATCGCAAATATCAATTAATCTACAAAAATCTACAGATTTTAGATCCACGCATTAGGTTAGGTTAGGTATAGTGGCAGCCTGATATTTCAGGCTCACTTAGACTATTCAGTCCATTGTGATACCACAGTGGTGAATATCTCTCTTATCACTGGGTGCTGCCCAGGCGTTATTTCATAATTTGCTTGCACACTTAAATTTTCTTGCACACTTCCTCTAAAACTCAAACAAAAATGGTTCTTATATATCCAGAATCTGATCTTGTTTTCATAGGTAGAATTTTTAAATGTATCTTCGGAAAGCGTACTGGTTGAACTGTCTGCTTGGGAGAATATTTGTCATAAAACCCCCTGAAATTCTATATATTATCAAGTAACCCGCTACGACGAAGAATTTTCAAAGGAAACTATTATATTCGATTCATGGTGGTGGGTATTTAAGATTCGGCCCGGGCGAACTTACTGCTGCATATACTTGTTTGTTTTAATGTTATTATAATTCAGTTGGTTTGAATTTATATAATTAAATATAATTAATTTTCACTAATTATTTCTTATTATATAACATATTTCATATATATTTCTTTTTATTTAGCCATTATTATTTTATCAATTGTTTTAGCAGACTTTAATTTAAATTAAATTAATTTTATTTTTTTTTAGCAAAAGTCACCTCTCTTAAACAAAAAGATATGCTACTGTGTAGAAATCCTTCTCCCTCTCACACAGATTTATTATACCCTCCACCATAGGATGGGGGTATATTAACTTTGTCATTCCGTTTGTAACACATCGAAATATTGCTCTAAGACCCCATAAAGTATATATATTCTGGGTCGTGGTGAAATTCTGAGTCGATCTAAGCATGTCCGTTCGTCCGTCCGTCTGTCCGTCTGTCCGGCTGTCCGTCCGTCTGTGGAAATCACGCTAACTTCCGAACGAAACTAGCTATCGACTTGAAACTTGGCACAAGTAGTTGTTATTGATGTAGGTCGGATGGTATTGAAAATGGGCCATATCGGCCAACGTTTACGTATAGCCCCCATATAAACCGATCCATAAATTTGGCTTGCGGAGCCTTCCGGAGCAGCAAAATTCATCCGATCCGGTTGAAATTTGGTACGTGGTCTAAGTATACGGTCTCTAACAACCATGCCAAAATTGGTCCATATCGGTCCATAATTATATATAGCCCCCATATAAACCGATCCCCAGATTTGACCTCCGGAGCCTCTTGGAGGGGCAAAATTCATCCGATCCGGTTGAAATTTGGTACCTGATGTTAGTATACGGTCTCTAACAACCATGCAAAAATTGGTCCATATCGGTCCATAATTATATATAGCTCCCATATAAACCGATCCCCAGATTTGACCTCCGGAGCCTCTTGGAGGAGCAAACTTCATCCTACCCGATTGAAATTTGGTACGTGGTGTTAGTATATGGTCTCTAACAACCATGCAAAAACTGGTCCATATCGGTCCATAATTATATATAGCTCCCATATAAACCGATCCCCAGATTTGACCTCCGGAGCCTCTTGGAGGGGTAAAATTCATCCGATCCGTTTGAAATTGGGTACCTGGTGTTAGTATACGGTATCTAACAAGCATGCAAAAATTGGTTCATATCGGTCCATAATTATATATAGCTCCCATATAAACCGATCCCCAGATTTGAACTCTGGAGCCTCGTGGATGAGCAAAATTCATCCGATCCAATTGAAATTTAGTACGTGGTGTTAGTATATGGTCTCTAACAACCATGCAAAAATTGGTCCATATCGGTCCATAATTATATATAGCTCCCATATAAACCGATCCCCAGATTTGACCTCCGGAGCCTCTTGGAGGAGCAAAAGTCATCCGATGCGGTTGAAATTTGGTACATTTCGTTAGTATATGGCCTCTAACAGCCATGTAAAAATTGTCAAATTTTATTACTATAGAAAGTTTTGTCAAAATTTCATTTCTATAGAAAGTTTTGTAAAAAGTTTATTTCTATAGCAATGTTTGTCAACATTTTATTTCCATAGAAAATTTTGTCAAAATTTTATTTCTATAGAAAATTTTGTAAAAAATTTATTTCTGTAGAAAATTTTGTCAACATTTTATTTCTATAGACAATTTTGTCAACATTTTATTTCTATAGAACATTTTGTCAACATTTTATTTCTATAGAAAATTTTGTCAACATTTTATTTTTATAGAAAATTTTGTCAAAATTTTATTGCTATAGAAAATTTTGTCAACATTTTACTTCCATAGAAAATTTTGTCAACATTTTATTTCTATAGAAAATTTTGTCAAGTTTTTATTTCTATAGAAAATTTTGTCAAAATTTTATTTCTATAGAAAATTTTGTCAAACTGAATTATATACGTATTTAATCGGCCTTTTTTTTGTTTAATATATACCCCTTATGGACTAACTTACAATTTAGAAGACAGTGTTAAAAAGTTTTACGATACCTTGCCATCGGCAAGTGTTATCGCAACCCAAGTAATTCGATTGTGGATGACAGCATTTAGTAGAAGTTCCTACGCAATCCATGGTGGAGGGTACATAAGATTCGGCCTGGCCGTACTTACGGCCGTATATACTTGTTTTAATAATAATTTATTAATTTATTTAATTAATTATATAATAATTATTTTATTAATAGTTTTCTGCAGAATATATTTAATATGATATTTACATAGTTTTGTAGTTTTTGCATCCTTTCTTTGTTCTCATTTCTACGATCAAAAGACATCTCTCTTAAACCAAAAAAATTTGCTGCTAAGTATCAATCTATACTCTCACGCTATCTATCTCTCTCTCTTTATGTCTCTCTCATAGATTAACTTGTTGCTGGGATTTACTGTGGCTTTATGCGATAATAGTGGCTTGTATGACAATCACAGCATTGCAATCACTTGTATCTCGGCAACATTCATATATCCTAGAGACAACAAAGCACCAAGATACCAAGATAACCGGAAATGACAACTTAAGTTCAGTCATCTTTGAATGCCAGACATTGAGATGTCACTTGGCCCACATCAGCCAACAAACAACAAAGGAACAAATAAAGAGGGTGGGGAACAATAACACAAACCGAAATGGGTTACAAACACACGCACACTCACACACACAGGCATTTGGTTCGCCCAATGTGCAAATAGCCTTCTTCCGGTTTCCGGTTGTGCCAGTACTCTCTATGTTATCTTTAACAATAGCGATATTTTTATTCCTTTGTAATCGGCTTACAGGCACTTTCTCCACCCTAAGTATTCCCTTACCAAATGGTGACAAGCACTTACCGTGGTCCTTTTGTTTGGCAGGCACTTTTGAATGTGTCAGTGATGAATGCTGGATGGTAGGGAGAGTATCAGTAATACCTTTACTATGAAACATTTGAGTGAGGTTATGAAAAAGTGATGATTTTTTTTCGGACTGAATGTCTGCTTATCATGGGGGTCATAAAAATGTTTTACTTTCCTGTAACACAGGACATTTGCCATCTTCTAGCTTGGGGGACACTTAAGCACTTGACATTACTCTAGCTGATGATGATGATGATTTGATGCATTTCTTCTTCTTGGTATAGTGTTTAGAATTACTGTTCCACCCACACCCTGTATCTCATAAATACCCCATAACTTAGGATATCAAATACAAGCTCAGGAAGTAATACCAAGCACCGGACATAGTCTGAAGGTTGCTATATGGGAACAATATGAAATGTTGAAATTCTAGTCTCACAAAAACATTAAACCCCATTCGCTTACAAGTGCGTAAAATTTGTCCCAGTTAAAATGGGAGTTAGCCTCTTACTAAAAATCATGATAATGGTGATGATGAGAACTGAGACACTAACTAAAATGATGGCATCACTAAGATTCTATTACTGAAGTCAAAATACAAACTTCTGTTGCCATCGTAAAACATTTAGTAGTGTTGGCAACCAGTTGAAAGTAACATCCCATGAAATATGAGGAATGTTTCTGATGGCTAAATATTTGTTTAAGTGTTCCAGCAGTCTAGCATTGCAGTTTATATGGCCATAAAGTGGAATTGCCGTACTTGAGTGACCACTATGTAAACACAATTAAAGATCTGTTCTCAAATGGTAATGGTGGTGCGAAGTGGGAGGATGGCAAATAAAGAATGGATGGGACTTGGTTATTTGCAACACTATTTACTTGAATTATCATAGATCAAAATAAGTTTTAAATTGACTTTATTGCAATCTAGATTATTACTCCGGGACAGGATACTACAGGGAAGGATATATGTTTGAAGTAGCCATCAAAAAGCAAACGAGATTAATCGTACAACCAATCCAAGAAATAAATTTTATATTTAATTAATTTCTGTTGTGTATGATTTAGGCCAAATTATTGTAAAATCGTGATACTTAATTAGTTTGAGTGAAAGATTAAATTTATTGGCCAAAACTGGGAACAAATTTTCAGATTTTAAGGAGTTTGGCCCTATGAATAAGAGTCCCATGAAAAGTAGCCTCAAGAACTAAATGAACTAGGACCCCAACAATTACATGGAAAACAATAGTAGTATTTTTTTTGTTTTTGGGGAGTATCTTCATTTTATTTTTAGGGCCAGTTTGCGTTTTGAAAATAAAACCCAATGTTTCAAATGAAAATTACCCCAATTTTCTTTTTGGGATTGTGCATCGTTTTCAATTGGGGCCTATTTTCGCATTCGGGAATTTGACAATGGTGGCAACTACACGGACGAACACGTCTATTTTTCCTATGTTTGGGTGTAAAAATTATATGTTTGGAACTCAACATTTTTAACACAATATTTTTAAGTGCAAGCATATAATGTTCATAAACTAGCATAACATGTTTGGGACATATATTAGTGTTGGGAAAGTAACGAGTATTTGATTACAAGTACTCGTTACTGACTAATTTTTTGAGTACTCGTTACTAGTAAAAGAGTACTCAATATCTTCAATGCCAGTTTTTTTCTTCTGACGGTAAGTAAGTTGGCGGTTTGGAAGTAAAATTCTTGACTTCTTGGAAAATATTAATTGAAGTTTTCGAAAATCGTTTTATCAGTTAAAATAACACGAAAAGAATATATGGCTTCTTCCTTTGAAGAAAGTGAAAAATTTATCTGATTTCTTAAAAACGTTTGCATTTGAAAAAATTTGCATTGGGTGTAGACAGGGATCCGGAGCGGAGCGGAGCGTGGAGCGGAGCGGAGCAAGCCCTTTTTTTGCCGGAGCGGGAGCGGAGCGGGAGCGGCATTTCTAAAATCCGGAGCGGAGCGGGAGCGGAGCGGTTTCCAAATGAAAAACCGCTCCGCTCCGAATAAAATATTACTTGAATGAAATGTGTAACTTTGAAATTACACTGTGTAGGTAATTTCAAATTTAGTTAGTACTTAGCGTAGTGTGAGTAAACGTTTAAAATGTACGATATGTATTTTTGTACGTACGTACATTGGGGAAAACACAACGTGTTTTTTAGTAATTGTTTTCAAAAACGGCAAATGTCAAAATATATATCTAGTATGTGTTGTAAAAGTAACAACAGTACTTTCGATCAATTTCATCCCGTATTACTACAAAGATGTTTGTAATGAACGTCAAATAAATGCAATTAAACGATCTTATTTATATTTAATTTTTTAGTTTTCTACACTGAAAAAAATATTGTCGTGAAGTCATGTCCTTAGAATAAGAATGCAAATTTTGCTTAACATGGAAGACGCATTTCTCTAAAATAAAGTTTTTTTTCTTGTCCAAAAGGCAATAAACTTTTGAATGAAGTTGTAATGTCCTTATAATTAAGTGATTTTACTTAAAAATGTGTATCATACATGAAAGATACAATTTTTGAGGTAAGGTCAACATGACTTTAATAATTAAGAAAAATTCTTTAATATTAATAAAATTGTCTTTAAATTTGTTTCCTTTTTGCATCTTGCCTACAAAGAAAAAATCGTTAAAAAATAAGACATGTTTTTCAACAATTTATTTTAAAGACGCTTTTTACTTGAAACATAGCATAATTTCTACTGGAAGTCGAGTCTTAATATGGAAAAAAATAACTCGTTAACTCGTTTTTAAAGGATTTTGATAACAACTGACGAAAAAAATCTAAAAAAAATAAAAATTAACATTTGCTTCGTAGAACCCCCAAATTTAAAAGAGAATTACGTCTTTAAAGTATCCTTACTTGTATTCTCCGCTTCTTTGGCTCGGAATTAATACCCAAACTGTTAAAGTAAAGACAAAATCTTTGGAACCGGGCATTCACATTTGCTTTACTATTGTACTATATCCTAGCATTCTCTTATTTCTGATATTAGTTCTCGAAAATTCAATTAAAATTATGGCTAGTTTCAATTTTGGTTGAAAAATGTGCGCATATACATTTATTATACAATAAAGGGGAAAATAGCGAAATTAGGTAACACTAGATCTGAGTAAGAATATTCGTAGGTATCCCGCTTGTTCTGGGAAGCAGCGAATACCTAACTATATAGCTACTAATTTATAAACACCCCTACTTACGCTCCGCATTACACCCCATGTGTTTTAGCGGAGAGTTTAACGAGAACATGTCGCTGAATATAACCAATAGACTATTCTCTGCATTATCGATAACCACCACTTTGGTAGCTGAAAATTCACACATAATTTGTACACACTTCTCTACCCACTGAAAAGGATAGTGAAAAAATGCTAGCTAAATAAGCACTAATTTTGCTAGAATGATTTTTATAGTTTTTTATTAAGCCAAATTTATATTTGGACTTTAACTAAATATGTTATTTAGTTTATAAGTAAAATAATTAAGTTATGACTATACAAACAACAAGGAATTATTTTAATATTCGTGGTAAGACGCATTTACTTTCAAATTGGCACTTCTTTTGTCGCTGCATTGTTAGGCGTATGTGTTGTTATGGAGGTCCAATCCTGCTAGAAAGTAAATAAACTGCACCTGAAATTTGAATATAAATATGAAATAAATATAGTTGCTATATAATAGAATTATTACTAATTTTTTACTTACATTTTTCTTTCGTTTTGATTACCCTATGAGAACTCCGTGTCCGACCAAACCATTTGCAACCCAGAGAACAACTAAACAAATTATGAGAAGTGGAATTTTTGTGACGTCTTCTAGCGGGACTTTGCTTATTTTTGTTCAGTAAACCAAACTTCACCTTACGATTATATCATATCTTTTTATGCATTACGCGTAACCACCGAAACTCTATTCCGATCATAAGTGTGTGTTTTTGTTTAGTTTTGCTAGAGACACTATTTTGTACATTACTTTTAGATAACAAAATTAAATGGTCCCTGGATTATATTTTTGAATTTCTCTCTCATTTATTTTCTGTGAGAGAGACAGCGTCTTTCTTATCGATTTCATGCTCAACTGGTAATGCCCAATATAATCTATCGATTATTTAACAGATTACTTTATGGTGCTGAATTGGATGTAATGGAAGGGTACATTATATACATACAGAAAACGGGTCTTTAGTACTTTTTGAACTCACTATTCTATACCATAATAACCTCCTGAACATTGGGAGTGCTTATATAGGTAGGGAAAATGCGACAATAGCTATTTGCCGAACAAGCGGGTAGTTACTTATACTCTGTGTATAGACTTTCAATTCCAATCAGCGTTGCCGTTTTGGTCCGATCGGACCAAAATTGGTCCAAAAGATTTCTAATTTTTAAATTTAGTCCGATGGTCAGACCAAACAGAATTTGGTCCATTTTGGTCCATTTTCATAAATTTGGTTTCTATCACATATTAAATAGTAGATGGTGCACCGCAAAGAATATTGTCGGGAGGTCAAATATTTCACATGCTTAAAATACGAATACGAATTTTGCTTAGAATAGAAGACGTATTTCTCTGAAAAAAAGTTTTTCCTTGTCTAAAAGTCTCTAAACTTTTCAATGAAGTCTGTTTGTCCTTATAGCTAAGTGATTCGACATAAAAATGTGTATCCTAACATGAATGCAAATTTCGTTTTAATGAAGTCAAATTGGATTTAATATTTCTGAAAAAAATCTTCAAAATTAATAAAATATTTCAACACATTGTTTTAAAGTCATTATACCCTAAACCACATAGTGGTTAGGGTATAATAAGTTTGATCTGTCAAAAAATGTGCCTACAAGAAATATTGATTTTAGACCCCATAAAATATATACCGATCGACTCAGAATCACCTCCTGAGTCGATCTAGCGCTTGGCGTCCGTCCGTCCATCCGTCCGTCTGTCCATTTATTTGTTGTTCACAGGATTTCGGTCGCAATTATTAACCGATATTGATGAAATTTGGTACAGGGAGTTTTTTTTGGGCACAAGGAGTCAATCAAATTTAGATATAGCTCCCATATATATGTATTGCCCGATTTCGACAAATGGGGTCACGTTGCACTTTTTTTACTAACCGATCGTCGTCAAATTTAGCACAAAATAATCTTCTGTATCACCCTTTAAGTCTGAAAATTTCATCGAAATCGGTTCAGATTTAGATATATGTCCCATATATATGTATCGCCCGATTTTGTCAAATTAGGTCATAAAACCCTTATTTATCAACCGATCTTACTCAAAGTTGGCGAAATGTAATCTTCTATAGCACTAACTATATGTGCAAAAAATCATCGAAATCGGTTCAGATTTAGCTATAGCTCCCATATATGTACCGCCCGAGTTTTCTAAATAAAATAAAACTCAATTGAACAAATAATACAATGTTTGTACTATAATTTTCTCGAAGAGGAGCGGAGCGGAGCGTGGAGCGGAGCGGAGCGATTTTTTTTTTCTCGGAGCGGAGCGGTTTTTTTTTCTCCGGAGCGGGAGCGGAGCGGAAAAAATGGACCGCTCCGGATCCCTGGGTGTAGATGGGAGCTATAATTTAAAGCATCACATGGATCACGTCTCATGCGAATAGTATGAATAATAATGTCGTTGACTTCAGCTGGTTCAATCCAATTGTTTTCAGAGAAGGTACCCAAGCTTATTCAAAAAACCATTGGAAAATTTCAACATTGGGTCTCACGATAAAAATGATCACTTAATATTTTCATCCACTGTCAATGGTGGATTTAAAAAGTTGGCAAATTGCAAGCGTCAGTAATACACAATGTCATTTAGATATACCCTGACGAAAAAATACCAAATAGTGAATACGAAATTGGCTCTAAAAATTGGAATGATTGGTGAAAATCTTTTTCTAACGAGACCCATATATCTACAACACCACATTTTATAACACTAGAATAAAACTGGATAATGTAATTTGCTTTTCTATACTGTTTTTAAATTTAAAAAAGAGGAAGATATTATTAAAAAGTGCCCACAATGTCTTTTTTATTTTTTTTATAAAAGTAACGAGTAGTAACGAGTACTCAATTCAAAAGTAACGAGTAATCAAAATTTACAACACTAACATATATATTAATATGTTAGAACATATTATGTTTGGGACATAAAATGTTTGTAAATATAATATGCTTAGGTGCAAACATATATTAATTTAGAAATAGCCTATAAACATATATGTGTTTAGAAAGATAGACCTAGAGAGTATGTTGCAAGTAAAATAATGGAAATAACCAATTGTCGCCTTAAAAATATATGCAGACAAAGAAAATTTCATTAAAATTTTTTTGTACCAGTGTATGCCCTAAGGTGAAACATAATATATTTGAATAATACAAACAATATTTTGTTTGGACCAATCCTGAAAATATATATGCTTGAAGCAAAATGTGTTTGGGGAATATGTTACAGAAGCGATTGAGGGATTTTTGAGGGTGTAAAGGGTCATACGGTCAAAATTTGGTCAAGGGAAAACGCGTGTAAATCGGTGAAATCGTTTATTTAAAAAATCAAATTAAATTTCTTTTTCAAGTTCAATTAGTATAAAATTCAGGAAAAATATTCAGTTAGGCTTTCGCTTTTCCAAATCCGAACTGCCGGGCCTCACGCTTGACACCTGCCATCAGATTTTGTACAGCCACCTTGTCCACCTTCTTCGCCGCAGAAAGCCAGTTTGCCTTGAAATGCTGCTCGTCCTTAGCAGTTTTTTTTGTCTTCTTTAGGTTCCGCTTGACAATAGCCCAGTATTTCTCAATTGGGCAGACTTCTGGCGTGTTGGGAGGGTTTTTGTCCTTGGGAACCACCTGCACGTTGTTGGCAGCGTACCACTCCATGGCCTTTTTACCGTAATGGCAAGATGCCAAATCAGGCCAAAACAGTACGGAACAACCGTGTTTCTTCAGGAAAGGCAGCAGACGTTTATTCAAACACTCTTTCACGTAAATTTCTTGGTTGACAGTCCCGGAAGCTATGAAAATGCTGCTTTTCAAGCCACAGGTACAGATGGCTTGCCAAACCAGATATTTCTTTGCGAACTTTGACAGTTTTATGTGCTTGAAAATATCTGCTACCTTTCTCCTTCCTTTTGCCGTATAAAACTCCTGTCCCGGAAGCTGCTTGTAGTCGGCTTTGACGTAGGTTTCGTCGTCCATTACCACGCAGTCAAACTTCGTCAGCATCGTCGTGTACAGCCTCCGGGATCGCGCTTTGGCCGTCGTATTTTGTTTATCATCGCGGTTGATTTGGCAACTTTTAGCGATTTTGATAGCTTTGCGTGCGAGTAGCTCGGATTTTCGCGATGCGCGAGCAAAATTTTGATACGCTGCTCTTCTTGCTTGGACGGCATTTTGACAACTGAAGTGTGAATTCCAAAATCAAAATAGGAGCAACATTCTACACACACACCTTCAAAATGAGGGGTGTTCAGGTTTTTTAAAAGCAAAATTGAAAGAAATACGCCAAGTTTATATTGACCAAATTTTGACCGTATCACCCTTTATACACACTTTTGTTGTTCCGAATAGCATTGTATTGGATCAGATTTGTTTTTTGGATCAGATTTCAGTCCAAAGCGGGGCTAACGCTATTAATTTGTTTCTTAAATCTTTAAATTTTTTCAATCAGTTAGGATTCATTTTCATCAGTTAGGGTGCATTTATTTTAAATCGAAAGTGAAAATGAGTCTTAATTCTATTTAGGGGTAGATTTGCATGCTTCAGTGTTACATTTTGTTGGGGCTCATTTTCCTGGGGATCATATTTATTATGAATGGGGATCATAGCACCTAACTGAATATAGATCCAGTGGGACACTTTGAAGAAGACCTGCAGCTGGTGAAGGTGTTCTGAAAAAACAAACGAAGACCGTCTCATCGGTCGTAGAAACACAACTCGTGCCTTTCAACGTCCAAATTGGGCTGCCCCATCCACAAAATTCTCCTGAATTGTTCCAATACTAGCGAAAATAGGCTTTTCGACTAATCGAATTTTTGTAAAAAAAAAATCAAAAGTCGATGTCTACTTTTTTTTCTCCAAAATCGACTAATCGTCTTTTGATTTTTTTTTTTTTTGAAAATCGAGTCAATCGACTTTTGATGTTGGTCAAAATCGACTAATCTACTTTTTACAGTGGCCAAAATCTACTTTAACGAGAAGGTCGAAGAGTCGGATATGAGAGGCAAAATGTGTGTATGTAGCTCGATTTATGCTGAAAAGTCTCCAAAAAGTTAATAGTGACGACGGCAAGTCGACTTTTCAATAGTCGAATGTTAACTTTAAAATTGTCGAAAGTTGACTTTAAAAAAAAAATCGATTTTTTCAAAATTTAGCAATGGAGGAAACTTTTTAAAATTCGAAGAGTCTCATATTCTACTCTTCGAATTTTTGGAAAATGGTTTTATGCTAAAAATTAACGAAATTGCGACGAGTTTCAAAACTCGAGTTTCAATACCCGGATAAGTGTAATTTTCAAATTTTGAGAAAATCTTTAAGTCGAAAAATCAACCTTTTTCGAAATTGGAAATTTTTCCAAATGTCAAATATTCGGCTTTTTATACCCTCCACCATAGGATCCATAGGGGGTATATTAACTTTATCATTCCGTTTGTAACACATCGAAATATTGCTCTAAGACCCCATAAAGTATATATATTCTGGGTCGTGGTGAAATTCTAAGTCGATCTGAGCATGTCCGTCCGTCCGTCCGTCCGTCTGTTGAAATCACCCTAACTTCCGAACGAAACAAGCTATCGACTTGATACTTGGCACAAGTAGTTGTTATTATATGTAGGTCGGATGGTATTGCAAATGGGCCATATCGGTCCACTTTTACGTATAGCCCCCATATAAACGGACCCCCAAATTTGGCTTGCGATTTCTCTAAGAGATGCAAATTTCATCCGATCCGGCTGAAATTTGGTACATGGTGTTAGTATATGGTCTCTAACAACCATGCAAAAATTGGTCCATATCGGTCCATAATTACATATAGCCCCCATATAAACCGATCCACCGATTTCGCTTGCGGGGCCTCTAAGAGAAGCAAATTTCATCCGATCCGACTGAAATTTAGTACATGATGTTGGTATATGTTCTATAATGTCCATGCAAAAATTGGTCCACATCGGCCCATAATTATATATAGCCCCCATATAAACCGATCCTCAGATTTGACCACCGGAGCCTCTTAGAGGAGCAAAAGTCATCCGATCCGATTGAAATATGGTACGTGGTGTTTGTATATTGTCTCTAACAACCACGCCAACATTGGTCCATATCGGTCCATAAATTTATATAGCCCCCATATAAGCCGATCCCCACACACAAAAAAAAATTTTTTGATTTCAATCACGAAAATCGCGGATTCAATCATTTTTTTAATTGAAATGTCTTCAATCACGAAAATGATAGTATCAATCACCCATTTTGATTGAAAACCAACACGATTTTCAATTAAAAATTTAATTGACTTTTGTCACGGAATCAATTAATTGTGTGATTGAATCAATTAAAAACGTGATTGATTTTTAACATAAAATTCAATCACAGTTTTAATTGAATCAATTAAAATTTTAATTAATTTCGCGACAAAAATCAATCAACTATTTGATTCATTCAATTAAATAATTAATTGAAATTGGCTATAAATTTCGATCAAAAAATTTATATATTGCGACCCCAAAATCGTATTTAGTTTTATTTGAAATAAAAGAAAATATGTGTTTCTTATAAAACATATTCAATATTTTATTATTTTTTGAATTATGCAATAGACAAATAAATTTGGTTCTTGTTATTTGTGTTTTGTTCTAACATAACTTACTAATACAATTACTATCAATAACAACTATAGGGTGAAAAAATAAATTATATAAATCATTATCTTCCTTATAATAATAACCATGTTAGCATGTTCCTTCTAATATGTAGATGCGCCTAGATTTCCAATAATTCAGCAGCCTGTAAGCTAAATTAGAATAATTTGAATTTAATTTTGTTCAAATAAAAATTAATTTTGTTAAACATTACCTGCATAGAATAACAAGTTCAATTCTTAGTTCCAGGTTACAGATTTATAATCTTCTTTTGTAGTTGTAGTCTTTTAGCATAAAAAGGTGTATTAAGGAGCTCGGTAATTTAATTTTAGTAACAATTCCTTTCCAAAATCCACACATTGAAATCGTCTATTAAAATTTGAACCAATGAAAGACAAAAATGATGGGAAAACAGTGTAGTATTTGGTATTATATTGATGATACTTTGTAAATTCTGGAAATAGAAAAAAATATAAATGGAAAATACATATTTTTATTATTTTCGGATATTTTTCATGTTTTTAAATCCAAAAGAAAGAACTTTTTTACCATTACATAATTCAGCTCATTAGTTTATATATCAGATATACTGCTCTCTACTTGGGTTCAAACTGAAAAAGGCAGGTAAAGCAAAAATTCAATTTAATGCCAACGCCACTTCCCAACTTCAAGGTGAATCTTCCAACAAACCCATACCGCTCTTGGTTTTAAGAAAACTAAGAGTGAAAAAAATTTATAATTTTAAAAGATCAAGACGGTACCCACTTTTTTGTTGCAAACATATTCTTATATATTTGATAAAATGATGGAGTTGATGGTCAAGTGATTGGTCAATTTCACAAAATAAAATTGGTCGCTAAAAGAAATGAATAAAAAACAAGTACATACGGCCGCAAGTTCGGCCAGGCCGAATCTTATGTACCCACCACCATGGATTGCGTAGAAACTTCTACGAAAGACTGTGATTTAGTCCATACATGGTATATATTAGACAAAAAAGTTATGTATAGTTAAGTCTACAAATAAATATGGGGGTCGCTTATTTGGGAGCTATATACAATTATGAACTTGATATGGACCAATTTTTGTGTAATTGGGGATCGATTTATCTAAGGGCCATATATAACTATAGACCGATATGGACCTAGTTAGGCATGGTTGTTAACGACCATATACTAGCACAATGTACCAAATTTCAACTCACTCGGATGAAATTTGCTCCTCCAAGAGGTTCCAAAACCAAATCTCGGGATCGGTTTATATGGGGCTATGTACGATTATGGACTGATATGGACCACTTTTGGCATGGTTGTTAAATATCATATACTACCACCACGTACCAAATTTCAAGCAGATCGGATGAATTTTGCTTCTCCAAAAGGCACCGGAGGTCAAATCTGGGGATCGGTTTATATGGGAGCTATATATAATTATGGACTGATAGGAACCAATTCCTGCATGGTTGTTGGATACTATATACTAACATCACGTACCAAATTTCAACCGAATGGCAAGAATTTTGCTCTTCCAAGGGGCTCTGGAGGTCAAATCTGGGGATCGGTTTATATGGGGCCTATATATAATTATGGACCGATATCGACCAATTTTAGCATGGGAGTTTGAGGCCATATATTAACACCACATACCAAATTTCAACTGAATCAGATGAATTTTGGTCTTCCAAGAGGTTCCGGAGGTCAAATCTGGTGATCGGTTTATATGGGGGCTATATATAATTATGAACCGATGTGGACCAATTTGTGCATGGTTGCTATAGACCATATACTAACATCACGTACAAAATTTCAGCCGGATCGGACGAAATTTGCTTCTCTTAGCGGCCTCGCAAACCAAATCGGGGGATCGGTTTATATGGGGGCTATATATAATTATGGACCGATGTCGACCAATTTTTGCATGGTTGTTAGAGACCATATACTAACACCATGTACCAAATTTCAGCCGGATCGGATGAAATTTGCTTCTCTTAGAGGCCTCGCAAGCCAAATCGGGGGATCGGTTTATATGGGGGCTATATATAATTATGGACCGATGTGGACCAATTTCTGCTTGGTTGTTAGAGACCATATACTGACACCATGTACCAAATTTCAGTCGGATCGGATGATATTTGTTTCTCTTAGAGGCCTCGCAAGCCAAATCGGGGGATCGGTTTATATGGAGGCTATATATAATTATGGACCGATGTGGACCAATTTTTGCATGGTTGTTAGAGACCATATACTAACACCATGTACCAAATTTCAGCCGGATCGGATAAAATTTGCTTCTCTTAGAGGCCTCGCAAGCCAAATTTTGGGGTCCGTTTATATGGGGGCTATACGTAAAAGTGGACCGATATGGCCCATTTGCAATACCATCCGACCTACATCAATAACAACTACTTGTGCCAAGTTTCAAGTCGATAGCTTGTTTCGTTCGGAAGTTAGCGTGATTTCAACAGACGGACGGACGGACGGACGGACGGACGGACGGACGGACGGACGGACGGACATGCTCAGATCGACTCAGAATTTCACCACGACCCAGAATATATATACTTTATGGGGTCTTAGAGCAATATTTCGATGTGTTACAAACGGAATGACAAAGTTAATATACCCCCCATCCTATGGTGGTGGGTATAAAAATATATTATTTTAGTCCGTTTAATGTAAACAGGCTTCAATGGAAACCCGTATTCACATTTCACAATTTCTTACCTTCAATAAACGTAGATTGTTTTCCATTTTTACAATACCACAAAACACAAACACAGGTAATTTCAAATGCGTTCTCTCATATATTTTTTTCAAACCTTTACCACGTGGTCGTTTGTTGTTGCACACTTTATTTATTTCAACCCTTTGCTATGATTTGTTGTTGCGTTCAAAATATTTATGCACACATATTGAATGCAGCAGACAGAATGTCGCCAATCATGTTTTTTCAATTTACGCGAAAAACAAAAAACCAACCGTTCGTTAAGAGTTACTTCCACAGACTGATCTCTCCATCATACATTGTTGAATAAATACCCATTCTCTTGTTCTCTTTTCGCTCTTTCCATTGCTCAAAATTATTCAATTTCAATCACAAAGGTGATTGGATCAATCACATGTGTAATTGGAAACGGAAAAAATTTCAATCACGTTTGTAATTGAAAATTATTTCCGAATTGATTAACAAATTGATTGAATCAATTAATATTTTAATTGGAAACGTAACAAATATCAATCATTTTTTTAATTGGTTTTTATTCGGATTTGATTAAATAATTAATTGAATCAATTAACATATTAATTGAATCCGTTTCCAAATTCAATTAAGTGCTTAATTGAAAAAATGTTGGCGATAATTTTTTGTGTGCAGTTATGACCTCCGGAGCCTCTTGGAGGAGCAAAATTCATCCGATCCGGTTGAAATTTGGAACATGGTGTTAGAATGTGGTCTCTAACAAACACGCAAGTATTGGTCCATATCGGTCCATAATTATATATATCCCCCATATAAACCGTTCCCAGATTTGATCTCCGGAGCCTCTTGGAGGAGCCAAATTCACCCGATCCGGTTGAAATTTGCAACGTGGTGTTAGTATAAGGCCGCTAATAACCATGCCAAAATTGGTCCATATCGGTCTATAGTTATATATAGCCGATCCCCAATCACACAAAAATTGGTCCATATCGGTTCATAATCATGGTTGCCACTCGAGCCAAAAATAATCTACCAAAATTTTATTTTTATGGAAAACATTTTCATTGTTATTTCTATAGAAAATTTTGTAAAAATTTTATTTCTATAGAAAATTTTGTAAAAATTTAATTTCTATAGAAAATTTTGTAAAAATTTTATTTCTATAGAAAATTTTGTCAAAGTTTTATTTCTATAGAAAATTTTTTCCAAATTTTACTTCTATAGAAAATGTTGTCAAAATTTTATTTCTAAAGAAACTTTAAACTTAATTATATACGTATTTAATCGGCCTTTTTTAGTTTAATATATACTACGTATGGACTACCTTGTAATTTAGAAGACGGTGTTAGGAAGTTTTAAGATACCTTGCAAGTGTTACCGCAACCCAAGTAATTCGATTGTGGATGACAGTCTTCAGTAGAAGTGTCTACGCAATCCATGGTGGAGGGTACATAAGCTTCGGCCTGGCCGAACTTACGGCCGAATATACTTGTTTGTTTCTTAAAACTTTAATTTTTTTCAATCAGTTAGGATTCATTTTCATCAGTTAGGGTTCATTTATTTTAAATCAAAAGTGAAAATGAGTCTTAATTCTATTTAGGGGTAGATTTGCATGCTTCAGTGTTACATTTTGTTGGGGCTCATTTTCCTGGGGATCATATTTATTATGAATGGGGATCATAGCGCCTAACTGAATATAGATCCAGTGGGACACTTTGAAGAAGACCTGCAGCTGGTGAAGGTGTTCTGAAAAAACAAACGAAGACCGTCTCATCGGTCGTAGAAAAACAACTCGCGCCTTTCAACGGTCAAATTGGGCTGCCCCATCCACAAAATTCTCCTGAATTGTTCCAATACTAGCGAAAATAGGCTTTTCGACTAATCGAAAAGCCTATAAAATTTTTGTAAAAAAAAAAAATCAAAAGTCGATGTCTACTTTTTTTCTCCAAAATCGACTAATCGTCTTTTGATTTTTTTTTTTTTTGAAAATCGAGTCAATCGACTTTTGATGTTGGTCAAAATCGACTAATCTACTTTTTACAGTGGCCAAAATCTACTTTAACGAGAAGGTCGAAGAGTCGGATATGAGAGGCAAAATGTGTGTATGGAGCTCGATTTATGCTGAAAAGTCTCCAAAAAGTTAATAGTGACGACGGCAAGTCGACTTTTCAATAGTCGAATGTTAACTTTAAAATTGTCGAAAGTTGACTTTAAAAAAAAAAATCGATTTTTTCCAAATTTAGCAATGAAGGAAACTTTTTAAAATTCGAAGAGTCTCATATTCTACTCTTCGAATTTTTGGAAAATGGTTTTATGCTAAAAATTAACGAAATTGCGACGAGTTTCAAAACTCGAGTTTCAATACCCGGATAAGTGGAATTTTCAAATTTTGAGAAAATCTTTAAGTCGAAAAATCAACCTTTTCGAAATTGGAAATTTTTCCAAATGTCAAATATTCGGCTTTTTATACCCTCCACCATAGGATGGGGGGTATATTAACTTTGTCATTCCGTTTGTAACACATCGAAATATTGCTCTAAGACCCCATAAAGTATATATATTCTGGGTCGTGGTGAAATTCTGAGTCGATCTGAGCATGTCCGTCCGTCCGTCGGTCTGTTGAAATCACGCTAATTTCCGAACGAAACAAGCTATCGACTTGAAACTTGGCACAAGTAGTTGTTATTGATGTAGGTCGGATGGTATTGCAAATGGGCCATATCGGTCCACTTTTACGTGTAGCCCCCATATAAACCGATCCCCCGATTTGGCTTGCGATTGCTCTAAGAGAAGCAAATTTCATCCGATCCGGCTGAAAATTGGTACATGGTGTTAGTATATGGTCTCTAACAACCATACAAAAATTGGTCCATATCGGTCCATAATTATATATAGCCCCCATATAAACCGATCACCAGATTTGACCTCCGGAGCCTCTTGGAAGACCAAAATTCATCTGATTCAGTTGAAATTTGGTACGTGGTGTTAATATATGGCCTCAAACTCCCATGCCCCATATAAACCGATCCGCAGATTTGACCTCCGGAGCCCCTTGGAAGAGCCAAATTTATCCGATTCGGTTGAAATTTGGTACGTGATGTTAGTATATGGTATCCAACAACCATGCAGGAATTGGTTCATATCAGTCCATAATTATATATAGCACCCATATAAACCGATCCCCAGATTTGACCTCCGGTGCCTTTTGGAGAAGCAAAATTCATCCGATCTGGTTGAAATTTTGTACGTGGTGGTAGTATATGATATTTAACAACTATGCCAAAAGTGGTCCATATCAGTCCATAATCACATATAGACCCCATATAAACCGATCCCGATATTTGGAGCCTCTTGGAGGAGCAAATTTCATCCGAGTCAGTTGAAATTTGGTACATTGTGCTAGTATATGGCCGTTAACAACCATGCCTAACTAGGTCCATATCGGTCAATAGTTATATATAGCCCTCAGATAAATCGATTCCCAATCACATAAAAATTGGTCCATATCAAGTTCATATTTGTATATAGCCCCCATATAAGCGACCCCCATATTTCAATTCTGGCTCCCTACGTACCGTGCAAAAGTCCATATCGATTCGTAATTATTTGTAGACTTACCTACACATACTTTTTTTGTCTAATGTATACCACGTATGGACTAACTCACAATTTAGAAAACGATTTAAGATACCACATACTTGGGTTGTGGATGACAGTCTTTAGTAGAAGTTTCTACGCAATCCATGGTGGAGGGTACATAAGATTCGGCCTGGCCGAACTGACGGCCGTTTATACTTGTTGAAATTAAAAATTGCAAAGTCGACTTCTTAATTCTTTTTACAATACCAACTCTGTACGACTAGGGTGTTAATGTTTTGCCTCAACGCCTGATTAGAAAAAATTTACTACGCTGTTCTCGAAATCGCGCACTGTTGAATTAACTTAAATTCCAAACCTCGAACATTGACCAACTGT
This sequence comes from Haematobia irritans, assembly GCF_050003625.1. Taxonomy (NCBI): domain Eukaryota; kingdom Metazoa; phylum Arthropoda; class Insecta; order Diptera; family Muscidae; genus Haematobia; species Haematobia irritans. Next base: position 161,641,274 of record NC_134401.1, on the reverse strand, counting down.
CGAACAGTCGATAGTGGACTTTTTTTTAAATTTTAAAAATTGTAAAGTCAATATATTCTAATTACAATTCCAAACACGTACAATTAGAGTGTTGGTCTTTTGCCTCAACACCTAATGCAAGAAAATTGTACTATGCTTGTAATCGACAACTGTTGAAATTACAGACGATCGCACCCTTATTTTTGTTTTTATAGCGGATGGAAGCTGAATCGTCCACGCGGTGGGGTTTCTACGGGAGCATTCTTTCTACAGTCTAAGTACTTATCGCATAACCCACAAACGGCGTGTACAAGCATATGTCAATTACGACAAAGGAATTAGCAAGGAAGGACTTTTGGTTTCCTATAGCAAGTGTTCGCCTACCTACGGACGCTACGATTGTGTTAACTCTTTAAAACTCAAAACAAAGAAATTTTAATTTTATTTTTAGAATTTAGAATATTTTTTTGTTTCCTGACTATAATTATACCCTTCACCACTACATTTTATGCAACGCCAAGAAGGAGTAATCATAGACCAACCTTTTAGTATACGGATCGGCTTAGAATTAAATTCTGAGTCGATTTAGCGATGTCCGTCTGTCCGTCTGTCTGTTGATATATTTTGGTGTGCAAAGTGCAGCTCGCAGTTTTAGTCCGATTGTCCTAAAATTTGGTATAGGGTCCTGTTTCGGCTCAAAGACGATCCCTATTGATTTTGGAAAAAATCGGTTCAGATTTAGATATAGCTGCCATATATATTTTTCACCGATCTGGTCATAATTGGCGTGTATATCAACCGATCTTCCTCAAATTCCGTACATCCGAATATTTTATGAGTCTCGAAAAACTTGCAAAATATCAGCCAAATCGGTTCAGATTTAGATATAGGTCCCATATATAGCTTTCGCCCGATTTACACTCATTTGCCCACAGAGGCCAACTTTTTTGCTCCGATTTAGTTGAAATTATGCATAGGGAGTAGAATTAGCATTGTAACTATGCGTGCCAAATTTGGTTGAAATCGGTTCAGATTTGGATATATCTCCCATATATAGCTTTCGCCCGATTTACACTCATATGACCACAGAGGCCAATTTTTAACTCCGATTTAGTTGAAATTTTGCACAGGGAGTAGAATTAGCATTGTAGCTATGCGTGCCAAATTTGGTTGACATCGGTTCAGATTTTGATATAGCTCCCATATATATGTTTTTCTGATTTCGACATAAATGGTCAAATCATATATATCGAGCGATAAATCATAAATAAACTTTTGCGAAGTTTTCTTAAAATTGCTTCAGATTTAAATGTTTCCCATATTTTTTTACTAAAATTGTGTTCCACCCTAGTGCATTAGCCAACTTAAATTTTGAGTCTATAGATTTTGTAAAAGTCTATCAAATTCTGTCCAAATCGAGTGATATTTAAATGTATGTATTTGGGACAAGCCTTTATACATAGCCCCCAATACATTTGACGGATGTGATATTGTATCGAAAATGTAGATCTACAAAGTGGTGCAGGGTATAATATAGTCGGCCCCGCCCGACTTTAGACTTTCCTTACTTGTTTTATTTATAAAATTACTTTTACTGAATAAATTTTAAAAATTAAGCTTTAGCAGAAATTTCTCTACTTCACTTCGAAAATGTTGTACAAAATCCTTAACCGTTTTTCCTGATTTTCGTATAAACAATCCACATCCTTCCCTCTCTTATAGGGACAAGCTTTCCTTTAGACATTTCATGACTTTATCACATTGCTGGGTTCACATGTAATAGTTTTTGTTTTGTCCACGCACACAATGGCACCCAAGGCGGATGTTCGGTTACAAATTAAATAGATTTTCGATACATGCCATCATGGCCACAAACACAATCTCACCCAAAGGATTCAGTGTCCATTGTATGGCATTGTTGTGGTGACAGAGCCACTGAAGCCAGACATAGTGGTATGCCATCATAGTTCAAGGCTATACCATCATGAAATTAATGTGAAACTATCGGTAGAGAATATTATGACCTTTGGGAAAGAGGATAAATTTAAACATTTATGACTAGTCTTTGTTGGGTGATGATGCATTTTATAAACTATGCTAGGAATAAAGGACATCATCATCAGCGTGAATGGTAATTGTTCATATGCAACCATCATAATAACCACAGCAGAAATTCTGCATCCCTGTGGGATGACTATCGCGTTGCCGCCACTAATCGCCATCATCAGAAATATGAGGCTTAAATCACTTACCATATGCCAGATAATAATCATAATTTTTGCAAAAAGCTTTCGTACATACACTCGAATAATTATACCAACACACACACACACGCATATCGCCACACATTTATACTTATAGGACCCTCATATAATTCCTTTGTATTCATGCATAAATAATTTACAGTTGAGATTCAAAGACCATTTCACCACCACTTTATTAGTGGGGCCGATTGTGTTAATGGTCCGGGTGTTATTAAGGCCTGTTTTTGTTGTGGTATTGGTGTATAGCATTGCCCTTCAGTTTTTTTGGTGCCAATTGACCCCTTTTTCCAAGCAATTGGAATTTTATACCGGTCATGGGACTGGTTGTATTTAGCCAATTGGTAGCCGCTTCATGCATTTGTCTCTAGACCACAATGAACCCATCCCCTAACCGGTTCAAATGTCTCTATCACAGGGTTAATTAACACATTTCTGGCCCTTTTGCATCTATAACAGGGACAGTTCTATTTTTAGATTTTTTGTCTGTTATATTTTCCCTACATTTGTTCATTTTCTACCAATATCACAAACATTTAAATTGACGTTTCAATGTTGTGTGTTCAATGGCGTTTGTGGCTGAATGCGTTAAGGCGTTCTGTTATGCTGCCAGTAAACCCAGGTTCAAAACCTGGGCGGAGCGAAAAAGTTTTTCAAATTGTAAAAATTAGATAATAAGACAAATAAAAGTAAAAACAACATTGATAGAAATAAGAAGTAAAATTGGTGGAAAATTTGTTTTTTTAGAACTGTCTCTCTAACATGTCTATTTGAACTGGTTAATTGATGGGTTGAAAACAACCGGTTAAAGGATTGGTTTGTAGGTATCTATGTGGGGGTCAATTGACCCTTCCTATGACAACCCCATGTTAATTTCACCGGTCACCTAACCAGTTAAAGGACCTGTACCGGCTATAAAGGACAGGTGAATCGACCGGTTTGGGACCAGTCCCAAGAACTGAAGGGTGTTATTACTATAGTCCTATAGTAATAACAATACCACAACAAAAGCAGGCATTACCCTTCAGTTCTTGGGACTGGTCCCAAACCGGTTGATTCACCTGTCCTTTATTGCCGGTACAGGTCCTTTAACTGGTTAGGTGACCGGTGAAATTAACATGTGGTTGTCATAGGAAGGGTCAATTGACCCCCACATAGATACCTACAAACCAATCCTTTAACCGGTTGTTTTCAACCCACCAATTAACCAGTTCAAATAGACATGTTAGAGAGACAGTTCTAAAAAAACAAATTTTTCCACCAATTTTACTTCTTATTTCTATTAATGTTTTTTTTATTTGTCTTATGTTATTTTATCTAATTTTTACAATTTGAAAAACTTTTTCGCTCCGGCCAGGTTTTGAACCTGGGTTTACTGGCAGCATAACAAAACGCCTTAACGCATTCAGCCACAAACGCCATTGAAACCCAGCGTTGAAACGTCAATTTAAATGTTTGTGATATTGGTAGAAAATGAACAAATGTAGGGAAAATATAACTGAAAACAAAATCTAAAAATAGAACTGTCCCTGTTATAGATGCAAAAGGGCCAGAAATGTGTTAATTAACCCTGTGATAGAGACATTTGAACCGGTTAGGGGATAGGTTCATTGTGGTCTAGAGACAAATTCATGAAGTGGCTACCAATTGGCTAAATACAACCAGTCCCATGACCGGTATAAAATTCCAATTGCTTGGAAAAAGGGGTCAATTGGCACCAAAAAAACTGAAGGGTTCCTATTCATGTGCTACCACACATACTTACAAAATAGAAGTTTGCAAGTCATTTGCTCAAGCCCTGATAGGCATGACAATCACAGTTGAAACTAGATTTCCTATATAGAGAGCACTGTAGACAAAAATTGTAAACAAATGTAAAAAAAAATTCCTCAAAAAACTTAAAACTAAAGATGCCAATTCTCAAACTAAATATTAGCCTATTTGTGAAGCTTGTTAGTCTTTACTCCATAGATATCCTTATTAATTTAAATATTATCTCTTTAAATCAAAAATGTTTCTCCTTACTTTAAGGAAAATTTGCCTTACTTCAAAGGCATACGACCATAACGGTGTGCCGCAAGGGAGATAGACACTTAAGTATTTTTTAATAGTAACCTTACTCTCGAAAATTTGAGAGCCATACATTAGGTCGTGGGTTCGATTCTTGCTCGACCTCGACCGAACAACAAAACGTTTTTTAGCGGTGGATTATCCCACCTCGGTAATGCTGGTGACATTTTTGAGTGTTTCAAAGCTTCTATAAGTGGTTTCACTGCAATGTGGAACGCCGTTCAGACTCGGCTATAGAAAGGAGGTCCCTTTTCATTGAGCTTAACATGGAATCGGGCAGCATTCAGTGATAAGAGAGAGTTCACCACTGTGGTATCACAATGGACTGAATACTCTAAGTGGGCCAGAAATGTCGGGCTGCCTCTATACCTACACCCAAAGAAAAAATGCTTTACTCAGGAACGATAGGAATTTTAGAGAAACGAAATTTTCCTTTCTTATAAAGTATTTTCCTTTAGACCAAACAAACCTGAATTTATGATATGTGATTCAACGATTGTCTCTACTACTTTTTATTTGCCTATAAAGAAAATTCTTTAGTGTTGAAGGAAACTTTGCTTGTCTAAAACTTCGTTCCTTAGAAAAGAAAACTCTTATTTCAGTGTAACCTAACCTACTCTCAAAAATGTCCCAGGCGCAAAAGTCCCACGGACCGAAATTCAGAGATTTTTTTTAGGACATTTCCCTGCTATTATTCGGCATTTATTTTGACTCCACGATCGATAAGTACGAGCGGGGAGTGACTATCGGCCGTTAGGGCGGCCGACACTATTTCTGATGCAATGAATATGGGCCTCAAAATTTAAATAAAGTAGCGCCCCAAAACATATATAGAAAACAACAATACTAAATTTTTATGTAAATAAACCCCATTATGAAAATAAACCCCTGCGACCATCGGTCGTTAGGGCTGCCGACACTATTATTGGCGTTATGATATGGGCTCCAATGAAAATTAGCTCCAAAATCAAAATGAATTAGGACCCCAAAAATTATATAGAAAACAACAACAACAGAATTTTTATGTTTTTTGGAAAGGATCTTAATTTTCGATTTGTTGCTCGTTTGCATTATGAAAATAAACCCCAATTTCTGTTTTGGGATTGTGTTTCATTTTCAAGTAGAGGCTATTTTCGCATTCTAGAATTTGACAATGGTTACAACTATACACTCATAATCATCCACGGCGTGCTCATTTCAAAACGATTCGTTCATGAAAGTGAATCAACACAAAAACTGAGAACAGGCGGTGTCAATCTGACAACGATAAAATGACACCATGCGTTGTCAAAACAACAACCAGCGTTCATGATCTGAAAACGTTATGGTTACGACTTTATAAACAAAATTAAAAAAAGATTTCCGCTAGCGTGACTCGAACCTGTGTTTTCTGCACCATATGCGTTAACAGTCGCCTTAGCACATTGCACCACCGAGGGAGTTGCCATAATAACGTCTAACGATTATGTTAAGACTTTTCATGGCTAAAGAAAAACGAATGCTGTTCATGAAATCGTGAACGCCCGTGGACGAAATAGTGAACATTCCGTTTTGATTTTTTGTGAACGTTTCCGTTTCATTTTGTCACCGTCCGTTCACGACTATGGAACGTAATTTTTTCTATTAATGTACAAACGTTTGTTGTTCTGCATAGCATTTCATCGCATCAGATTTGGGATTTGCTTGGATGACCCTCGGTCGGTGTTTAAGACTTTATCCTATGGACGAACTTCAAAGAGTAATACGTATTAAAATACGTATTTATAAATTTTCCAAACAGTTAGGGTTCATTTTCATACGGTCTTTTAAATCAATAGTGAAAATGAGCCTTAATTTTATTTTGGGGTCAATTTTCATGTCTGAGTTATATTTTGTTGGGGCTCGTATTCATTATGAAGTGTCGCCCCACATTTGTGGCCCTATTTCATTTGGGGTTTTGGGGCTCATTTTCGTGGCTAGTTTCCTTCAAGCAAAGCAACTCATTGGTTCTTTCCAGTGTAACTTTTTGCACTTTTTATAAAACCAGTAAAACCAATAGGAAGAACAATTTTAGTTAAATTGATAAAAGTAAAGTTAATTTTTAAAATTTTGAACTAAACTTTATTACAAACGCATATGTCACGCGAATTTCACAAAAATAAAAACATATTTTCTCGACAAATTGAAGAAATTTTATTATAGCTATTTTTTTCTTTTCACTTGTTAAAGAAAATTTCGAAGTTTGAAGGAAAACTTGAGAGTTCAAAATTGCAAAAATCTCTTTAGCACGATATGAAGTTCTGGATGGGAGCATTATTGGTAAAATTTACAAAATTTTAAGAAATTTTGAACTAATATTTTGTGGCAGACCCGGATTTAGTAAATCTTTATGCTTCATTTGTGTATTAGTTTTCCACCTTTTTAGTTAAAGAAAACTTTTTCAAAACATAATAATTCAAAACATAATAATAAATTTAGACGAAAAAATTGGTAACAGCACCAGACACGATCCGACAAGTGAAGGTCAGTGAACTCTATATGACACTAAAGCCAATTTTATTATATTTCAGTTCATGCAATCATTATGTTTTGAACAAGTTTTCTTGACTTTAATAATTTTTGTGTACGTTAGTTAAATTAACTAAAAAGTGGAAAAGTAATACACAAATGAAGCTTTTTGCTCGCGATGCAACACTGCCAATATCACGGTGATGAGCAATGGTACAAGAGAAAAGATTTCTTCACATTAAATGCCGAAGGGATCTAACGAATGCCACTTGTAATTTTTCAGCCCAATATAAAGCAATTACACTAACCCGCTTGAATTCCATTAGGAATGGCTTTATTTCCGAATGCAATAGATCAAAATGATTTTGTAAGTTTATAAACAATAAAATGAACTGTCACTAGAATAAATCTTTCAGCAGTCAGACGAACGGTTTATGAATGATTGAAATAATGAAGTTGGTTGAATCACACATCAGCCATCCTGTATATAGACTCAGGAAAATATTGTTGTAAGCACAAATATTTATGGGTCTAAATATACGATTGCGAGTTTTGCACAATAAAAAAATGCATTTCGCTGACACAATGCAATGGGGGCATTTTTAAACCAACCACCATAGAATGGTGAAGGGGGTATAATTAGTTTGTCATTCTGTTTGTAACACATATATATATCGAAATATCGATATATATATATATATATATATATATATATATATATATATATATATATATATATATATATATATATATATATATATATATATATATATATATATATATATATATATGTATATATATATATATATATATATATATATATATATATATATATATATATATATATATATATATATATATATATATATATATATATATATATATATATATATATATATATATATATATATATATATATATATATATATATATATATGTAGCATCGGTCCATGTTTTGGTATGGTTCCCATATAAACCGACCGTTTTGGGGTCTTGGTCTTATAGAAACCGTTATTTTTATCCAATTTGCCTGAAATTGGAAATCTAGAGGTATTTCAGGACCACAAAGAGGTGTGCCAAAAATGGTGAGTATCCGTCCATATTTTGGTATAGCCCCCATATGGACCGATCTCTGATTTAACTCCTTGGGTTTGTAGAAACCGTAGTTTTTATCCTATTTGCCTGAAATTGTAAATATTCTGGTATTTTTGGCTCACAAAAATGTGTATCGGATTAAGTTTTTATCGGTCCATTTGGTAATGCCTCCATACACACCAATTTTTTTTTTTTTTTGATTTCAATCACGAAAATCGCGGATCCAATCATTTTTATACCCACCACCATAGGATGGGGGGTATATTAACTTTGTCATTCCGTTTGTAACACATCGAAATATTGCTCTAAGACCCCATAAAGTATATATATTCTGGGTCGTGGTGAAATTCTGAGTCGATCTGAGCATGTCCGTCCGTCCGTCCGTCCGTCTGTTGAAATCACGCTAACTTCCGAACGAAACAAGCTATCGACTTGAAACTTGGCACAAGTAGTTGTTATTGATGTAGGTCGGATGGTATTGCAAATGGGCCATATCGGTCCACTTTTACGTATAGCCCCCATATAAACGGACCCCCAAATTTGGCTTGCGAGTCCTCTAAGAGAAGCAAATTTCATGCGATCCGGCTGAAATTTGGTACATGGTGTTAGTATATGGTCTCTAACAACCATGCAAAAATTGGTCCACATCGGTTCATAATTATATATAGCCCCCATATAAACCGATCCCCCGATTTGGCTTGCGCGGCCTCTAAAAGAAGCAAATTTCATCCTATCCGGCTGAAATTTGGTACATGGTGTTATTATATGGTCTCTAACAACCATGCAAAAATTGGTCCATATCGGTCCATAAATATATATAGCCCCCATATAAACCGATCCCCCGATATGGCTTGCAGACCCTCTAAGAGCAACAATTTTCATCCGATCCGGCTGAAATTTGGTACATGGCGTAAGTATATGGTCTCTAACAACCATGCAAAAATTGGTCCATATCGGTCCATAATTATATATAGCCCCCATATAAACCGATCCCCCGATTTGGCTTGCAGACCCTCTAAGAGCAACAATTTTCATCCGATCCGGCTGAAATTTGGTACATGGCGTTAGTATATGGTCTCTAACAACCATGCAAAAATTGGTCCATATCGGTCCATAATTATATATAGCCCCCATATAAACCGATCCCCCGATTTGGCTTGCAGACCCTCTAAGAGCAACAATTTTCATCCGATCCGGCTGAAATTTGGTACATGGCGTTAGTATATGGTTTCTAACAACCATGCAAAAATTGGTCCATATCGGTCCATAATTATATATAGCCCCCATATAAACCGATCCCCCGATTTGGCTTGCAGACCCTCTAAGAGCAACAATTTTCATCCGATCCGGCTGAAATTTGGTACATGGCGTTAGTATATGGTCTCTAACAACCATGCAAAAATTGGTCCATATCGGTCCATAATTATATATAGCCCCCATATAAACCGATCCCCCGATTTGGCTTGCAGACCCTCTAAGAGCAACAATTTTCATCCGATCCGGCTGAAATTTGGTACATGGCGTTAGTATATGGTCTCTAACAACCATGCAAAAATTGGTCCATATCGGTCCATAATTATATATAGCCCCCATATAAACCGATCACCAGATTTGACCTCCGGAGCCTCTTGGAAGACCAAAATTCATCTGATTCAGTTGAAATTTGGTACGTGATGTTAATATATGGCCTCAAACACTCATGCAAAAATTGGTCGATATCGGTCCATAATTATATATAGGCGCCATATAAACCGATCCCCAGAGTTGACTCCGGAGCACCTTGGAAGAGCAAAATTCTTCCCATTCGGTTGAAACTTGGTACGTAATGTTAGTATAGGGTATCCAACAACCATGCAGGAATTGGTTCCTCTCAGTCCATAATAATATATAGCTCCCATATAAACCGATCCCCAGATTTGACCTCCGGTGCCTTTTGGAGAAGCAAAATTCATCTGATCTGGTTGAAATTTGGTACGTGGTGGTAGTATATGATATTTAACAACCATGTGGGTTGAAATTTGTGGATGACAGTCTTTCGTAGAAGTTTCTACGCAATCCATGGTGGAGGGTACATAAGATTCGGCCTGGCCGAACTTACGGCCGTATATACTTGTTTTCAGTGTTGCCAATTTGGTGCTTTTAGCACCAAATTTAGTGCTTTTTGATTTCTAAAAAGCACCAAATTGCCTTTTTGGTGCCTTTTCAAAAAAAGCACCAACTTGGTGCTTTCTGGAATTTTCATTTAGTGCTTTTGGTGCTTTTTTATTTTGAACAGTATTAAGTAATTGATACAAAAATTTTGATTAGACTTTCAAGAGCTGAAGAAACTCAAATTTATTGCCAAATATAGAATTTGATTGTTATGAAGTTGGTATTGATTATTTTTTAATTAATATTGTTACTTAGGGTATTCTGTAGGAAAAGTCGCACAACTGAAATAAGCAATAGATAGACTCCTTCCATATATTAATATTTTGAAAGTTGAAAAACATCACTGATCAAAATGAATTGGACGAAAGCATTAAAACTGATCAAGGTGTATACGTGAATAGCGGTTCATAATGGTGAGTACTAAGTTTGAGTTTTGCCGCTAGAGTGGAAACTATGTCAGTAAAAAAATGCATAAAATTATGCATATTTGCTGCAAATTTTATTATAACTTGATGGGGTATAGCCAAAAGCAAATTTCCACAAAGTTTGTATTCCTTAAAATGAAGTATTAAAGAAAAGTAATTGTGAAAAAATGACTATTTTAGCAGCTAAACTCGATCTTAATACCCACCTTAACTTCATAAAATTCAATTCACAAAAGTTCTATACTACATCTTCGGAAGTTTTTTTTTTTTTTTTTTTTTTTTTTTTTTTTTTTTTTTTGTAGAGCATTTAATTTTCGATTTAGTGGTGGAAAGGGGTATGTTAGAATTTATAATATATTTTTGGTGCTTTTTGGCCTTGGGGAGTTGGCAACACTGCTTGTTTTTACTAACATTGTGTTCCACCCTAGTGCATTAGCCGACTTAAATTTTGAGTCTATAGATTTTGTAGAAGTCTATCAAATTCTTCCAGATCGAGTGATATTTAAATATATAATATAGTCGGCACCGCCCGACTTTAGACTTTCCTTACTTGTTATTTTCTATAATTTTTTATACTGGATTATTTGAGGAATCTTGTTTTCTTTGGGGACATTTTCATTTATTTTCTAGATTATTGGTCATATAGCCAAATGATGAGAATTTTACATGAGACTTTAAAAAGATTTCGTAATCTAGTCAATATTTTTATCACCCGGTTTCTAGAGTTAAACGTGTTACATCTTGTGTTCCATTTCTTTGTTCCACTAAAATTTTGCAAGCATTATCATTTCATGCCATTGTCATGTTGTGACTTTAATAAAATCCACTGTCCATTAGTTTATGTGGTTTGTTGACAATGAGAATTGTTTAACTTCCGTTTTACCCTCTACGACATGAGGGCTGATGTACGTGATGGTGAATGTTTGTAGACTTCCGGTAAAATGGCCAGGATTGTAGACCTACTATAAAAGTGTTGAATAAATACAGAATGTATGTCTGTGACATTGAGTGTGTGTGTTTGTGTGTGTGTGTGTGTAAATGCTTATGTGATTCACCATACTCTGAAAGTAAAATATTTAATCGTTTTTATAGCTATTATTACAATTTTTATGATCATTATTGCCATTTTCATAGTATGTTTTTATATTCGACACATACTACTTTTTCTCGTGGCCCTGGCCCTCAATACCAACTCCATAGGGAAAAGTTCGTTGTACCTTTGTAGGACTATGTAATTCCTATCACCACTAAAGGGTATATATATATATATATATATATATATATATATATATATATATATATATATATATATATATATATATATATATATATATATATATATATATATATATATATATATATATATATATATATATATATATATATATATATATATATATATATATATATATATATATATATATATATATATATATATATATATATATATATATATATATATATATATATATATATATATATATATATATATATGTGGACCATCGAATACTACAATGATGTAGGAGGTTTTGGTGGAGAGAATTTTCATTTTAGCCATCGTTTTATTGCCCTGTGTTCCTGTGGTCCTCCTATTGTTTTATTTTTATTCTCTTGTTTTTGGTTTTTCCATTCCGTTTTTATCTATTGTAACTATCTATCCTGTCGACATCATTCCGACATTTGTATTTTGTGTTAATGTTTTGCCAAAGAAGGTGATGGCATTTGCAGAGGTAGAGAGGTGCTCCGGTTGCTTGGAGGGGTAAGGAAGGTAACGTTTATAGCTTACAGAAATTATGTTTATTATATCTTTGCATGTGTTCACCATAATGGTTACAATAAAACGGTTTAGATTGTGTCATAAATACACCGTACAGACTCCTTAAATACAAACTCAGAGATATATTCCGGATGTGGGTTTGTGTGTGTGTGCGTGTCCATGTCCATTGCTAGTCAAGTGAGCCTTTTTTGCAGACGGAATGTGGGAGTCTGTGGTGATATTCTGTTCCCTACTTTATGTGGGCTATTCATTGGTGTTTATTACATCGCAAGTTTTTTCATACTTACTTCATTTAATGTACATTGGGGAGGGGGGATAAAAAAAGTGGAGATTTTTGTGTTTTAATATTACATATAAAGAGAGTGTTACTGTGGTACCATGTTTAGAAGCCCGCCTTCCATACAGAAGGTCAAGGTTCAATTCGACCCAATTTCGACCAAAAACAAAAAACAGAAACAAACAAGTAAGTAAAGTCTAAAGTCGGGCGGAGCCGACTATATTATACCCTTCACCCCTATGTAGGCCAAAATTTGGGTTACCATCTCAACTACTTCACATTTGCTGTAAGCTATATAAAGGAGACATTTTTTATACCCTTCACCACTACTGTGGTACAGGGTATAATAAGTTTGTGCATTTGTATGTAACGCCAAGAAGGAAAAGTCTGAGACCCATCGTTTAGTATACCGATCGTCTTAGAATTAAATTCTGAGTCGATTTAGCGATGTCCGTCTGTCTGTCTGTCTGTCCGTCTGTCTGTCTGTCTGTTGATGTATTTTTGTGTGCAAAGTACAGCTCGCAGTTTTAGTCCGATTGTCCTAAAATTTGGTATAGAGTCCTGTTTCGGCTCAAAGACGATCCCTATTGATTTTGGAAAAAATCGGTTCAGATTTAGATATAGCTGCCATATATATTTTCCACCGATCTGGTCATAATTGGCGTGTATATCAACCGATCTTCCTCAAATTCCGTAAATCCGAATATTTATTGGGTCTCGAAAAACTTGCAAAATATCAGCCAAATCGGTTCAGATTTAGATATAGCTCCCATATATAGCTTTCGCCCGATTTACACTCATTTGCTCACAGAGGCCAATTTTTTGCTCCGATTTAGTTGAAATTTTGCATAGGGAGTAGAATTAGCATTGTAATTACGCGTGCCAAATTTGGTTGAAATCGGTCCAGATTTGGATATATCTCCCATATATAGCTTTCGCCCGATTTACACCCAAATGACCACAGAGGCCAATTTTTTGCTCCGATTTAGTTGAAATTATGCACAGGGAATATAATTAGCATTGTAGCTATGCGTGTCAACTTTAGTTGAAATCGGTTCAGATTTAGATATAGCTCCCATATATAGCTTTCGCCCGATTTACACTCAAATGACCACAGAGGCCAATTTTTTGCTCCGATTTAGTTGAAATTTTGCACAGGGAGTATAATTAGCATTGTAGCTATGCGAGCCAAATTTGGTTGAAAGCTGTTCAGATTGAGATATAGCTCCCATATATAGCTTTCGCCCGATTTACACTCATATGACCACAGAGGCCAATTTTTAACTACGATTTAGTTGAAATTTTGCAGAGGGAGTAGAATTAGCATTGTAGCTATACGTGCCAAATTTGGTTGAAATCAGTTCAGATTTAGATATATCTCCCATATATAGCTTTCGCCCGATTTACACTCATATGACCACAGAGGCCAATTTTTAACTCCGATTTAGTTGACATTTTGCATAGGGAGTAGAATTAGCATTGTAACTATGCGTGCCAAATTTGGTTGAAATCGGTTCCGATTTAGATATAGCTCCCATATATGAGTTGTTCTGATTTCGACAAAAATGGTCAAAATACCAACATTTTTCTTGTAAAATCGCCACTGCTTACTCGAAAAGTTGTAAAAATGACTCTAATTTTCCTAAACTTCTAATACATATATATCGAGCGATAAACATAAATAAACTTTTGCGAAGTTTCCTTAAAATTGACTCTAATTTTCCTAAACTTCTAATACATATATATCGAGCGATAAATCATAAACTTTTGCGAAGTTTCCTTAAAATTGCTTCAGATTTAAATGTTTCCCATATTTTTTTACTAACATTGTGTTCCACCCTAGTGCATTAGCCGACTTAAATTTGGAGTCTATAGATTTTGTAGAAGTCTATCAAATTCTGTTCAAATCGAGTGATATTTAAATGTATGTACTTGGGACAAACCTTTATATATAGCACCCAACACATTTGACGGATGTGATATGGTATCGAAAATTTAGATTTACAAAGTGGTGCAGGGTATAATATAGTCGGCCCCGCCCGACTTTAGACTTTCCTTACTTGTTTTACTTCTACAAAATCTCTAGAATTAAAATTTAAATCGGCCAACGCTATCCAGTTAATTGTAGGAGACTTCCATTGAAAATGGGTCTAAAATGTGTAACAGTCTACCATATTTCCCCAACTCTGGTGTACGTATATATGGGAGCTATATATATAAACTGAACCGATTTTGACTAAAATTGACATGTATAGTTAGAGTAATAATTCTGCTATCTATGCGAAATTTAACGTAAATGGGAGTATAACTTTGGCCCCCATGGTCATATGAGTGCAAATCGGACGGAAGATATATATGGGAGCCATATCTAAATCTGAACCGATTTCAACCAAATTTGGCACAATTACCGATACTACTAAACGTACTCCTTGTGCGAAATTTGAAGCAAATCACGGCAAAACCCTGGATTTTGAGGCCATATATGTTCAAATCGGACGAAAGATATATATGGGAGCTATATCTAAATCTGAATCGATTTTGACCATATTTGGCACATACAATAGTATCGTTAAAAGTACCGCTTGTGCAAAATTTGAAGTAAGTCAGGCCAAAACTCTGGCTTTTGAGACCATAAAAGTCCAAATCGGGCGAAAGATATATATGTGAGCTATATCTAAATCTGAAGCGATTTTAACAAAATTTGACACACTAAACGATACTATTAAACGTATCCCTTGTGTAAAATTTGAAGCAAATCACGGCAAAACTCTGGCTTTTGTGGCCATATAAGTTAAAATCGGACGAAAGATATATATGGGAGCTATATCTAAATTTGAACCGATTTCAATAAACTTTACCAAGCATTGGTAGAATGTCAATTCTACCCTCTGTGCAAAATTTCACGAAGATCGGTAATAAACTTTGGCCTCTGTGGTCATATGAGTCTAAATCGGACGAAAGATATATATGGGAGCTATATCTAAATCTGAACCGATTTGGCTGATATTTTACAAGATTTGCGAGATTCATAAAATATTTGGATGTACGGTATTTCAAGAAAATCGGTTGATAAACAGGCAAACTATGACCAAATCGGGGATAAATATATATGGCAGCTATATCTAAATCTGAACTGATTTTTTCCAAAACCAATAGCGATTGTCTGTGTCCCAAGAAACGGCCCTATGCCAAATTTGAGGACGATCGAACTTAAATTGCGAGCTGTACTTTGTGCAAAAAATTACATATACAGACAGACAGACGGACATCGCTAAATCGACTCAGAATTTAATTCTAAGCCGATCGGTATACTAAAAGATGGGTCTATGACCACTATTTCTTGGCATTACATACAAATGCACAAACTTATTATACCCTGTACCACAGTAGTGGTGAAGGGTATAAAAAGTCCGTGGTTGATTATCCCCTCTCAGTAATGCTGGTGACATTTCTGAATGTTTCAAAGTTTTTCTAAGTGGTTCCACCGTAATGTGAAACGCCGTTCGGACTCGGATCCCTTTTCGTTGGGGTAAATATAAATCGGGCAGCATATTGTGGTATCAAAAATGAACTGAAGCCTCTAAGCGAGCATAAACAACACACTGAAAAAAATATTGTCGTGAGGTCAAAGATTTCATGTCTTTAAAATACGAATGCAAATTTTGCTTAGCATAGAAGACGCATTGCTCTAATATAATGCTTTTTTCCTTGTCCAAAAGTCGATAAACTTTTAAATGAACTCGTATTGTCTTTATAATTAAGTGATTTTACTTAAAAATGGGTATCATAACATGAAAGAAACA
Organism: Haematobia irritans; assembly: GCF_050003625.1. NCBI lineage: Eukaryota > Metazoa > Arthropoda > Insecta > Diptera > Muscidae > Haematobia > Haematobia irritans. The sequence goes on along the minus strand of NC_134401.1, from coordinate 161,624,949 downwards.
TTTTTTGGGCTAAGGTCAACTTGACTTTAATAATTCACAGAAAATTCTTTAAATTTAATGAAATTGTCTTTAAATTTGTTGTCTTTTTGCATCTTGACTACAAAGCAAAAAATCGTTCAAATATAGGACATGTTTTTCAACACTTTATTTTAAAGACGTTTTTTACTTGAAACATAGCATAATATCTACTGGAAGTCGAGTCTTAAATTGGAAAATAAAGTTGTCGTTAAAGGTCTTTGATAGCATATGAAGGTAAAAAACTGAAAAAGCGAAAAATTAAAATTTGTTTCCTAGAAGCAAGTACACAAAACTTAAATTTAAACAAGTAAGGAAAGTCTAAAGTCGGGCGGGGCCGACCCTATTATACCCTGCACCACTTTGTAGATCTAAATTTTCGATACCATATCACATCCGTCAAATGTGTTGGGGGCTATATATAAAGGTTTGTCCCAAATACATACATTTAAATATCACCCGATCTGGACAGAATTTGATAGACTTCTACAAAATCTATAGACTCAAAATTTAAGTCGGCTAATGCACTAGGGTGGAACACAATGTTAGTAAAAAAATATGGGAAACATTTAAATTTGAAGCAATTTTAAGGAAACTGACTTATCGCTCGATGTATATGTAAAGGGTGGTTAAAATTTCAAGGGCCGATGTTGATTTTGAATAAAACACAAACTATTTAGGAAATTATTGTAATTTTATTTTATTATGATATATTGGTATTACTCAATTATGTATAGAACAAAATAACGGCCAAATGGGCGCCGCGACCTCGGTGGCACACCTTCATCCGATGGTCCAAATTTTCGATGACGCTGAGGCATAATGGAGGTTCTATGCCGTTAATGTGCCGAATTATCTCATCCTTTTAGCTCTAGAATTGTTGCTGGCTTATCGACGTACACCTTTTCTTTCAAATAATCCCAAAGAAAAAAGTCCAACGGTGTCAAATCACATGATCTTGGCGGCCCATTGACATCGCCAACACGGCCATAGAATTTGTTGCGCAAAAGAGCCATTGTTTCGTTAGCTGTGTGGCATGTGGCATCGTCCTGCTGAAAGCACATATCGTCCACATCCATATCTTCCAATTCGGGCCATAAAAAGTTCGTTATCATCTCACGATAGCGAACACCATTCACAGTAACTGCCTGACCGGCCTCATTTTGGAAAAAATACGGCCCGATGATGCCGCCAGCCCATAAACCGCACCAAACAGTCACTCTTTGTGGGTGCATTGGTTTTTCGACAATCACTCTTGGATTCTCATTCGCCCAAATGCGGCAATTCTGTTTAATGACGAATCCAATGAGGTGAAAATGTGCCTCATCACTGAAGATGATTTTCTTCGAAAATTGATCATCCTCTGTTGCCATTTCTTGGAACCATTTAACACGTTGTTGGATTGTGTATCTCACCATGGTTCAAATTGAGTAAGTCTGAAATAGAGAAATGTCAAATAAAATTCGGAAAAAAACTTGGCGTTTAGGTGTGGCCCTTACAATTTAACCACCCTTCATTAGAAGTTTAGGAAAATTAGAGTCATTTTTACAACTTTTCAACTAACCAGTGGCGATTTTACAAGGAAAATGTTGGTATTTTGACCATTTTTGTCGAAATCAGAAAAACATATATATGGGAGCTATATCTAAATCTGAACCGATTTCAACCAAATTTGGCACGCATAGCTACAATGCTAATTCTACTCCCTGTGCAAAATTTCAACTAAATCGGAGTTAAAAATTTGCCTCTGTGGTCATATGAGCGTAAATCGGGCGAAAGCTATATATGGGAAATATATCTAAATCTGAACCGATTTCAACCAAATTTGGCACGCATAGCTACAATGCTAATTCTACTCCCTGTGCAAAATTTCAACTAAATCGGACTAAAAGATTGGCCACTGTGGTCATATGAGTGTAAATCGGGCGAACGATATATATGGGAGCTATATCTAAATCTGAACCGATTTCAATAAAATTTGACACACTTGACTACACTACTAATTGTACTCCTAGTGAAAAATTTCAACCAAATTGGGGTAAAACTAAGGCTTCTGGGATCGTATTAGTCCATATCGGGCGAAAGATATATATGGGAGCTATATCTAAATCTGAACCGATATCAATAAAATTTGGCACACTAGACTATAGTACTAATTGTTCTTCTTGTGCCAAATTTTAAGCAAATTAGAGTAAAACCCTGGCTTCTGGAGCCATATAAGTCCATATCGGGCGAAATATATATATATGGGAGCTATATCTAAATCTGAACCGATTTCTTCCAAAAATCAATAGGGATCTATTCTGAGCCAAAACACATACTTGTGCCAAATTTAAAGTCGATTGAACTAAAACTGCGACCTAGACTTTGATTACAAAAATCTGTTCAAGGACAGACGGACATGGCTATATCGACTCAGGAGCCCACCCTGACCATTTTTGCCAAAGACACCATGTGTCTATCTCGCCACCTTCTGGGTGTTGCAAACATATGCACTAACTTATAATACCCAGTTCCACAGAGTGGCGCACCACCTCGGTAACCACCCGAAAGAGGTGGTTACCGACGTAAACATCAAAAAAAATCACAAAATGATTTTGAATGACCGTAAAATGAAGTTGATCGAGATAGTAGAGACCTCAAAGATATCAAAGGAACATGTTGGTCATATCATTCATCAATATTTGGATATGCGGAAGCTCTATGCAAAATGGGTGCCGCGCGAGCTCACATTTGACCAAAAACAACAACGTGTTGATGATTTGAGCGGTGTTTGCAGCTGTTAACTCGTAATACACCCGAGTTTTTCCGTCGATATGTGACAATGGATGAAACATGGCTCCATCACTACACTCCTGAGTCCAATCGACAGTCGGCTGAGTGGACAGCGACCGGTGAACAGGTCTCCGAAGCGTGGAAAGACTCAAAAGTCCGCTGGCAAAGTAATGACCTCTGTTTTTTGGGATGCGCATGGAATAATTTTTATAGATTATCTTGAGAAGGGAAAAACCATCAACAGTGACTATTATATGGTGTTATTGGAGCGTTTGAAGGTCGAAATCGCGGCAAAACGGACCCATATGAAGAAGAAAAAAGTGTTGTTCCACCAAGACAACGCACCGTGCCACAAGTCATTGAGAATGATGGCAAAAATTCATGAATTGGGCTTCGAATTGCTTCCCAACCCACCGTATTCTCCAGATCTGGCCCCCACCGACTTTTTCTTGTTCTCAGACCTCAAAAGGATGCTCGCAGGGAAAAAATTGCCTGCAATGAAGAGGTGATGGCCGAAACTGAGGCCTATTTTGAGGCAAAACCGAAGGAGTACTACTACACTATGGTATCAAAAAATTGGAAGGTCGTTATAATCGTTGTATCGCTCATGAAGGGAACTATGTTGAATAATAACAAGTATATACGGCCGTAAGTTCGGCCAGGCCGAAGCTTATGTACCCTCCATCATGGATTGCGTAGAAACTTCTTCTAAACACTGCCATCCACAATCGAATTACTTAAGTTGCGGTAACGCTTGCCGATGGCAAGGTATCTTAAAACCTCCTAACACCATCTTCTAAATTGTATGTAAGTCCATACGTGGTATATATTAAATCATAAAAGATCGATCCAATACGTATATAAGTCAGTTTGACAAAGTAGACATAAAATTTTCACAAAATTTTCTACAGAAATAAAATTTTAACAAAATTTTCTATAGAAATAAAATTTTCACAAAATTTTCTATAGAAATAAAAATTTTGATAAAATTTTTTTAGAGAAAATTTTGACATAAATTTCCACAGAAATATAATTTATTTATTTATTTTTTTACAAAATTAGACTTATAGTATAATATAAGAATAATATTACAATAGTAGCATTGGCTACAGAGGCCATCAGCTAACAGAAATAAAATTTTAACAAAATTTTCTATAGAAATAAACTTTTGACAAAATTTTCTATAGAAATAAAATCTTGGTAGATTATTTTTGGCTCGAGTGGCAACCATGATTATGAACCGAATAAAATTTGAACAAAATTTTCTATAGAAATAAAATTTTGACTATGATGAAAATTTTATTATGAACCGAATAAAATTTGAACAAAATTTTCTCTAGAAATAAAATTTTGACAAAATTTTCTATAGAAATAAAATTTTGACAAAATTTTCTATATAAATAAAATTTAGGTAGATTATTTTTGGCTCTAGTGGCAACCATGATTATGAACCGATATGGACCAATTTTTGTGTGATTGGACTTATTTTGGTATGGTTGTTAGCGACCATATACTAACACCACGTTCCTAATTTGAACCGGATCGGATGAATCTTGCTCCTCCAAGAGGCTCCGGAGGTCAAATCTGGAGAACGTTTTATATGAGGGCTATATATAATTATGGACCGATATGGACCAATTCTGCCACGGTTGTTAAAGATCATATACTAACACCATGTTCCACATTACAACCGGCTTGGATGAAAGTTGCTTCTCTTTGAGGCTCAGCAAGCCAAATCTGGGGATCGGTTTATATGGGGGTTATATATAATTATCGACCGATGTGGGCCAATTTTTGTATGATTGTTAGAGACCATATACCAACACCATGTACCAAATTTCAGCCGGATCGGATGAAATATGCTTCTCTTAGAGGCTCCACAAGCCAAATCTGGGGATCGGTTTATATGGGGGCTATATATAATTAAGGGCCGATATGGACCAATTTTTGCATGGTTGTTAGAGACCATATACCAACACCATGTACCAAATTTCAGCCGGATCGGATGAAATTTACTTCTCTTTTAGGCTCCGCAAGCCAAATCTGGGGATCGGTTTATATGGGGGCTATATATAATTAAGAGCCGATATGGACCAATTTTTGCATGGTGTTTAGAGACCATATACCAACATCATGTACCAAATTTCAGCCGGATCGGATGAAATTTGCTTCTCTTTGAGGCTCCGCAAGCCAAATCTGGGGATCGGTTTATATGGGGGCTATATATAATTATGAACCGATGTGGACCAATTTTTGCATGATTGTTAGAGGCCATATACCAACACCATGTACCAAATTTCAGCCGGATCGGATGAAATTTGCTTCTCTTTTAGGCTCCGCAAGCCAAATCTGGGGATCGGTTTATATGGGGGCTATATATAATTATGGACCGATGTGGACCAATTTTTGCACGGTTGTTAGAGACCATATACCAACACCATGTAACAAATTTCAGCCGGATCGGATGAAATATGCTTCTCTTAGAGGCTCCACAAGCCAAATCTGAGGGTCCCTTTATATGGGGGCTATACGTAAAAGTGGACCGATATGGCCCATTTTCAATACCATCCGACCTACATCGATAACAACTACTTGTGCCAAGTTTCAAGTCGATAGCTTGTTTCGTTCGGAAGTTAGCGTGATTTCAACAGACGGACGGACGGACGGACATGCTTAGATCGACTCAGAATTTCACCACGACCCAGAATATATATACTTTATGGGGTCTTAGAGCAATATTTCGATGTGTTACAAACGGAATGACAAAGTTAATATACCCCCCATCCTATGGTGGAGGGTATAAAAAGTGTTGTTCCACCAAGACAACGAATAGACTTGTGGCACGGTGCTGCAAAAATTCAAGAATTGGGCTTCGAATTGCTTCCCCACCCACCGTATTCTCCAGATCTGGTCCCCAGCGACTTATTCTTGTTCTCAGACCTCAAAGGGATGCTCGCAGGGAAAAAATTGCCTGCAATGAAGAGGTGATGGCCGAAACTGAGGCCTATTTTGAGGCAAAACCGATCTGGCCCCAGCGACTTTTTCTTGTTCTCAGACCTCAAAGGGATGCTCGCAGGGAAAAAATTGCCTGCAATGAAGAGGTGATGGCCGAAACTGAGGCCTATTTTGAGGCAAAACCGAAGGAGTACTACCAATATGGTATCAAAAAATTGGAAGGTCGTTATAATCGTTGTATCGCTCTTGAAAGGAACTATGGTGAATAATAAAAACGAATTTTGACAAAAAATGTGTTTTTCTTTGTTAGACCGGGGATTTATCAGCCAACCTGTTATTTACGTATCGTAAAGCCGGCAGAGAATTGAACTGGGTGACGCCGACAAAAACTGCATGCTATTAGAGAAATTGACGCTGTTTCGCTTCACAGTTTCGTTCTCTTGTATTTTTATTCTCTCTGGGCCGAAGTTGAACATTATTATGTTACCAAAGTCCAAATGTGTCTATCTTGTTTCGTAAAGTATTTGTCCCGTGTGACCAAACCCTTAGCATTTCGATAATTCGGAAATATTCTCTTGAAGCTTTGAAGCATTTTGATTTTGGTTGAGTGAACATCTTATTTTACTTTCGGGACCGCTCAAATGGCCGCCTACATTGTGTGATTTAACATGTTTAGACTCGTTTTTGTGGGGCTATGTTAAAGTTCATGTCTATACAGAAAGAAAACTTTGAAGCCCATTTTCGAGAGATACCGACCGAAATGTAGCAAAAATTATCCGAAATCGCGGGGAAAAAACATTGGAGACGTAATCGCGGTCAATATTTGTATGAAATATTTTTAAGCATTAAATTCGATTCCAAGAAAGATTTTATGCATTTTTCTGATTTTTTTTTTAATTTTCCTATAGCTCTTAAAAATTCGCTCTTTGTTATATCAAGTTTTAGCTCAACATTTTTGTGCTCATTCAACTGAAATAATTAAAAATAAAGTTATATGCATTAAAAGATATTAAATCGCCTTAGTTATTTTAGCGATCCACCCTAATACATCTTCTCATTCATGGTCATTTAAGGACGCTACAATAACTTTTCCTTAACTTCCATCTTAGATATTTCAGTGCATTTAATAGCTAATTATTAAATGTTTATATTAACATAGGTCCATTGGGAGTTGCTTATGTTATTCGTTATTCTTGACTTCTTGGGCGTTGTAGAGGCATTTGTAGAAATGATCATAAATCATTGGACTTTTAACGAGGCTTGTTGGTAAAGTAAGTTTTTGAGATGATATTTTATTAAAGATTTTAGTCTAATTACAGAAACAAATTATTAAATATTCACAAGCATTTGATCACATCTTTATTATGCATGAGGATTATATGGGCTGAAGTAGTAAAATAGGATAATAAATTCTTAGGCCTCCTCTCAGACACCTAGCAAAGGACATGGGGAAAAGTTTCAGAGAAAGAAACTAACAAAAGTTATGAGAAATTAATTAAGGTGGGCTGTAAAAGTGAAAGTTCTGTGCTAAACTATTTGCTGCTTTTTCATTTATCATAGCCTCTTTGAGTTACGATGCAGGGCTTTAATGGCATTGACCTAAGATGGCAAATGTTATTGCAAATGATTTAGAAACATTTGTGTATATTATTACTTTATTTATATAAAATGTTAAGAAATCTTATTTTAATAAATTTGATTTGTCATGGAAAATTTATTGCAGTTATAAATGTGCAATCAATCAATAATACATTAAACGTATTATATATAAGAAAAACCGCATTGTGGTTAACATTTGTGAACAAAAATATATATGATATCCTCCACACTAAGATGGAATGCGGATATGAGTGTGCATAAGTCTAATATAATATTGTGGCAAAAGTCAAGATGGACAAAATACACGTGGATGAAAAAGATTTTTTGTACTTCATTCATTCCGAGCCAAAGAAAGGGAGAATACAAGTAAGGATACTTTTAAGACACAATTCTCTTTTAAATTTAGGTTTTGTGTTCTTGCTTCTAGGAAGCAAATTTAAAATTTTCGTTTTTTTCAGCTTTTTATACCCTCCACCATAGGATGGGTGGTATATTAACTTTGTCATTCCGTTTGTAACACATCGAAATACTGCTCTAAGACCCCATAAAGTATATATATTCTGGTTCGTGGTGAAATTCTGAGTCGATCTGAGCATGTCCGTCCCTCCGTCCGTCTGTTGAAATCACACTAACTTCCGAACGAAACAAGCTATCGACTTGAAACTTGGCACAAGTAGTTGTTATTGATGTAGGTCGGATGGTATTGCAAATGGGCCATATCGGTCCACTTTTACGTATAGCCCCCATATAAACGGACCCCCAAATTTGGCATGCGATTGCTCTAAAAGAAGCATATTTCACCCGATCTGGCTGAAATTTGGTACAGGGTGTTAGTATATGGTATCTAACAACCATTCAAAAATTGGTCCACATCGGTCCACTTTTACGTATAGCCCCCATATAAACGGACCCCCAAATTTTATATTGCGAATCCTCTAAGAGAAGCAAATTTCATCCGTTCCGGCTGAAATTTGGTATATGGTGTTAGTATATGGTATCTAACAACCATGCAAAAATTGGTCCACATCGGTCCATAATTATATATAGCCCCCATATTAACCGATCCCCCGATTTGGCTTGCGGAGCCTCTAAGAGAAGCAAATTTCATCCGATCCGGCTGAAATTTGGTACATGGTGTTAACATATGGTCTCTAATGACCATGCAAAAATTAGTCCACATCGGTTAATAATTATATATAGCCCCCATATAAACCGATCACCAGATTTGACCTCCGGAGCCTCTTGGAAGACCAAAATTCATCTGACTCAGTTGAAATTTGGTACATGGTGTTAACATATGGCCTCAAACACCCATGCAAAAATTGGTCGAAATCGGTCCATAATTATATATAGCCCCCATATAAACCGATCACCAGATTTGACCTCCGGAGCCTCTTGGAAGACCAAAATTCATCTGATTCAGTTGGTACCTGAAGTTAGTATATGGTATCCAACAACAATTCAGGAATTGGTTCATATCAGTCCATAATTATATATAGCCCCCATATAAACCGATCCCCAGATTTGACCTCCGGTGCCTTTTGGAGAAGAAAAATTCATCCGATTCGGTTGAAATTTGGTACGTGAATTTAGTACATGATATTTAACAACCATGCCAAAAGTGGTCCATATCAGTCCATAATCATATATAGCCCCCATATAAACCGATCCCGAGATTTGGTTTTGGAGCCTCTTGGAGGAGCAAATTTCATACGAGTCAGTTGAAATTTGGTATATTGTGCTAGTATATGACCGTTAACAACCATGCCTAACTAAGTCCATATCGGTCTATAGTTATATATAGCCCCAATCACACAAAAATTGGTCTATATCAAGTTCATAATTGTATATAGCCCACATATAAGCGACCCCATATTTCAATTCGGGCTCTCTACGTACCGTACAAAAATATACCAAATTTCACCACGTACCAAATTTCAATCGGATCGGATGAATTTTGCTCCTCCAAGAGCTCCGGAGCTACATAGAATTAGAGACCGATATGGCACGGTTGTTAGCGGCCATATACTAGCGCAATGTACCAAAGTTCACCACGTACCAAATTTCAATCGGATCGGGTGAATTTTGCTCCTCCAAGAGCTCCTTAGGTCAAATCTGGGGATCGTTTTAAATGGGAGCTACATAGAATTATCGGTCTATAATTGGATCAATTTTTGCATGGTTGTTAGAGACCATGTACCAAATTTCAGCCGGATCGGATGAAATTTGCTGCTCTGAGAGGCTCCGCAAGCCAAATCTGGGGATCGGTTTATATGGGGGCTATATAATTATGGACCGATGTGGACCAATTTTTGCATAGTTGTTAGAGACCATATACTTACACCATGTACCAAATTTCAGCCGGCTCGGACGAAATTTGTTTATCTTAGAGGCGCCGCAAGTCAAATCTGGGGATCGGTTTATATGGGGGCTATATATAATTATGGACGTATGTGAACCAATTTTTGTATGGTTGTTAGAGACTAACACCATGTACCAAATTTCAACCGGATCGGATGAATTTTGCTCCTCCAAGAGGCTCCGCAAACCAAATCTGAGCGTCGGTTTATATGGGGACTATACGTAAAAGTGGTCCGATATGGCCCATTTGCAATACCATCCGACCTACATCAATAACAACTACTTGTGCCAAGTTTCAAGTCGATAGCTTGTTTCGTTCGGAAGTTAGCGGACGGACATGCTTAGATCGACTCAGAATTTCACCACGGTCAAGAATATATATACTTTATGGGGTCTTAGAGCAATGTTTCGATGTGTTATAATATATATTTCCTATGGTGGAGGTTATAAAAATTATCAACAAAATGTGTCTTCTATGCAAGAAATCGTTGGCCTCACGACAATATTTTGTCAGTGTAGCATGCTCGCCAGGCATACAATCATCAAAAAGATTTTCAACGATTCTTTATATCCTATATCAGTAATGCTGAGCTGGGAGAAAAAAATTCGTACACGCAAAGAAAAAAAGCGTTTGGAAAACGTGTACCGAAAACGTTTTTCTTTTGGTAGAGTTTTTTGAATTGCTTCGAAAATTTTAAACTTTTATCACCAAAAAAATTCGTTTGTTACAAAGTTTTTATTTTTTCAATAAAAAAAGTTAGTTTTGAAACAACAACAGAGCCCATTTCGTTTATATCAAACACTGTTCTTTTCTGACTTTTGATCTTTAATAAAACACATTTTACAGTTCAAAATTTTATATAGTACAGTGTAATGTTGAACATTTTTTCGGAATCTTCCGAACATATGTGGAATGTATGTAACAAAAAAAAAAAAAACTTTGGTCGAAGCAGGGATCGAACCCACGTCCCTTGGCATGAGAGTCAGACGTAGTAACCACTGCTCCACGGTGCCAAACTAAATGTTTGTTTCTGTTAAATAAACTTTGTTTATTCGGTTCGTGGGCGCCGCAAGCTATGCTATATAAATATAACTTATATGGATAATTATCTATTGATGACCATAACAGGTACATATCTCAGTGGTTAGTGTGTTGGCTTACAAAGTGCATGGTCCGCGGTTCGATTCTCCGTCCAGGCGAAAGGTAAAAAAATTTTAAAAATTTATAAATTCGTATAATTTCTTCTACATTGTTGATATTACAGGAAAAGGTGTTAAGAACTAAAAAAACTCGTGGATGTTAGAAAGATGTGAAAAAAAATGTAATTAGCAAGAAAAAAATTTTTTTTAGTTACTCTTTATGAAATTGTTGTTACATCCTGGAAAGAATAAATGTTTATCACAAAAAGTATATACTTTTCTTCCAAATACACTTCCTTACACCGAAAAGCAAATAAGAAACGAACTTTGTTTGTCTAAAATTTCGTTTGGGAGGAAAGAATTATTTTTTGCGTGTAGATTAATGAAATGTATCATTAAAATTGAGCAAATGAAACAAGTTTGTTCATTTCAATTTTCGATACATAAACGAAACGATTCGTACTATAAACGAATATTTTCATTGTCTTAATGAAATTGATTCATTATATCCTTGAAAACTTTTCGCTGGTTCAATTTTAATGAAATTTTCTTTGTGGGGTAGTATTTTTGAGGATGTAACATTTTCCCTAAGAAGTTTCATAATGATGCGGAAAAGGATTAGAGATTGGTAAGAGAGAGAATTTCACCACTATGGTATCATAATGAATAAGTGAGGCTAAAATAACAAACTTAACTTATCGCTCAAAAATCGTATTTTTGCCAAAATTCACTTTGAAGTTAAAAGAAATCGAAAGGATGAAATATCCATTTTAAACTTCTTATTATAATCCCTACGTTGTTATTAATTATTATTATTATGCTGGTGACATTTCTGAGGGTTTCAAAGCTTCTCTAAGTGGTTTCACTGCAATGTGGAACGCCGTTCGGACTCGGCTATAAAAAGGAGGTTCCTTGTCATTGAGCTTAACATGGAATCGGGCAGCACTCTGTGATAAGAGAGAAGTTCACCAATGTGGTATCACAATGGACTGAATAGTCTAAGTGAGCCTGATACATCGGGCTGCCACCTAACCTAACCTATCCTGACTGTCATTATACTCTTCTTCAGTAGTTGTTTTATTTGGGTACCCTCTTAGTATTTTCGTCATCCATTCGACCATCAAATATTCCAGTTCGTTCTATATACTCGTATCTCATTTACCTCTTCATTTAGGTTAGTTTGGTTTGACGAGGTATATGTGAGTCTTTTCCATTAGCACTAAATTCTTTAAGAGATGTTAACAAACCTCGTTACCCACTCTTCACTGAGCAATTTCGTGATGTGCTCGACTTCATTAAGACTTCTTCGTTTCGTTGAACCACAACTCATCCCACCATAAAAATCTGAGTATGACATTGGATGACAAAACTATTTTTGAGAGTTTCAAGAATCTCTACATTCAAATCTCCTGATGACATCATTTTTTTTCTGAGCTGTCAAAACCAACAGCTGGAAGCATTTCTTTGTTATTTTTCACCTGAAGCAATTGCGTTTAATTTGGAAACTTCCGAATGGAAAGTGGAAGAAGATTAAATAACAAAAAAACTTTGGTACATTCATGGCAAATGCGTTCCATGCTTCTTGAGGTTTTGTCAACATTTTTGTTTCTTTCATTCGTTGTGTGGTTTACATTACTTTAAAGTGGCATCTTCATTAAAAGTTTGCAATGACTGTGCAATGAAAGTTTAACTCAAACAGGGAAAAAGAGTTTCACCTTTATCACTTGAGACAGTTTTCTTCAGGATGCATTTAATGTGGCTCACTCAAAACAAAATCAAATTTTATATTCCAAAAAATAATAATGGATTACGAATTGCAAAATAAATCGGAATGTCGGAAGTGTCGTGAAGACAGTTATTGCATCTCAAGGAAATTGCTTTTGGCCAAATTCTAATCCTGCTATTCAATACCTATAATGACTTATGTCAAACTTCGCCATGAAACCACTGCTTACACAGATACATTAATTTGGGTTATGCTAGAAAGGATGACACCAATGCTTGGAATCGAATTAGTGTTCACTAAGATCATATTTGTCCATTGCGATGGATAATCGTGATGAACCCTAGGGGAGATTTTTATATATTAATTAGTGGAGAAAAATCAAAGAGAAACCAGACAATCGGTAACCGATATCTTCTCCAAATTTGATCACATATCAAATGACCACTCTAAAGAAATCTTTACAACAAATCAGAGAATAGAAAACAGAGATCAATCTTTTGAAACTCATCGTTGATAATCTGTTCGTCCAACGGTCCTCAATGACGCAGAAGTTTATTCCTTCCATAGTAAGGCGATTTTCTTGACAATTAAGATCATTTCTGCCAGGGTCTCTGGAAGGATCCACTAAACTATTCAGAATATAAATACTTTCTCTCTTGGTTTTAAAATCTACTTCTGGTATATAAGGCAAGCTATCTCTACTACGGCCAGGATCTAATGTAAGCAGACGTTCGAGAGGTAAGACAGTGGAAGATAATTGATGTGGAACTGGTGTATTCGCTGAGATTGTGGTGAACGTAAGTTGAGAAGTTTTTCGGTTTGTAGTATCAGTTTGCTTAGTTTTCAGATGATCAGTGAGATCTTCGGCTAGTAGATGGTCGGAAATTTGTGTTTTCGCTAAATAATAGGAGGAAGATAAGTTCAATATAAGTTCGGTTTGTAGTTGATTGCGATATAATTTGGTTTCCAGGTGGGCATTTCTGTTCCGAAGATCGGGAACTGTTGATTTGGTTGAAATCAACAGTTTCCGAGGGATGATGAGCTTTTGCAGTTGCTCGTTTGTTGATTTGCTCTCCGACGATATGAAATAAATAACGAAAATAAGCGAGCTGCCTCTACGGGATGAGTTCAGAGTGAAGTCAAGGCTGTATGCTTTGCAGGACACCCTAAGAGATGCCTTGTTATGTGTGGCGAATGTCCACAATTTAAGCAGATATCTTGAATTGCCGGGTTCAGAAAGAAGAGGTAACTGTTCAAATTGCTGGAGATGCCAAATCTTAGCTGAGATAGCACCGACATAGTCTCCCTGGGCAGGCGTCTCTCGTCCTCGTTGTTGTGTTCCACTCAGCATAACGCTGCACTAGTAGGAAGGTATTGTTTTCTGAACCTCTTCTGTGTATAACGCCCTCAATTCCGTGTTTATTCCCTCATCACTGTCAACGCTGATCAAGTGGTTAATTGTATCCAGTTATTTCCTGAAATCGAATCGTATGGTCTTGGCTTGGCTACTGGGTGAGGCATAGTTCAGGTGGTATACGCCTCTGCACTTTATATGGGGCTGGGCGATGAAGAGATCGCAGTGTTGGTTCACCGAGATCATTTTGGACTCATGCTACAGATTATGTTCTGGAGTGACATCCAGAGGCAATACACATCAATTTTGCACCGTCTGACGATTTCACCATTGGGTATCGCTAATACTGCGAGTCCCAGCGAAGGCCGCATAATCGATAATGGGGCGACCAATAGACTCACAGTTTTTTTCTTGAAAACGAACCGAATGGTCTTAGCTTGGCTACTGGGTGAGGCATAGTTCGGGTGGTTACCCCTCTGCACATAAGGTGCTGGTGGATGAGAAGATCGCAGTGTTGACTCACCGAGAGCATTTTGAATTCATGCTGAAGATGCTGTTCAGGTGTTTTGAAGTGACATCCAGTGGCAATCCGCCACGAAGGAATTTGTACCGTTTGAAGATTTCGTATAATCGATTAGGGGGCTAACAATAGACTCATAGGTATTTTGAATCGTCTCTTTATCTTTCCCTCACGTGCTATCGATCAATGACTTCAGGATCCTGTTTCTATTCCCAACGTTTTTAGAAACAATTTCCGCATGATTTTCAAAAAGGAACATACTATCAAAATCCACATCAAGAACCTAGGGATTCCTGCATACTCAGACCATGAATGTGGATATTAAGCTCCAGGTTCACTTCTGTGGTCAACGATGTGAAAATGGTTGCAGACGATTTATGAACGTTTCAGATTCCTGCTGACAAAGAAGTCCTTAACTGCAGGGAGATAGTAATGAATCTTCACACCAAGCTCCTTGATATCTCCACCTGATGGAACTGTCTTCCGGATAGGGTATCAAGCCACGTAAACGTTAAAAGGAAGGGGTCGTATTTGATTGGTGATGTTTATTGATTTCCAGATGACCGGTATTTGGAGAGAATTTCACTGATTCATAATCGAATGGGAACTGGTGCATTCACTCGGATACGAAGTTGATATGTTGATCGATTTATGGTTGATCAGGTTGGTTGGCTTTCAGATGATCAGTAAAACGCTTTGGTAGACGATAGGGTAGTGACTTTTCAACTAAGAATAAGGTGGCCAAAGGAAAATATGATGGTGATCACAAACTGCTAAATTAGTTGATCAGGAAATGATGAGCTCTTGCATGTGCTTGGGTGTTGGTGTTGGTTCATACTTCGATTTATAGCCGATCGGAAACTGGAGTATGCCCTGAGTTGATGTGCTCTTCAGCTTCCAGTAGGCTTCGTGTTTCCACTGCAGTGTGTTATTGTTGCTGCCTTGCGGATGGCTTTAAGATGTGAACCGGGATCAGCTTTGGTATCGGTAGTAGTGTGATAGTTGTTTCGGGCTAGGTTGACCCGTAGATTTCAGTGTTGGGACCATGGACTCAAAGATCCCAGTGATCCAGCGAAGTGACAAGTCTATGTCTGTTTCCTTTCCGAGTCTTTCCTCTGTTACAAATTGGCAGTAATGAGAAAGGCTTAGTGGCTTACTTAGGAGTTACTTCCCTCCAAGTCTTTTATTTGTATAATAGCGTTTTATTCACATTTTTTGAGTGTAAGAATTTGCAATCTGATTTTCTTCATTAGTTTTGTTTTTTGTTTGTTCAACTGCTATTCTTAAATTTTCCTTTCACTTTTTTCCTGTTAAATTGAAATTATTTTCGTTGTTACTTTCAATCATTTCCCTTTTGCTAGAACCGCCTGTCTGGATTGTAAATGAATTGGAACATTTCTTTTTCTCCAAGTCTCTCTGGGTATTTTGTGCTACAATCATTTGGGAATATATTTTTGCCAGAGTTTTGTTGGTTTGTTTATTTCCTCTTAAAATTTTCGGTTGTATTTGGTTAGGCTTCCAATTCGACATTTTCGTGGTGTTTTTTTTTATTTCGGTAACAAGGATGGTGAAAAAGAATTTCCATGGGCTACTATGGCAAACTGTTTGGAAAAAAATTACCAATTTAAATTAATTAAATTTTAAACAGAAAAACTTCAAGTATTGTTAATTACAAACACTGCTACTAAAAAAAATGGGCATGAGAGTTCTCTTAATGATAATCAATTGCTAGCGTTTTAATTAATTTTCAATTAATTTTTATTGAAACTTTTTTTTGAGGATTATTGACAAATACAATCCGAAATGGGATGAGATATATTTGGTAAAAAATAATAAAATAAAAAACTGAGCTAATATTGGTTATGTTCATATAGCAATCCATGGTGAAGGCTAAATGTAATTCAATAGTCTACAGCAAGGGAATTTGGCCTCGCACGAGTCGAATGAAAATATTGCTGAATGCAAATAGGAAGAATTCTTAGATCATCGTTACAACAATTTCAAGATAGACTATAAATACTTCAAAGATCCTCTTTTGACCTATTGAAAGTACATAGGGAAATGTAATGAGATACAAAGCGTATCTCAGGATGACTCCATCTGTCTGTCTCCCTCCTTTTTAGCTTTTCGTGGAAAGAACAAATGTACTATCATCAGGAAAAAACAAAAACCTATGCGGAAGATTGTTATATATTAACGTGATGTACAGATGTCAAAGAGTTTGAAGTGACTTTTTTGTTTAAAAAAACACCCGAAAATTATTCCCAAAAATGATGGGAGTACAAACAAGATCCTAAAGGCAGTACTTGTTAGGGGGAAACATCCCTTTATCTATTATGGCGGGTTTGGTCTCCAAATATAAGCGGCTTCCAACTGAGAAATTTCAATATGCTGCTTTGCGGATTGGCACTGGCTCTGAGTCCTTCATTTAAAGCGTGAGTTCAAAATGCTTTCGACGGGCATTCATACTTATAAAACGCCCAAAATTCTTGACGTCAGGTTCAATTCCTTGTTCTTGTTTAATAAACACGGGGAAATTATTGCCAAAAATATTGGAAGCAAAAACAAGATCGTAAAAGCATTGATTGGTAGCAGGTACAGGAAAGATAAGGAGACGAGACCATTGGTCGTCTATTTAGCGGCCACAGTCTGGTCCCTATACAAGCGGGATCCAATAGAGAAAACTCGAGGCAGCGCAAAATACTGTTTTGGGGATTGGCACCGGTTGTGAGTCCTTCAGAACTGCATTTACAGTGTAATTCCAAAATGCTTTTGGCAGGCGTTCCCAAAGCCCAAAGATCTTGATGTGAGATTGGATTCCTTGTTCTCCTTTAATTCGGGGAAATTATTGCCTATGTAAACAAACAATAACGTTGGGAGCAGAAGCAAGTCCCCCAAGGCATTGGCTCGTAGCTGTTACAGGTAAAATAAGGATACAAGTACATTGTTCGTCCATGTATCGATTATGCAGTCCCTGTTTGAACTCCCAGTATTAGGGAAACCGAATGGAGAAACTTCCATTTGGTGTAAAATACTGCGTCGCTGTTGTCAGTCCTTCAGGGCAGCATTTGCATCGTGAGTCCAAAAGTGTTTCGTTGAGTCAACACTGAAAACTTCTCACCCACCAGTTCCTGATAATATGGCATGCCACCTCACGAAGTGCATCCTTAGGTTAGGTTAAAGTGGCAGCCCGATTTGTTTCAGGCTCACTTAGACTAACAGGTTGGCTGATAAGTCCCCTGTCTGACACATAGATGGCGTCGCTAGTATTAAATGCATATTATTTTTATATAGTACCAACCTTCAAATGATTCGTGTCAAAATTTGATGTCTGTAAGTCAATTAGTTTGTGAGATAGAGCGTCTTTTGTGAAGCAACTTTTGTTATTGTGAAAAAAAAGGAATTTCGTGTTTTGATAAAATACTGTTTTCTGAAGGGAAAAATACGGTGGAAGCAAAAACATGGCTTGATAATGAGTTTCCGGACTCTGTCCCAGGGAAATCAACAATAATTGATTGGTATGCACAATTCAAGCGTGGTGAAATGAGCACGGAGGACGGTGAACGCAGTGGACGCCCGAAAGAGGTGGTTACCGACGAAAACATAAAAAAACACAAAATGATTTTGAATGACCGTAAAATGAAGTTGATTGAGATAGCAGAGGCCTTAAAGATATCAAAGGAACGTGTTGGTCATATCGTTCATCAATATTTGGATATGCGGAAGCTCTGTGCAAAATGGGTGCCGCGAGAGCTCACATTTGACCAAAAACAACAACGAGTTGATGATTCTGAGCGGTGTTTGCAGCTGTTAACTCGTAATACACCCGAGCTTTTCCGTCGATATGTGACAATGGATGAAACATGGCTCCATCACTACAATCCTGAGTCCAATCGACAGTCGGCTGAGTGTACAGCGACCGGTGAACCGTCTCCGAAGCGTGGAAAGGCTCAAAAGTCCGCTGACAAAGTAATGGCCTCTGTTTTTTGGGATGCGCATGGAATAATTTTTATCGATTATCTTGAGAAGAGAAAAACCATCAACAGTGACTATTATATGGCGTTATTGGAGCGTTTGAAGGTCGAAATCGCGGCAAAACGGCCCCATATGAAGAGGAAAAAAAGTGTTGTTCCACCAAGACAACGCACCGTGCGACAAGTCATTGAGAACGGTGGAAAAAATTCATGAATTGGGCTTCGAATTGCTTCCCCACCTACCGTATTCTCCAGATCTGGTCCCCAGCGACTTTTTCTTGTTCTCAGACCTTAAAAGGATGCTCGCAGGGAAAAAATTTCGCTGCAATGAAGAGGTGATCGCCGATACTGAGGCCTTTTTTGAAGCAAAATCGAAGGAGTATTACCAAAATGGTATCAAAAAATTGGAAGGTCGTTATAATCGTTGTATCGCTCTTGAAGGGACCTATGTTTAATAATAAAAACGAATTTTGACAAAAAAATGTGTTTTTCTTTGTTAGACCGGGGACTTATCAGCCAACCTGTTATTCAGTCTATTTTGCATCCTTTGAAATATTCAAATCCCTCCCAATCGATTTCAGAAGAGATAAATAATCAATCAAACTTCCGATCCACGACAACAGGGATTAGGGAAGAAACGCGGCGATCTCTTCCTACCAAAGTAGCATTGTACTGAGGGAGAGACGATCACCTGTCATGGATGATTGGAGACGGCTGTTTAGAGAGACGAGATCGATGCTATCTTAGCTGCGATCTACCATCACCTTTAGCTTCAGAACCCGGAAATTAAAGATGTATGCCCGAAGTATGTCCACACTTCGCCTGAAATTATGAGGCATATATTCACGAATACAGTGAACACGTCAGACGAGAAACCTACTTCACTCTGCATCGCAACTCTCTCCCTTGAACTGGTTGTACTAATCTCTGTGCATTATCTATTCTTCCTAGTTCAGTTCGTTATTTGCAGTCACAGCAGGTCTTTTAAAATAAAGCGAGACCTAACATACAAATGGTCATGTGTTCAAACTCTGCCAACACTCTCGACCGATAAAGAGTTTTTCAGTGGCGGTTTATCTATTCTATCTATCTATTCTCAATGCTCGTGACATTTCTGCATACTGCAAAGTAGAAGTAAATTTTTTGGTTTTTTTTAAGTCTGAGGAAATACAACATTTCTTACAGACTACTTAAAACTAAAAATATATTAAATCTAGGATATTAACAAATTTAGAAAATTTATCAAATATATCAATCCTCATTGGAGATATTATTAAATTCAGCCAATGAACGACTCATTGGTTCATTGGAACCATAATTAGTCCTATGACGGGGTATATGAAACAACTCACTACTACGCAATGTCCTAAGAGGAACCTTGAAGTGGAAGTGAATATCAAGTTTTTCAATATTCTTAAGCAATCGCTTCTGTTTACCATCACAATTTCTTGAACATGTTTCCCTTAAAAAACCATCTCATTTAAAGAGTAAAAGTAATTATGTATGTTTTACCTCTTTCACCTCTCGTTGAAGCTCAACAACGCCTTCAATATAAAATTGGCAAAATAGACCCAAGGCATTGGTTAATTGATTTTCCTTGTGCAACATTCACTCATTCATTAATAATTTATTAGGACAAGCACTGAGAGATTGCCATTAACAGAAATTAACCTTTCGTAAACGATTAAGAAAGGAACTGGAAGGTGGAAGAAATAATTTAACAATTCCTCTTTATTCAACTTTTTCCATGCATTATTAATAGGTATTTTTCGCAGGTAAACTCAGTTCGCAATGTACATCATACAATTGTAAAGTCACGGTACAGGAAACCAGGGAAAATTTTCATTAGTAATATTTCATTACGAGTATTTTGTATATAGTACAGTGAATCCTCTCAAAAGTGGACACCTACACCCAAAGAAGAAATACTTTTGTCAGGAACGAAATTTTAGACAAACGAAACTCCCTTTTGTTATAAAGTATTTTCTTCAAGAGCAAATAAACCCGAATATGTGACAAGTGTTACAAAGATTTTATCTTGGGAGCCACCGTGGTACAATGGTTAGCATGTCCGCCTTGCATACACAAGGTCGTGGGTTCGATTCATGCTTTGACCGAACACCAAAAAGTTTTTCAGCGGTGGATTATCCCACCTCAATAATGCTGGACATTTCTGAGGGTTTCAAAGCTTTTCTAAGTGGTTTCACTGCAATGTGGAACGCCGTTCGGACTCGGCTATAAAAATTAGGTCCCTTGTCATTGAGCTTAACATGAAATAGGGTAGCACTCAGTGATAAGAGAGAAGTTCACCACTGTGGTATCACAAAGAACTAAATAGTCTAAGTGATTCTGATACATCGGACTGCCACCTAACCTAACCTAACCTAATCTAACGATTTTATCTAACAAGTTTTATTTACTCCAATAGAAAATATTTCAGGATCAAAAAAATTTTGGTTTGTCTAAAATTTCGTTTCTCAGAAAAGAAAACTCTTCTTTCAGTTTCGCTTAAATTTGGTCCACATTTGGGAGGTGCACACTTATGACAGTTTAAATTGAATGCTATAATAGATCCCACGAAAATTGTTCACATTTGGGAGGTGTCCGCTATTACAAGTGTCCATGTTTGAGAGGTTTCACTGTATAAGGCTGTCTTTATTATTATGAAAATATTTGCAATTAATGTAAATATTTTCACTAGATAAATGTAATAGAAATTTTTTGACAAAAATGGTATGGGAAAACTCCGATATGCTTCAGAAATCTTTTACAGCGAAAACGTATCTTAATTATAATGCTTAAAAGTATTTTTTGTTAATTTATAGAAATAACAATGTAATTTCCTACTTTATTAAAGGCCAACACTAACCTTAGGGTTAATGCCAAGATTTCTAACTCATTTGTTTTCTTTGCCTTCTTTAGGTTATTATCTTGTAGCCTTTGGGTCTCGAATTTCCATCACAGAAAATTTTGATTTAATGGAGGATTTTAAGAAGAAGAAGAAAAAAAGTGCAAAAGAAATCTAGAAAATAGAAACAACCAAGTTAGGAGTAACATTTCATACCTTAGGCCTTGGAAGCAGCACTTTACTAATTCACAAAAAATGACAAAAAGAGCAACCTTGACTGGTATTTTTCTTTCATATTTTTCCTCTTCTCGATTTCCATTGCCAGCAGTAGGATTAAAGAATTGTTATCTTTAGACAGTGGGAAGATTGTGAAAAAAATATTTATATGGGGGTATATTAACTTTCTCATTCCGTTTGTAACACATCGAAATATTGCTCTAAGACCCCATAAAGTATATATATATTCTGGGTCGTGGTGAAATTCTGAGTCGATCTGAGCATGTCCGTCCGTGCGTCTGTTGAAATCACACTAACTTCCGAATGAAACAAGCTATCGACTTGAAACTTGGCACAAGTAGTTGTTATTGATGTAGGTCGGGTGGTATTGGGCCATATCGGTCCACTTTTACGTATAGACCCCATATAAACGGACCCCCAAATTGGGCTTGTGATTCCTCTAAGAGAAGCAAATTTCATCCGATCCGCCTGAAATTTGGTACATGGTGTTAGTATATGGTCTCTAACAACCATACAAAAATTGGTCCACATCGGTCCATAATTACATATAGCCCCCACATAAACCGATACCCCGATTTGGCTTGCGGAGCCTCTAAGAGATGCAAATTTTATCCGATCCGCCTGAAATTTGTTACGTATAGCCCCCATATAAACCGATCCCCCGATTTGGCTTGCGATTCCTCTAAGAGAAGCAAATTTCATCCGATCCGCCTGAAATTTGTTACATGGTGTTAGTATATGATCTCTAATGGCCATGCAAAAATTGGTCCACATCGGTCCATAATTATATATAGCCCCCATATAAACCGATCACCAGATTTGACCTCCGGAGCATCTTAGATGAGCCAAATTCATCCGATCCGATTGAAATTTGATACGTGGTGTTATTATATGGTATCTAACAACTATGCGAAAATTGGCCCATATCGGTCCATAATTATATATAGCCCCCATATAAACCGATCCCCAGATTTGACATCCGGAGCATATTAGAGGAGCAGAATTCATCCGATCCGGTTGAAATTTGGTACGTGGTGTTAGTATATGATTTCTAACAACCATGCAAAAATTGGTCCATATCGGTCCATAATTATATATAGCCCCCATATAAACCGATCCCCAGATTTGACCTCCGGAGCATCTTAGAGGAGCAAAATTAATCCCATTCGGTTGAAATTTGGTACATAGCACTAGTATATGGCCGCTAACAGCCATGCAACAATTGGCCCATATCGGTCTATAGTTTTATATAGCCGATCGCAAATCACACAAAATTGGTCCATATCGCCAAAAATATGTTAATCTACCAAATTTTATTTCTATAGAAAATTTTGTCAAAATTTTATTTCTATAGAAAATTTTTGTCAAAATATTATTTCTATAGACAATTTTGTCAAAATTTTATTTCTATAGAAAATTTTGTCAAAATTTTATTTCTATAGAAAATTTTGTCAAAATTTTATTTCTATAGAAAATTTTATCAAAATGTCATTTCTATAGAAAATTTTGTAAAAATGTTTTTCTATAGAACATTTTGTCAAACTGAATTATATAAGTATTTAATCGGCCTTTTTTGTGTGTTACCGACACCCAAGTAATTCGATTGTGGATGACAGTCTTTAGTAGAAGTTTCTACGCAATCCATGGTGGAGGGTACATAAGATTCGGCCTGGCCGAACTTACGCCGTATATACTTGTTAGACTTAGCGTACTTTGGAATGGAGACATCGATATGGGAGCTATATATAAATCTGAACCGATTTCAAGCAAATTCGGCACACTTTAAGGCACTATCAGAGAGGTGGCGAATTGGCTGAGAAGTAATGTTCCAACAAATGTTGGCATTAATATATACTCAGGCAGTCAACCTGCAATAAAATCCTTGGATTCTGTGTTCCTTAACTCTAAAACGGCCATCAACTCCCTCACATCTCTCAACGAGATGGCTGAGCAGTAACATATTCGCCTGGCCGTAGGAACATTCCGGGGAACTGCGAAGCGGATGAGTTAGCAAGGCTAGGAATTATCTTACATATTCCAGGGGAACTAGAATCTGCTGGTATGCCTCTGGCTACCTGCAAGCTCTTACTGCGTGAGAAAGCTATTATAATGGCAAATGTTCGATGGGAGAATTGCAAGGGTTGTAACGACACCAAGCAAATATGACCCCATTTAAAATTAAACCGCACAATAGATATGCTAGTGTTCTCAGTCCTGCTCCACAGTGTGGCGCAGGGTATAATAAAACTCACAATCATTTTATCTCCATTTCGTGGAATATCAATATTTGGAATTAACAGTTCGTGGGAGAACCCAGAGAACTACTACCGAAATTTTTCTTTGCATATTTTCAGGCGTCACAATTGTCCGCTTAATAGCATTAAGTTTGAGAAGAAAAAGTGTTCACATATATAGTAGTAGTTCCATTTTACCGACCGCATCCTTAATTTTAAAGGTATCCGGGATTAGTATTTACAAAAACTATTGTCATAGAAAAAGGTACTTATTAAAAATAAAAAAATAAAACCAAAGTGCCATAAAAGAGTCAAGCATAAAAAAATGTGATATTTGCCACTAAAGTGATTCGCGGGTAACACTGGCAACGCTAGTTTTATTGACGATCGAAAGAAGTCACACATATATGCAAAGGAATGGTTTTAATTGACGAACATGCTCGTGATTATCGCAGGATAATTCTCTAAATTTAAATATTATCTTCATAGCATCGCATATTGAACCACTGTCCCTAGGTTTTTATGGAATGGTTGAACGCTTTATTTTTGCGTTTCTTGAATTTTTTCATTTCGTAAGTTTTCTAAGTGACATTGTTCTCAAACATAGCACCTGGAGGTCATTTGTTTTAAGTTTTTACTGCAACTGTGTTGCTGCTTCCGTGCGTCTGTGTTTATGCTCATTCTCTTTCATTCGTATCTTTTGGCTATGCTTTTGTAAGTGTTGCCATGAATTTATTACAAATTATGCTTCTAACAGTGCCAAGACAATTTTCTTGAATTCATTAAGGATCTCTCGCAGGTACGAAAGAGGCAAGGAGCAGGGCGGGGTTATAAATGCAAGAAAACTGTATTAGCTTTGGGCTCAATTGACCAGTATGGAAAGAAAAAACTTCTTGCTATGCACGCTACCAGAGGTGGGGTGGTATAATAAATTTGTGACGCAGTTTGTAACGTCTCTAGTTGGTGTACAACCAAAAAAACTAGAGTCGCCTTGATTTGAAATCTAAAATCTGTAGATTTTTACCGCCATTATTTAAATGATTAGTAGAAGTAAGGGAGGCACCGTGGTGCAATGGTTAGCATGCCCGCCTTGCATACACAAGGTCGTGGGTTCGATTCCTGCTTTGACCGAACACCAAAAAGTTTTTCAGCGGTGGATTATCCCACCTCAATAATGCTGGACATTTCTGAGGGTTTCAAAGCTTCTCTAAGTGGTTTCACTGCAATGTGGAACGCCGTTCGGACACGGCTATAAAATGGAGGTACCTTGTCATTGAGCTTAACATGGAATCGGGCAGCACTCAGTGATAAGAGAGAAGTTCATCACTGTGGTATCACAATGGACTGAATAGTCTAAGTGAGCCTGATACATCGGGCTGCCACCTAATCTAACCTAACTTACTAGAAGTAAAATATGGAAATTTCAAGCAATTTTCATGATCAGTGAGCCTGCTATATCCTCAAGAAGTGAAATCGGTCCATATGGAGGCTTTAGCAAATGGACTGATAAAAAGTTAGGTTGGATTTCCAGAAGCCCAAGAAGTGATATCGGTCTATATGGGGGCTATACTAAAACATGGGCCGATACACACCATATTCGGCTCATCTATTTGTGGTTCTAAAATACCTCACGATTTCTAATTTCAGGCAAATTGGATAAAAAACTATGAATTCTGGAAGCCCAAGAAGTAAATTCAGGAGATAGGTCTATAT
This sequence comes from Haematobia irritans, assembly GCF_050003625.1. Lineage (NCBI taxonomy): Eukaryota > Metazoa > Arthropoda > Insecta > Diptera > Muscidae > Haematobia > Haematobia irritans. The sequence goes on along the minus strand of NC_134401.1, from coordinate 161,599,498 downwards.
GGGGACTATACCAAAACATGGCCAATACACACTATTTTCAGCACACATATTTGCGGTCCTAAAATACCTCTAGATTTCCATTTTCAGGCAAATTGGATAAAAACTACGGATTCTAGAAGCCAAAGAAGTAAAATCGGGAGATCGGTCCATATGGGGACTATACCAAAACATGGACCAATACACACCATTTTCAACACACATATTTGCGGTCCTGAAATACCTCTAGATTTCCAATTTCAGGCAAATTGGATAAAAACTACGAATTCTCGAAGTGCAAGAAGTAAAATCGGGAAATCGGTCTATATGGGAGCTATACCAAAACATGGACCGATAATCAAAAATTTCGACACACCTTTAAATCTGGAGATCGGTCTATGTGGAGGCTATACTAAAACATGGGTCGACACACACCATATTCGGCTGACCTATTTGTGGTCAGCCGGATTCCAGAAGTCCTAAAAATAAATTCGGGAGTTAGGTCTATATGGGGGCTATACCAAAACATGGACCAATACTCACCACCTCTTAATGTTCCTCAAATATCTCTAGATTTCCAATTTCAGGGAAATTGGATAAAAACTACGGATTCTAGAAGCCCAAGAAGAAAAATCTGGAGATCGTTCTATATAGGGGCTATGCCAAAACATTGACCGATACCCACCATTTTTGGCACACCTCTTTATGGTCCTAAAATACCTATATGTTTCCAATTATGGGCAAATTGGATCAAAACTACGGTTTCTACAAGCCCAAGAAATAAAATCGGGAAATCGGTCTATATGGGGGCTATACCAAAACATGGACCGATACTCACCATTTATGGCACACCTCATTATGGTCCCGAAATACCTCGAGATTTCATGCAAATTGGATAAAAACTGCGATTTCTATAAGCCCAAGACCCCAAATCGGGAGGTTGGTTTATATGGGGACTATATCAAAACCTTGACCTGCCTGCAAAGAAAAAACGAATCTGTGCCAAATTTCAGGACGATAGTGCCATCATTGAAGGTTGTAGCGTGATAACAACAGACAGACAAACGGATAGGCGGATATGGTTATATCGTCTTAGAATTTTTTTTAATCAAGAATCGGGAGATGGGTCTATATAGGGGCTATACTAATACATGGACCGATACTCACGATATTCGGCTCACCTATTTGCGGTCCTGAAATACCTCTAGATTTCAAAATTCAAGCAAATTGGAATTTGGAAGCCCAAGAAGTAAAATCGGGAGATCTGTCTATATGGGGTCATACCAAAACCTGGACCGATACTCACCATTTTCCGAACCCATTTTTATGATCAAAAAATACCTCTACATTTCCAACGTCAGGTAAATTGCATAAAAACTACGGATTCTATAAGCCCAAGACCCCAAATCGGACTCGGAGGTCCCTTGCCATTGAGCTTAATATGGAATCGGGCAGCACTCAGTGATAAGAGAGAACTTCACCAATGTGGTACCACAATGGACTGAATAGTCTAAGTGAGCCTGATACATCGGGCTGCTAACTAACCTAACCTATAGGGACTATATCAAAACCTGGATCGATATAGCCTATATTCGACTTGACCTGCTCGCAATCAAACAACGAATCTGTGCCAAATTTCAGGACAATAGCGACATTATTGAAGGTTGTAGCGTGATTAGAGGTGTGCATGTGAGTAATATTTTACTCACGCACACCCACGACGGAAAAATCTTACTCACGCACGATATTATTTGGTAGGACTCACGCACGAAATGTAGTCACTCGCGAAAAATATAGTGACTCACGAAAAATGTCGTGACTCACGGATAATTTTATGACTATTATACCTTAGGGACTAGAGATGTGCACGTGAGTAATATTTTACTCACGCACACTCACGACGGAAGAATCTTACTTACGCACACTCACGCGCGATATTATTTGGAAGGACTCACGCACACTCACGAAAAGAAAATTTGTACTCACATAAACTCACGCACGAAATGTCGTGACTCGCGAAAAATATCGTGACTCGCAAAAAATGTCGTGACTCACGTATAATTTTATGACTAATTTACCTTAGGGACTAGAAATGTGCACGTGAGTAATATTTTACTCACGCTCACGCACACTCACGACGCAAAAATCTTACTCACGTCCACTCACGCACGATATTGTTTGGTAGGACTCACGCACACTCACGAAAAGAAAATTTGTACTCACGTACACTCACGCACGACATGTCGTGACTCAAGAAAAATATCGTGACTCATGAAAAATGTCGTGACTCACGAATAATTTTATGTCTAATTTACCTTAGGGACTAGAGGTGTGCACTTGTGTAATAGTTTACTCACGCTCACGCACACTCACGACTGAAGAATCATACTCACGTACGATATTTTTTGGTAGGACTCACGCTCACGCACACTCACGAAAAGAAAATTTGTACTCACGCACACTTACGCACGAAATGTCGTGACTCACGAAAATATCGTGACTCACGAATAATTTTATGATTAATTTACCTTACCGAAGTGTCTGAAAACATGAGCATTATTAAAATCGAGAGCGCTAGTAAACTCTTAACATCCCAGATGTCACTAAAATTGTAATTGAATTTAACTCTTAAGTGTTTTATGTTGGTGAGCAGGAATATTTTCGCGAGTGTAATTCGTTACTCACGCACACTCACGAAGATATTATTTTTGTGACTCACGCTCACGCACGACATTTTGGTTTGTTAATCACGCTCACGCACACTCACGCTGTTGTCATGAGCGTGACTCACGACTCACGCACGAATCACGAAAAATTTCGTGAGTCACGCCATTAAATTCTTAACATCCCAGGTGTCACTAAAATTGTAAATGAATTCATCTCGTAAGCGTTTTATGTCCGTGGGCGGGATTTTTTTCGTGAGCGAATTTTTCCGAAATTCGTTACTCACCCACACTCACGAAGAAATTATTTTCGTGACGCACGCTCACGCACGACTGTTGATTTGTTAATCATGCTCACGCACACTCACGCCGTTTCCATCAGCGTGACTCACTTCTCCCTGATCAAGAATCTGCGGTGTACGTGCTCAAATATGGCGTGTGCCCAGTGTATCCAGTTAAAAAGAGACTGTGTTTAAAACATTGACCAACACTTTTCTAAAAGGTTTATTCCTTTTTTTTTGTCGGCTAAGTACTTTTCGGACCACACTCTTTATCAAATTGTTATTAGAAAAAAATTTTGTATACGATACATGCTGAAGGGTATCTTTTTCTCTTTTGTTTTAGCATGAGGATAAGCTATAGTTAATAGGATTCCACCATAGCTAGCAACTAAAATATCCTAGTCTTATCGCTGGGTATGGACATAATTTGAAAAGGTGCAAAGAAGTGGGAGAATCCACTCGGCAAGATGTGGAGGTATGCAAATTATCCTGTAGTATCTTTTAAGGTATATGACCAAGACTTGAATAAAATGAGATGTCTTAGTTTATCTTTCTTAGGGGTAGCTTTGCCAACTAATGCAGTTTATGTATTTTCCGAAAATTATTTCACGAAACATATTCCCTTTGTTATGGTTCAGTTAACAGGTAAAGTAGGGAGGAAAATTTTTTTTGACCCTCTGCCAGGGGGGGTGGGGGGTAAGAAAAAGTCATCAAGAAAAGTTGAAAATTAAACATAAAACCAAAGGATGAGTAAAAAAGGCGCACACACACACACAATCACCATCTATGACTTGTGGGCATTTGGTCCTTGGCCAAACATAAAGAAAAAAATTATAGAACCTAATATTATTCCTTCTCTATTATGCAACACGTTTAATGGTCAAAATGAAAATCGAAACCGTAGTCATATTTCCAAAGTTTTGGTTTTTTTTCATTTAAGGGGATGCCATCTACTTCAACTGGACTATTGAACAATCCATAGTAGTAGGTATGGCTGAAAGTGTGGCTATCGTTATCAACTTTTATTTAATAATCATATTTTTGTTGGGCGCCTTTCCCCGTCCTCCCCCACCCCCAGTCTACATGAAATTTCATAACGTCAATTCGTCCAGTTCGTGGCAGAAAATGGCTAGGAGAACCGTTGCCATAATAATTTAAGGATATTATAGCTAACCTTAACTGGGTAATAAAAGGCTACTTGCACTGGCATCAGCTCTAGGCTATGGTTGAATGATCACCCCTACCTCTGAAGGGGCACCACCACCACCAATGGTGCTACTACTATTTTTTTTTTTAATTTTTCAAGAGAACTCTTTAGCCGAGGGTTGTGTCGAACGCGTGCCTTTATTAGACTTTCTCTATTTTTTTTTTTTGTTGATGGAAAATGGTATTTTCGTTTTTTTTATTCGTTTGGGTAAAAATTGAAACCAATTAAAATTTAATTTCAATTATTTATTACCAATTGCGGTCAATTTTTTTTATATCAATTCAGAGTAATTCAGTAAGCCCACAAAAGGGGTTGCAAACATAACTAGAGGAATAAATGAAATGAGGAGAACTGTTAAGATATTTTTGTTAAAAAAAATTATAAAAAATGAATTAAATTAAAAAAATAATAACAAATATCAAATCTAATATATTTAATCTATTTTTTAGTTTATTTAGCGATTATTTTATAAAATTATAAAAAATGAATTTAATAAAAAAAATAACAAATATTTTACTAACGAATAAAATCTAATATATTTAATCTCTTTTTTAGTTTATTTAAAAATCAAATCAAACATCAATTTTTATATTAACCCTTAAATGTTACATGGTCACCATCCAAAAATAACATTTTGCTCTTGAAACATGTTTGAGGTGATCATATTCCTTCTCTGGGTGTGAGGTATTATAGATCCATAAACAAGTGTGCCGGTTTATGTTTCGGTATAGCCTCCAATATAGATCGATCTACCGACTTGACTTCTTGAGCGTGTAGACATCCAAATTCTAATCTGAGTTGCCTCAAGTTGGAAATTAACAGGTAGTTTAGGTCCTAGAACATGTATGCTATATACAGTGTGTTTCGATCCATGTTTTGGTAAAACCCTCTTCATATGGACCGATCTCCCGCCACTAAATTTTAAGAAAATTTTACCAAAAATCTATCAAATAAAAAAAATATTTTTAAGTTGTTGATCAAATTTTTGTGGTTAGTACATAAAATTGAATTGATAGAAAATTTTATTTCTACAGAAAATGTTGTCAAAATTTTATTTCTACAGAAAGAGTTGCCAAAATGTAATTTCTATATAAAATTACGCCAATTTTTTTTTTATGGAAAAGTTTGTCAAAATTTTATTTGTATAGAAAATTTTGTCAAAATTTTAGTTCTATAGAAGATTTTTTCAAAATTTTATATTTATATTTTATATTTCTATAGAAAATTTTCTCAAAATTTTATTTCTATACAAAAGTTTGTCAAAATTTTAGTTTTATAGAAAATGTTGTCAAAATTTTATTTCAATAGAAAATTTTGCCAAAATTTTATTTCTATAAAAAATTTTGTCAAAATTTGATTTTTATAGAAAACGTTGTCAAATTTTATTTCTATAGAAAATTTTCTCAAAATTTTATTTCTATACAAAATTTTGTCAACATTTTAGTTTTATAGAAAATTTTGTCAAAATTTTATTTCTATACAAAATTTTTTTCAAAATTTTATTTCTATACAAAATTTTGTCAAAATTTTAGTTTTATAGAAAATGTTGTCAAAATTTTATTTCAATAAAATATTTTGTAAAAAATTTATTTCTATAGAAAATTTTGTCAAATTTTTCTTCTATAAAATTTTTTTTTCAAAATTTTAGTTCTATAGAAGATTTTGTCAAAATTTTAGTTTTATAGAAAATTTTGTCAAAATTATATTTCTATAGAAAATTTTCTCAAAATTGTATTTCTGTACGAAAGTTTGTTAAAATTTTAGTTTTATAGAAAATGTTGTCAACATTTTATTTCAATAAAAAATTTTGTCAAAATTTTATTTCAATAAAAATTTTTGTCAATTTTTTTTCTCTAGAAATTTTTTTCAAAATTTTAGTTCTATAGAAGATTTTGTCAAAATTTTAGTTTTATAGAAAATTTTGTCAAAATTATATTTCTATAGAAAATTTCGTCAAAATATTAGTTTTATAGAAAATGTTGTCAAAATTATATGTCTATAGAAAATTTCGTCAAAAATTTTATTTCTACTTTCTCAATACTTTATACCTGTAGAAAATTTTTGCATATTTTTATGGAACTTTTTTGACAATTTTTCGTCTATAGTAAATTCTTGCAAATTTTTATTTCTAAGAAAATTTATTTCTATAGAAAGTTTTGTTAAAATTTTATTTCAATAGAAAATTGTACCTCTTAATTGGAGAGACCATAAGTGTTTTATGGTCAAATTGTGGAAATTTTCTAAATGAAAATCTTGCTGAATTAGTAACTATATATTAAAAAAATAGTTTTTATATTATTTTTTGAATTGCATAGCATACACCCAGAGAAGGAATATGATCACCTCAAACATGTTTCAAGAGCAAAATGTTATTTTTGGATGGTGACCATGTAACATGTTCGCTGCGGCCATGTTATTTTCTCCGAAATTATGTATCTGTTTTCTGAAAGCATGTTATGTTTGCCGAGAAAACAACATTTTTGCCACAAACATGTTACATGGTCACCATCCACAAATACTATTTTGCTCTTGAAACATGTTTGAGATGATCATATTCCTTCTCTGGGTGTAGCATTGCATAATTATACCGTTCATCACTATTGTGGTACAGGCTATAATAAGTTTGTGCATTTGTATGTAACGCCAAGAAGGAAAAGTCTGAGACCCATCGTTTAGTATACGGATCGGCTTAGAATTAAATTCTGAGTCGATTTAGCGATGTCCGTCTGTCTGTCTGTCTGTTGATGTATTTTTGTGTGCAAAGTACAGCTCGCAGTTTTAGTCCGATTGTCCTAAAATTTGGTATAGGGTCCTGCTTCGGCTCAAAGACGATCTCTATTGATTTTGGGAAAAAACGGTTCAGATTTAGATATAGCTGCCATATATATTTTTCACCGATCTGGTCAGAATTGGCGTGTATATCAACCGATCTTTCTCAAATTCCGTACATCCGAATATTTTATGAGTCGCGAAAAACTTGCAAAATATCAGCCAAATCGGTTCAGATTTAGATATAGCTCCCATATATAGCTTTCGCCCGATTTGCACTCATTTGCACACAGAGGCAAATTTTTTGCTCCGATTTAGTTGAAATTTTGCTTAGGGAGTAGAATTAGCATTATAACTATGCGTGCCAAATTTGGTTGAAATCGGTTCAGATTTAGATATATCTCCCATATATAGCTTTCGCCCGATTTACACTCATATAACCACAGAGGCCAATTTTTTGCTCCGATTTAGTTGAAATTTTGCCCAGGGAGTAGAATTAGCATTGTAGCTATGCGTGCCAAATTTGGTTGAAATCGGTTCAGATTTAGATATATCTCCCATATATAGCTTTCGCCCGATTTACACTCATATAATCACAAAGGTCAATTGTTAACTCCGATTTAGTTGAAATTTTGCACAGGGAGTAGAATTAGCATTGTTGCTATGAGTGCCAAATTTGGTTGAAATCAATTCAGATTTAGATATAGCTCCCATATATATGTTTTTCTGATTTCGACAACAAAATGGTCAAAATACCAACATTTTCCTTGTTAAATCACCACTGCTTAGTCGAAAAGTTGTAAAAATGACTCTAATTTTCTTAAACTTCTAATACATATATCGAGCGATAAATCATAAATAAACTTTTGCGAAATTTCCTTAAAATTGCTTCAGATTTAAATGTTTCCCATATTCTTTTACTAAAATTGTGTTCCACCCTAGTGCATTAGCCGATTTATATTTTGAGTCTATAGATTTTGTAAAAGTCTATCAAATTCTGTCCAAATCGAGTGATATTTAAACGTATTTATTTGGGACAAATCTTTATATATAGCACCCAACTCATTTGACGGATGTGATATGGTATCGAAAATTTAGATCTACAAAGTGGTGCAGGGTATAATATAGTCGGCCCCGCCCGACTTTAGACTTTCGTTACTTGTTTTGTGTTATTTTTATACAAAACCTAATTCATTGTGCTTTTGTTGTTGAAATGCATAGTTGGATATGTTAATTTTCTGTTCTTTATATGAAATAAATACTTTTGTTTTTAACCAAGAATTAGTTTGGATTGAATATTATTTACATTGCAGATTTTTTGACGATTTTTTCGGAAAAAATTGCCGATTTTTTTGAATTTTTTTTGGCAGCCCAGCTCCGGAGGTCAAATTTTGGGATCGTTTTATATGGGGGCTATATATAATTATGAACCGATATGGACCAATTTTTGCATGAACTTTAGGGACCATATACTAATACCACATACCAAATTTCAAATGGATCGGATGAAATTTGCTGCTTCAAGAGCGTCCGCAAACTAAATCTGGGGATCGGTTTATATGGAGGCTATATATAATTATGAACCGATATGGACAAATTTTTGCACGAATGTTCGGGGCCATATACTAACATCACGTTCTAAAATTCAACTGGATCAGATATAATTTGCTCTTCCAAGAACGTCCGCAAGACAAAACTTAAATAAAACAAGTATATACGGCCGTAAGTTCGGCCAGGCCGAAGCTTATGTACCCTCCATCATGGATTGCGTAGAAACTTCTTCTAAACACTGCCATCCACAATCGAATTACTTGAGTTGCGGTAACGCTTGCCGATGGCAAGGTATCTTAAAACCTCCTAACACCGTCTTCTAAATTGTAAGTAAGTCCAAACGTGGTATATATTATATCAAAAAAACCGATTAAATACGTATATGATTCAGTTTGACAAAGCAGACATAAAATTTTGACAAAATTTTCTACAGAAATAAAATTTTGACAAAAATTTCTACGGAAATAACATTTTAACAAAATTTTCTATAGAAATAGTCTTTTGACAAAATATTCTATAGAAATAAAATCTTGGTAGACTATTTTTGGCTCGAGTGGCAACCATGATTATGAACCGAATAAAATTTGAACAAAATTTTCCATAGAAATAAAATTTTGACAATGATGAAAATTTTATTATGAACCGAATAAATTTTTAACAAAATTTTCTCTAGAAATAAAATTTTGACAAAATTTTCTATAGAAATTAAATTTTGGTAGATTATTTTTGGCTCTAGTGGCAACCATGATTATGAACCGATATGGACCAATTTTTGTGTGATTGGACCAATTGTTGTATGGTTGTTAGCGACCATGTACTACCACCACGTTCCTAATTTGAACCGGATCGGATAAATTTTGCTCCTCCAAGAGGCTCCGGAGGTCAAATCTGGAGAACGTTTTATATGGGGGCTATATATAATAATGGACCGATATGGACCAATTCTGGCACGGTTGTTAAAGATCATATACTAACACCATGTTCAAAATTACAACCGGCTTGGATGAAATTTGCTTCTCTTGGAGAGTTCGCAAGCCAAATCTGGGGATCGGCTTATATGGGGGCTATATATAATTATGGACCGATGTGGACCAATTTTTGCATGGTTGTTAGAGACCATATACCAACATCATGTACCAAATTTCAGCCGGATCGGATGAAATTTGCTTCTCTTTGAGGCTCCGCAAGCCAAATATGGGGATCGGTTTATATGGGGGCTATATATAATTATGAACCGATGTGGACCAATTTTCGTATGATTGTTAGAGACCATCTACCAACACCACGTACCAAATTTCAGCCGGATCGTATGAAATATGCTTCTCTTAGAGGCTCCACAAGCCAAATCTGGGGATCGGTTTATATGGGGGCTATATATAATTATGGACCGAAGAGGACCAATTTTGGCATGGTTGTTAGAGACCATATACCAACACCATATACCAAATTTCAGCCGGATCGGATGAAATATTCTTCTGTTAGAGGCTCCACAAGCCAAATCTGAGGGTCCCTTTATATGGGGGCTATACGTAAAAGTGGACCGATATGGCCATTTTCAATACCATCCGACCTACATCGATAACAACTACTTGTGCCAAGTTTCAAGTCGATAGCTTGTTTCGTTCCGAAGTTAGCGTGATTTCAACAGACGGACGGACGGACGGACATGCTTAGATCGACTCAGAATTTCACCACGACCCAGAATATATATACTTTATGGGGTCTTAGAGCAATATTTCGATGTGTTACAAACGGAATGACAAAGTTAATATACCCCCATCCTATGATGGAGGGTATAAAAATTGTGAAGCAAAGATTATAAAATTTGTTTTAAGTAAAAGGTCACTCTTTTAAAGAAATTTGTCCTTAATATTTTGTAAATAGCGCATTCTAAAATTTTGGATTGCGTAATCTATAATATTAGGTAAATATTTTTACAGTGTAGAATACGAAAGTGGATTCTGGTAGGAGCATATTGATGACTGGTGATGCTGTAGGAATCGCATTATCTTGTTTATGCTGGGAAGTTAGATGCAAAAAAGATATCTTATCTTTATCAGATCTATTTTGTTCCAAGGTTCTACAATCCCATAGTACTGGTATAGGGTATAAAAAACAACCATCTTTAACTTACTAATTTTTCGATATTACGGTTGATTAACAACTGAATAATTTATGGTTCATTACTATACGAAGTACGCCCTCTTCATAACCAAATGGTTCTACTTTTTATTTTATACTTAAGGCAAATATTTGAAATTATTGGTCCTATGTCTGAAAATGGTATAAGATTCTTGTTAGCTATTAAATTTATAAGAAATTTATTGATTAATTTATTTATCAATAAAAACTGCCCACCATCCCGTATTTCTCCCAATTGATAAGGGCTTAGGGTCATGCAAATTGTTAACATCAGAAAGGTAAGGGTTGTTATAAAGGCTCTGGGGTTATGCAGGAGGTATTGTGACAAATTCCGGTCAACCATGACGAATGACTTTTGATGTATGGTTGAGTGGTTGGAGGGTTCATTCACCGAATTTCAATAAGGACTCTTCTCCAGATTTCAAGGAGTTTCCAAATGATTCACCATTTTGTTTTATCTTAAAGGGAGTTGTTTGTTTTTGTTTTTTTTTGTTTTATTTTTGTTAAATGTCATGGTTAAAGAAAATTGATTGCCATTTTGGACCACCCGCAAATCAATTTGATAAATAATCGTTAATGGCAGCAGGTGGAGTGGGTGGCATGGGTTGGGGACAGAGGCTTTTCATATTGTTGGTATGAATATTTGTTGTATATTTTCTGCTGGTTGTGTTTGTTTTTTTTCGTCTTCTTCTTTTTTTGAATGCTTGACCTTACGGCATGGCTCCGGTTTGTGTCAGTTATTTTTGGGGAAAATAAAATTGCTGGAAGGGTCATAAAAAGCGAGAAGCAAAACAACAAAATCCACAACCAGCATCAGTAGGCTTTCGTAAAAATAAAATCTAAACAATGCGATAAATTTTTGGCCCTTAAAAGGGATTCGCCTTATATTTTCTTTTGGAGAGAAGGAGGGCCTGACTGGTAGCAAAAACACCTAACCACAGTTGGGAATGTATAGACCTCTGGTTTTAGGGGGTAGGCCTATAAACGGATATTGCTGTTAAAAAGGGGAAATATACGTTATGTTTATGCCATTTAAAACAGTTGTAAATATTTTGATTTATTTCTAAAGATATGACAAGCTGGCCTACATAAACCTCCAATCTCAAACTCAAATTTATAGGCTGACAAGAGTCGAATACTAGCAATGTGAGTGAGTAACAACAACTTGCTCAGGATAAATAAAGACATCTGTAGTCTGCTGCCAAATAGCTCAGTTGACAGATGGATGGATGGCTGTATGGCTGTATGGCTCACTTTTGTGAAATATAAAGTTTGAAGAATCCACTTCACCTCCCATCGTGGGGTGGAGAAAATGCACGCTGAGAAAAATGTAGGTGAAAATGACTGTATAAATCCATTTTCGAGGAAAAGGCGATCGAAAAGTCAATTTCCAACTAGAGATGGTCTATCATTTAATTTAATTTCATAAGCCAATGAAATTTATTTATTGACATTATATTAATATTAAGATATAAAAAAATATTAATATAATTATAATAGCGAAAAATTTCATTGTATTTTTTTAAATTTTCGTTGAAGCTTTTTCTGTAAATTCTTATCCTTTGAAAACGATTTGGATTCACAGTGTCTTCAAATTTCTGTTTGTATTCGCAATGTTACAATTTATAATAGCCGTTTTATCTTAAATATGTATATTCTATCCTATGTTATAATTGATAATATCCCAGTAAAAATAATTGGAAGTACCTCTTAAGACACAATTTTAAAATCACTTCCAAAAATGTCCTCTCAAAGATGTTCTTTATTTTAACCACTATCGAAGTTCTTTTAAATCCATTTATTATAACTCGATTTTTTTATATTGTTAAAGCCGGTGTAAAAATGTGAGGATCTAATCAGATATGATAAGATCTCAAACTTGACCCCTTTGGATATAAGCAGATATAACCTCATATGATGAGATTAGATATAAATGTATATAATTCCATATATGATCAAATCTAACATCAGATCCAATTATATATGGGGATAGATCTAAGCCAATATTGAGATCTGATCAGATCTATTTCCATAGTAATTAAATATTACCATTTTTCGAATCTACTCATATCTAATTGTATCAAGTTAGATCTCTCAATTTTTACTCGGGAGGGTAATTTTAAGTTTTTTTTTTATACCCTGCGCCACACTGTGGAACAGGGTATTATAAGTTAGTGCATATGTTTGCAACACCCAGAAGGAGACGAGATAGACACATGGTGTCTTTGGCAATAATGCTCAGGGTGGGATCTTGAGTCGATATAGCGATGTCCATCTGTCCGTGAACACATTTTTGTAATAAAAGTCTAGGTTGCAGTTTTAGTCCAATCGACTTCAAATTTGGCAAAAGTATGTGTTTTGGCTCAGAATAGATCCCTATTGATTTTGGAAGAAATCGGTTCAGATTTAGATATAGCTCCCATATATATATTTCGCCCGATATGGACTTATATAGGCCCAAAAGACAGAGTTTTACCCTAATTTGCTTAAAATTTTGCACAAGAAGAACAATTAGTACTATAGTCAAGTGTGCCAAATTTGGTTGAAATAGGTTCAGATTAAGATATAGCTCCCATATATATCGTTCGCCCGATTTACACTCATATGACCACAGTGGCCAATTTTTTACTCCTATTTAATTGGAATTTTGCACAGGGAGTAGAATTAGCATTGTAGCTATGCGTGCCAAATTTGGTTGAAATCGGTTCAGATTTAGATATAGCTCCCATATATATGTTTTTCTGATTTCGACAAAAATGGTCAAAATACCAACATTTTCCTTGTAAAATCGCCACTGCTTAGTCGAAAAGTTGTAAAAATGACTCTAATTTTCCTAAATTTCTAATACATATATATCGAGCGATAAATCATAAATAAACTTTTGCAAAGTTTCCTTAAAATTGCTTCAGATTTAAATGTTTCCCAATTTTTTTTACTAACATTGTGTTCCACCCTAGTGCATTAGCCGACTTAAATTTTGAGTCTATAGATTTTGTAGAAGTCTATCAAATTCTTCCAGATCGAGTGATATTTAAATGTATGTATTTGGGACAAACCTTTATATATAGCCCCCAACACATTTGACGGATGTGATATGGTATCGAAAATTTAGATCTACAAAGTGGTGCAGGGTATAATATAGTCGGCCCCGCCCGACTTTAGACTTTCCTTACTGGTTTAGTTTAATATATACTACCTATGGACTGTAATTTAGAAGACGGTGTTAGGAAGTTTTAAGATACCTTGCCATCGGCAAGTGTTAACGCAACCCAAGTAATTCGATTTTGGATGACAGTCTTCAGTAGAAGTTTATACGCAATCCATGGTGGAGGGTACATAAGCTTCGGCCTGGCCGAACTTACGGCCGTATATACTTGTTCAATATTGGTTTTTCTCGGTGTAGCACATGGAGCATTTAGATATTTTGCTTTTTATTTAAACTTTCCAGGCATTGTGTCTATCGCCTTTCCTGTCCTCCATATCGTAGCACGAAAACAACCATCTACCTTGTCATAACATCAATGGGGCAACGGAAACTTTTTTTCCTTTCAAAGATAAACAAATGCGATTTTAAATGCTAGCACTTTTTGAAATGATGAAAATGTCCTGAAAATATCAAAAGTGATGTTGATGTGGCCATCGAATGGTAGATGATGCCAATGATGGCGATGATACCGTTTGGAATGTTAGGCCTTGTGCTTTGTTTGGCTCCTGTTGAGATCTGGGGGTTAAATGATTTCATTGTTTATTGGCTGTTTGATAGCCTTCCCTTCGACCTACAATCATTCATATCCTGATCCTTGTATCTTGTATGCTCCATGGTTGATAGGCCGGGCTCTGTTTGAAGGCAGGGTGGAGGCATATGAATTGAATTGAATAAATCATCCGGAAATTGTAGCGATTTGATACAATTTGATTATTCTGTTTGGTGTTGGTGTTTTTTTTTGCCACATGGTTGCTACTGGTACTTGAGCTTATGAATCTTCTATATTGTTCTGATCCTGTTGCCTTGCCTGAGTGTTTGTTTTTCAACATTGTTTTGCCAACATTGATTGCTTTTGTGTCTGGATATGTGAAAATTTGCGAATATTGTTTATTCATAAACAATCCTTTCTAAAAAGGATTCGTTTGTGATGTGCTCTGCTTACATTCGAACACATATTCGCTCATGGGATTTAAGATGGTATTGGTTGGATCTGAAGTGGTCAGATAAATAGAATGCAATTTATTGGGGATTATATCAAAAAATTTGTTAAATTCCATATTCCTGGTAAGCATATTTTAATGATCTTATTATTAGCTTTATTCATATATAAGTTAAGCTATACAAATTCCCCAAAAAAATTAGTGCCATTATTATAGGTTTGTTTATTGTCCACAAATTTCCATTGGGAATATTTTTTACGATTGAAGATATTGTTTACTATTTTTTTTTTCAGTCATTTTTTCCAAAATGCATTTATCAACTATAATGCGCAAAGGCATTATAATGCTATAATGGCTTTATTAGCCTATTCTTACTGATGTTTTTTTTATGGAGTCCATAAAGATTTTTCGATATTTTTATACCCTCCACCATAGGATGGGGGGTATATTAACTTTGTCATTCCGTTTGTAACACATCGAAATAGTGCTCTAAGACCCCATAAAGTATATATATACTGGGTCGTGGTGAAATTCTGAATCGATCTGAGCATGTCCGTCCGTCCGTCCGTCTGTTGAAATCACGCTAACTTCCGAACGAAACAAGCTATCGACTTGAAACTTGGCACAAGTAGTTGTTATTGATATAGGTCGGATGGTATTGCAAATGGGCCATATCGGTCCACTTTTACGTATAGCCCCCATATAAACGGACCCCCAAATTTGGCTTGCGAGGCCTCTAAGAGAAGCAAATTTCATCCGACTCGGCTGAAATTTGGTACATGGTGTAAGTATATGCTCTTTAACAACCATGCAAAAATTGGTCCACATCGGTCCATAATTATATATAGCTCCATATAAACCGATCCCTCGATTTGGCTTGCGAGGCCTCTAAAAGAAGCAAATTTAATCCGATCCGGCTGAAATATGGTACTTGGTGTTAGTATATAGTCTCTAACAACCATGCAAAAATTGGTCTTCATCGGTTCATAATTATATATAGCCCCCATATAAACCGATCCCCCGATTTGGCTTGCGATTGCTCTAAGAGAAGCAAATTTCATCCGATCCGGCTGAAATTTGGTACATGGTGTTAGTATATGGTCTCTAACAACCATGCAAAAATTGGTCCACATCGGTCCATAATTATATATAGCCCCCATATAAACCGATCCCCCGATTTGGCTTGCGGAGCCTCTAAGAGAAGCAAATTTCATCCGATCCGGCTGAAATTTGCTACATGGTGTTGGTATATATTCTCTAATGACCATGCAAAAAATGGTCCATAATTATATATAGCCCCCATATAAATCGATCCACAGATTTGACCTCCAAAGCCCCTTGGAAGAGCAAAATTCATCCGATTCGGTTGAAATTTGGTACGTGATGTTAGTATATGGTATCCAACAACCATGCAGGAATTGGTTCATATCAGTCCATAATCATATATAGCCATAACCCATAGAAACCGATCCCCAGATTTGACCTCCGGTGCCTTTTGGAGAAGCAAAATTTATCCGATCTGGTTGAAATTTTGTACGTGGTAGTAGTATATGATATTTAACAACCATGCCAAAAGTGGTCCATATCAGTCCATAATCACATATAGCCCCCATATAAGCCGATCCCGAGATTTGGTTTTGGAGCCTCTTGGAGGAACAAATTTCATCCGAGTCAGTTGAAATTTGGTACATTGTGCTAATATATGGCCGTTAACAACCATGGCTAACTAGGTCCATATCGGTCTATAGTTATATATAGACCTCAGATTCATATCAATAATTGTATATAGCCCCCATATAAGCGACCCCCATATTTCAATTCTGGCCCCCTACGTATCGTGCAAATGTCCATATCGATTCGCAATTATTTGTAGACTTAATTACACATACTTTTTTTTGTCTAATGTATACCACGTATGGACTAACTCACAATTTAGAAAACGATTTAAGATACCACAACCCAAGTAATTCGATTGTGGATGACAGTCTTTCGTAGAAGTTTCTACGCAATCCATGGTGGAGGGTACATAAGATTCGGCCTGGCCGAACTTACGGCCGTTTATACTTGTTTTTTATGGAGTCCATAAAGATTTTTCGATATTTTTATACCCTCCACCATAGGAGGGGGGGTATATTAACTTTGTCTTTCCGTTTGTAACATATCGAAATATTGCTCTAAGACCCCATAACGTATATACTTATATTCTGGATCGTGGTGAAATTCTGAGTCGATCTGAGCATGTCCGTCCGTCCGTCTGTTGAAATCACGCTGACTTCCGAACGAAACAAGCTATCGACTTGAGACTTGGCACAAGTAGTTGTTATTGATGTAGGTCGGATGGTATTGCAAATGGGCCATATCGGTCCACCTTTACGTATAGCCCCCATATAAACGGACCCCCAAATTTGGCTTGCGGGTTCTCTAAGGGAAGGAAATTTCATCCGATCGGGCTGAAATTTGGTACATGGTGTAGGTTAGGTTAGGTTAAAGTGGCAGCCCGATTAAGATTCTGGCTCACTTAGACTATTCAGTCCATTGTGATACCACATTAACTAAAAGTACCTATTACATATGGACACTTCTAGTTTTAACCGCTGATCCTTCTTGATTATTTTTCTTTGTTGAACCAACCAGATTGTTCCAAAAACATTAGCAGACTGCTTAAGTTAACGTTTTCCAGATCCGCCAGTAATTTGAAGCTATATGCTCCTAAAAGTTGCTTGCGATTTACACAAAATGCAGGACACTCACACAAGAGGTGCTTAATTGATTCTTTTTCCTCCGCATCATGACAGCTCATACAATAGTCATTTTACTTCGCGCCAATAGTTTTTGCAAAATCGCAGCGACCCGTTATAGCAGATATCAGGAGTGATATCTGACGTCTCGAGAACATTAGCATATCTAGTGTGCGGTTTAAATTGAAATGGGGCCATATTTGCTTGGTGTCGTTACAACCCTTGCAATTCTCCCATCGAACATTCGCCATCATAACATGGTGTAAGTATGTGGTTTTTAACAACCATGCAAAAATTGGTCGAAATCGGTCCATAATTATATATAGCCCCCATATAAATCGATCACCAGATTTGACCTCCGGAGCCTCTTGGAAGACCAAAATTCATTTGATTCAGTTGAAATTTGGTACGTGGTGTTAATATATGGCCTCAAATACCCATGCAAAAATTGGTGGAAATCGGCCCATAATTATATATAGCTCCCATATAAACCGATCCCCCGATTTGGCTTGCGGAGCCTCTAAGAGAACCAAATTTCATCCAATCCGGCTGAAATTTGGTACATGGTGTTAGTATATGGTCTCTAATGACCATGCACAAATTGGTTCACATCGGTCCATAATTATATATAGCCCCCATATAAACCGATCACCAGATTTGAACTCCGGTGCCTTTTGGAGAAGCAAAATTCATCCAATCTGGTTGAAATTTGGTACTTGGTAGTAGTATATGATATTTAACAACCATGCCAAAAATGGTCCATAATCATATATAGCCCCCATATAAACCGATCCCGAGATTTGGTTTTGGAGCCTCTTGGAGGAGCAAATTTCATCCGAGTCAATTGAAATTTGGTACATTTGGTCCATATCGGTCTGTAGTTATATATAGCCATCAGATAAATCGATCCCCAATCAAACAATAATTGGTCCATATCAAGTTCATAATTGTATATAGCCCCCATATAAGCAACCCCCATATTTCAATTCTGGCTCTCTACGTATCGTGCAAAAAGTCCATATCGATTCGTAATTATTTGTAGACTTACCTACACTGAAAAAATATTGTCGTGAGGTCAAAGATTTCATGTCTTTAAAATACGAATGCAAATTTTGCTTAGCATAGAAGACGCATTTCTCTAATATAAAGTTTTTTTCCTTGTCCAAAAGTCGATAAACTTTTCAATGAAGTCGTGTTGTCTTTATAATTAAGTGATTTCACTTAAAAATGGGTATCATAACATGAAAGAAAAAATGTTTGGGCAAAGGTCAAGTTGACTTTAATAATTCAGAAAAATTCTTTAAATTTAATGAAATTGTCTTTAAATTTGTTGTCTTTTTGCATTTTATAGTCAAATAAAGCAGAAAATCGTTCAAATATAGGACATGTTTTTCAAAACTTTATTTTAAAGAAGTTTTTTACTTCAAACATAGCATAATTTCTACTGGAAGTCGTGTCTTAATTTGGAAAAAAAGGTTGTCGTTAACTCGTTTTTAAAGGTCTTTGATAGCATATGAAGTAAAAATGATGAGAAAGCGAAAAATTCAAATTTGCTTCCTAGAAGCAAGTACACAAAACCCAAATTTAAAAGCGAATTGTGTCTTAAAAGTATCCTTACTTGTATCCTCCGCTTCTTTGGCTCGGAATCAATACCAAATTTTTTAAAGGAAAGACAAAATCTTTGGAACCGGGCATGCTTTTTTTCAGTGTATACATAACCTTTTTGCCTAATATATACCACGTATGGACTAATTCACAATTTTTAAAACTATGTTAAGGGGTTTTAGGATACCACAACCCAAGTAATTCGATTGTAGATGACAGTCTTTCGTATAAGTTTCTACGCAATCCATGGTTGAGGGTACATAAGATTCGGCCTGGCCGAACTTACGGCCGTATATACTTGTTTGTTTTTTTGTGAAGAAAATATTTCTTTCTTTTTTATTTCATATTTAGTTTTTCAACCTGGACAGTATTCCAATATAAATCCCTCCATTTTGGGTAAAATTGTGAACATTCACATCCAAGTGTCCCACCAAAAATGGCAAATCAAACAGACATGTGTGCTCATAAAGAGGGGACTTAAAATCAAAATTAACTCGTTATCCGTTTAGTGGCGTATATCCGGGATATTGATGTTTGTTTTAAACTCTAAACCCAATAGTATCCTTGAATGCCATCATGCAAGTCCTGAGGGTGAAGTGGCAAACAATTTATGTAAATTTGGGGTTTCTTTTGGAGTTAAGGGAGATGAAAAACACTTGTCGGATGAGGACCTGAATGTTTTAAAAATAGAAAATAAAACACAAAATAAAATTTATACAATGGGAATTGATGTTATCCTGTATGGTGATATTGGAATACACACAAAAAAATTTATGATTCAATCACGAAATTAATTGATCCAATTTTTTAATATAATAATAAAACAAAACTTTATTAAAAAATTAATTGATTGATTAATTGATTAGCAAATTTTAATTAATTTTTTAATTGATTCAATTGAACATTTAATTGATATTGATTGCAAAACTCAATTAAGTTTTTAATTAAAAAGGTAAATATTGTCAACTACTTTCTGTATTGACGTAGTTTTTTTAGATTAATTAACAATTGATTGTTTGAACTAAATTTTTAATTAAAAAACAAAACAAAACTTATGCAATGGGAACTGATGTCATCCTGTATGGTGAAATTGGAATACACAAAAAAAATAATTTTATGATGATGATCATGAAATTAATTGATCCAATTTTTTAATATAATAATAAAAAAACTTGATTAAAAAATGTATTGATTTCATTAGCAAATTTTAATTAATTTCTTAATTGATTCAATTGAACATTTAATTGATATTGATTGCAAAACTCAATTAAGTTTTTAATTAAAAAGGTAAATATTTTCAACTACTTTCTGTATTGGCTTAGTGTTTTTAGTTTAATTAACAATTGATTTTTTGAAATTTGAAATTTTGAAATTTTTAATTAAAAATTAAAAAAAATGTTAATCATTTCTGTTAACTGATTTACATTTCCGAATTCGATTAAAAAGTTAATTGTATCAAATAATTTTTTTAAGTAAAAATTTTAAGATATTCCATCATTGACTTAATTAACTTAATCTTTCTATCTTGATTAGAAAGTTAATTGTATCAATTATTTTATTAATTGGAAAATTTTTCAACTTCAATTAACTTTTTAATTGGAAATATTTTGGGGTTATTTGTTTCTTATTAATGTTTCTACGATAAAAATATTGATATACTACACCGAAAAAAGTTGCCTGTTCAAAAGATTCCGAACCAAAGAAGTAGAGGTTTGCACTAAGGATGCATTTAGACGCAATACATTTTTATACCCTCCACCATAGGATGGGGGGTATATTAACTTTGTCATTCCGTTTGTAACACATCGAAATATAGCTCCAAGACCCCATAAAGTATATATATTCTGAGTCGTGGTGAAATTCTGAGTTGATCTAAGCATGTCCGTCCGTCCGTCCGTCTGTTGAAATCACGCTAACTTCTGAACGAAACAAGCTATCGACTTGAAACTTGACACAAGTAGTTGTTATTGATGTAGGTCGGATGGCATTGCAAATGGGCCATATCGGTCTACTTTTACGTATAGCCCCCATATAAACCGATCCCCAGATTTGGCTTGCGGAGCCTCAAAGAGAAGAAAATTTCATCCGATCCGGCTGAAATTTGGTACATGATGTTGGTATATGGTCTCTAACAACCGTGCAAAAATTGGTCCACATCGGTCCATAATTATATATAGCGCCCATATAAACCGATCCCCAGATTTAGGTTCCGGAGCCTCAAAGAGAAGCAAATTTAATCCGATCCGCCTGAAATTTGGTACATGGTCTTACTATATGGTCTCTAACAACCACGCAAAAATTGGTCCACGTCGGTCCATAATTATATATAGCCCCCATATAAACCGATCACCAGATTTGGCTTGTGGAGCCTCTAAGACAAGCATATTTCATCCGATCCGGCTGAAATTTGGTACATGGTGTTGGTATATGGTCTCTAACAATTATGCAAAAATTAGTCCACATCGGTCCATAATTATATATAGCCCCCATATAAACCGATCCCCAGATTTGGCTTGCGGAGCCTCAAAGAGAAGCAAATTTCATTCGATCCGGCTGAAATTTGGTACGTGGTGTTAGTATTTATATGGTCTCTAACAACCATGCAAAAATTGGTCCATACCGGTCTTAATTATATAAAACCAATTTAAACCGATCCACAGATTTGACCTCCGAAGCTAATCCGATTCGGTTGAAATTTGGTATGTGGTGAAATTTGGTACAATGCGCTAGTATACGACCGCTAACAACCATGCCAAACTTGGTCCATATCGGTCTATAGTTATATATAGCCGATCCCCAAAAATAATCTACCAACATTTTATTTCTATAGAAAATTTTGTCAAAATGTTATTACTATAGAAAATTTTGTCAACACTTTACTACTATGCAAAATTTTGTCAAGATTTTATATCTATAGAACATTTTGTCAAAATTTTATTTCTGTAGAAAATTTTGTCAAAATTTTATTTCTATAGAAAATTTTGTCAAAATTTTATTACTATACAAAATTTTGTCAAGATTTTATTTCTATAGAAAATTTTGTCAAACTGAATTATATACGTATTTAATCGTCCTTTTTATACCCTGCTCCACACTGTGGAACAGGGTATTATAAGTTAGTGCATATGTTTGCAACACCCAGAAGGAGACGAGATAGACACATGGTGTCTTTGGCAAGAATGGTAAGGGTGGGCTCCTGAGTCGATATAGCGATGTCCGTCTGTCCGTCTGTCCGTGAACACATTTTTGTAATCAAAGTCTAGGTCGCAGTTTTAGTCCAATCGACTTCAAATTTGGCACATGTATGTGTTTTGGCTCAGAATAGATCCCTATTGATTTTGAAAGAAATCGGTTCAGATTTACATATAGCTCCCATATATATATTTCGGCCTATATGGACTTATATAGCCCCAGAAGCCAGAGTTTTACCCTAATTTACTTAAAATTTTGCACAAGAAGAACAATTAGTACTATAGTCAAGTGTGCCAAATTTTATTGAAATCGGTTCAGATTTAGATATAGCTCCCATATATATCTTTCGCCCGATATGGACTAATACGGTCCCAGAAGCCAGAGTTTTACCCCAATTTGGTTGAAATTTTGCACTAGGAGTACAATTAGTAGTGTAGTCATGTATGTAGAATTTTATTGAAATCGGTTCAGATTTAGATATAGCTCCCATATATAGCTTTCGCCCGATTTACACTCATATGACAACAGAGGCCAATTTTTTGCTCCGATTTAATTGAAATTTTGCACAGGGAGTAGAATTAGCATTGTAGCTATGCGTGCCAAATTTGGTTGAAATCGGTTCAGATTTAGATATAGCTCTCATATATAGCTTTCGCCCGATTTACACTCATATGACCACAGAGGCCAATTTTTTGCTCCGATTTAGTTGAAATTTTGCACAGGGAGTAGAATTAGCATTGTAGCTATGCGTGCCAAATTTGGTTGAAATCGGTTCAGATTTAGATATATCTCCCATATATAGCTTTCGCCCGATTTACACTCATATGACCACAGAGGCCAATTTTTTGCTCCGATTTAGTTGAAATTTTGCACAGGGAGTAGAATTAGCATTGTAGCTATGCGTGCCAAATTTGGTTGAAATCGGTTCAGATTTAGATATAGCTCCCATATATATGTTTTTCTGATTTCGACAAAAATGGTCAAAATACCAACATTTTCCTTGTAAAATCGCCAATGCTTAGTCGAAAAGTTGTAAAAATGACTCTAATTTTCCTAAATTTGTAATGCATATATATCGAGCGGTAAATCATAAATAAACTTTTGCAAAGTTTCCCTAAAATTGCTTCAGATTTAAATGTTTCCCAATTTTTTTTTACTAACATTGTGTTCCACCCTAGTGCATTAGCCGACTTAAATTTTGAGTCTATAGATTTTGTAGAAGTCTATCAAATTCTGTCCAGATCGAGTGATATTTAAATGTATGTATTTGGGACAAACTTTTATATATAGCTCCCAACACATTTGACGGATGTGATATGGTATCGAAAATTTAGATCTACAAAGTGGTGCAGGGTATAATATAGTCGGCCCGCCCGACTTTAGACCTTCCTTACTTGTTTTTGTTTAAAATATGCCCCGTATGGACTGACTTACAATTGAGAAGACGGTGTTAAGAACTTTTAAATTAGCTTGCCATCGGCAAGTGTTACCGCAACCCAAGTAATTCGATGATAATGTGGATTACAGTCTTTAGTATAAGTTTCTATGCAATCCATGGTGGAGGGTACATAAAATTCGGCCTGGCCGAACTTACGGCCGTATATACTTGTTAAATTTGAGTTTGGTGCATATGTCACAAAAATTTAATTTTCTCGGCAAACATATACATGGTTGCCGAAATCAGATGCATCATTTGCGATAAAATAACATTGTTGCGATTTTAAATTTGGCACAAGTATATGTTCTGGGTCAGAATAGAAGAAATCGATTTAGATTTGGATATAGCTCCCATATATATCATTCGCCCGATATGTACTTATATGGTTCCAGAAGCTAGATTTTTATCTTGAGTTGCTTCAATGGACAAGGAGTACAATTAATAGTGTCGCAAAGTGTGCCAAATTTGATTGTAATTGGTTTAGATTTAGATATAGCTCTAAAGTACATTTTGTGAGATTCCCAATCAAATTTTTTAAAATATATATTTTGCAACTGTATAAAATATTTTCCAATTGCCTAGAAAACTAAGAGTTCAACATGAGTTTCAATAGGCCAGGCCAATCACTATTCGTTATCCATATAAAAATTTATGCAAATAAACTCCTTTTTACCTTTTATTTTACTTACATTTTTTGTTCACTTATTTTTTCTGAATAAATTCAATGATTATGAATACGAACGAGTCTCTGTGGGACATCTAAGATATGCAAAATGATAATAATATAAATTGAAAGAATTTATTTTTGTAAATAAAATCTCGTATTGTATATATATTTAAATAGAAAAGTAAATAAAGATTGTATTTCAGGTTTTCGTAAAAAACACAAATAAATGGAAAAGCACCAGTTTTCCACATATCGCTTAGAATAACATTGATAAAATTATATCATAGATAAACTCAATGCATTTTTTATAAACATAATATGCTCTTGGACTCCAAAAAGAAATTAAATTTTCTACCAGAGAAAATTGTTCTGCAATAACATTGGCTAGTTTTTAGCATTGGAAGGCATTTATTCTATGTACTAATATTTGTAACATCAAACTCCAGGATATATGCTCAGGTATATGTACGAGTATATGGAGGCAAATATCCTCAAGGTTGATGTTACAAACAAAACACAAATCTTACTGCCTAAAAAATGCCCTTTTATGCATTAGAAAGAATTTAATTTTCCAAGGATGAGATTTTTTCCTAGAACCCATATGAAAGGAATGCCAAATGGAATATTTTCATTTGCCAAAAAAATAACAAGAAAAACATCAGTGTTTTTTTGTTTTGTTTTCTCTCTCGCCATAGTGATAAGACTTTCATTTTTGATGGCAAAAGAAAATCTCATTTCCGACACAACTGCGTCAATATGTTTTCCTATAATCTCTAATAGAGTTATCTTAAACACAAACCGCAGAATATTAAACTTTTTGAATACCAACTTCCAAGAGTGCAAATTTAATAATAGTGGTCCATATATTTCGCATTGCACAATGGGATGGATTTTTATAAGTGAGATACAACATTATACACACACACATACATTTTTTGTGCTCATCCAATCCCGAAATTAATTAATCCAATTGTTTTCATATAAATATTTAAATGCCTTAAAAAAATTTTATCAAAATTTTATTACTATAGAAAATTTTGTCAAAATTTGATTTCTATAAAAAATTTTGTCAAAGCTTTATTTCTATAGTAAATTTTCTAAAAATTTTATTTTTAGAAAATATGTTGTCCAACTTTTATTTCCACAGAAAATTTTGACAAAATTTTATTTCTAAAGAAAATTTTTGACAAATTTTTTTTCTACAGAAAATTTTGTTAAAATTTTATTTCTATAGAAAATTTTTGTTAAAATTTTACTACAATAGAAAATTTGGTCAAAATGTCATTTCTTTAGAAATTTTGTTTCTATAGAAAATTTTATCAAAATTTTAGTTCTATAGAAAACATCGTCAAAATTCTATTTCTATAGGAAATTTTATAAAAATTTTATTTTTATAGAAAATGTGGTCAAAATTCAATTTCTATCGAACATTTTGTCAAAAATTTATTTCTATAGCGAACTTTGTCAAAATTTTATATCCATAGAAAATTTTGACAAAATTTTATTTCCATATAAAATTTTATTTCTGTAAAAAATTTTGTCAAAATTGTATTTCTATACAAAATTTTGTTAGAAATGTATTCGTATAGAAAATTTTGTTAGAATTTTATTTCTATAAAAAATGTTGCCAAATTTTATTTCTATAAAAAATGTTGTCAAAATTTTATTTCTATAGAAAATTTTGTCAAAATATTATTTATATAGAAAATTTTTGTAAAAATTTTACTACAATAGAAAATTTTGTCAAAATTACATTTTTATAGAAAATTTGGTCAAAATGTTATTTCTATAGACATTTTGGTCGAAATTTTGTTTCTATAGAAATTTTTGTCAAATTTTTAGTTCTATAAAAAACATCGTCAGAATTCTATTTCTATAGGAAATTTTATAAAAATTTTATTTTTATAGAAAATGTGGTCAAAATTCAATTTCTATTGAAAATTTTGTCAAAAATTTATTTCTATAGCAAACTTTGACAAAATTTTATTTCCATATAAAATTTTATTTCTGTAAAAAAATTTGCCAAAATTGTTTTTCTATAGAAAATATTGTTAGAATTGTATTCCTATAGAAAATTTTGTTAGAATTTTATTTCTATAAAAAATTTTGCCAAATTTTATTTCTATAAAAAATTTTGTCAAAATTTTATTTCTATAGAAAATTTTGTCAAAATTTTATTTCTATAGAAAATTTTGTCAAAATTTTTTTTCTATAGAAAATTTTATTTCTGTAGAAAATTTTGTATTACATTGTATTTCTATACAAAATTTTGGCGAAAATTTTATTTCTATAGAAAATTTTGTCAAATTTTTATTTCCATAGAAAATATTTTCAAAATTTTATTTCTATAGAAAAGTTTGTTAAAATGTTATTTCTATAGAAAATTATGTCATATTTTTTTTCAATAGAAAATTTTGTCAAAATTTTATTTCTACAGAATATTTTGTCAAAATTTTATTTCTTCAGAAAATTTTTTCAAAATTTTATTTCTATTTTGTCAAAATTTTATTTCAATATAAAATTTTGTCAAAATTTTATTTCTATAGAAAATGTTTCCAAAATTTTATTTCTATAGAAAATTTTGTCAAAATTTTATTTCTATAGAAAATTTTGTCAAAATTTTGTTTCTATAGAAATTTTTGTCAAAATTTTATTTCTTCAGAAAATTTTGTCAAAATTTTATTTCTATAGAAAATTTTGTCAAAATTTTATTTCTATAGAAAATTTTGTCAAAATTTTGTTTCTATAGAAAATTTTGTCAAAATTTTATTTCTTCAGAAAATTTTGTCAAAATTTTATTTCTTCAGAAAATTTTGCCAAAATTTTATTTCTATAGAAAATTTTGTCAAAAAAAAAAATTATAGAAAATTTTGTCAAAAAAAAATTTTATAGAAAATTTTGTCAGCATTTTGTTTCTATAGAAAATGTTGGCGAAAATGTTATTCCTATAGAAAATTTTGTCAAATTTTTATTTCCATAGAAAATATTTTCAAAATTTTATTTCTATAGAAAAGTTTGTTAAAATGTTATTTCTATAGAAAATTTTGTCAAAATTTTATTACTATGGGAAATTTTGTCAAAATGTTATTACTATAGAAAATTTTGTCAAAATTTTATTACTATAGAAAATTATGTCATAATTTTTTTTTTTTAATAGAAAATTTTGTCAAAATTTTATTCTACAGAAAATTTTGTCAAAATTTTGTTTCTTCAGAAAATGTTTTCAAAATTTTATTTCTATTTTGTCAAAATTTTATTTCAATATAAAATTTTGTCAATTTTTTTTTAAATATAAAATTTTGTCAAAATTTTATTTCTTTGGAAAATTTTTTCAAAATTTTATTTCTATAGAATATTTTGTCAAAATTTTATTTCTATAGAAAATTTTGTCAAAATTTTATTTCTATAGAAAATTTTGTCAAAATTTTATTTCTATAAAAAATTTTGTGAAAATTTTATTTCTATAGAAAATTTTGTCAAAAAAAAATTTATAGAAAATTTTGTAAAAAAAAAATTTATAGAAAATTTTGTGAGCATTTTATTTCTATAGAAAATGTTGGCGAAAGTGTTATTTCTATAGAAAATTTTGTCAAATTTTTATTTCCATAGAAAATATTTTCAAAATTTTATTTCTATAGAAAAGTTTGTTAAAATGTTATTTCTATAGAAAATTTTGTCAAAATTTTAGTACTATGGGAAATTTTGTCAAAATTTTATTACTATAGAAAATTTTGTCAAAATTTTATTACTATAGAAAATTATGTCATAATTTTTTTTTTCAATAGAAAATTTTGTCAAAATTTTATTCTGCAGAAAATTTTGTCAAAAATTTGTTTCTTCAGAAATTTTTTTCAAAGTTTTATTTCTATTTTGTCAAAATTTTATTTCAATATAAAATTTTGTCAATTTTTTTTTTTAATATAAAATTTTGTCAAAATTTTATTTCTTTAGAAAATTTTTTCAAAATTTTATTTCTAAGAATATTTTGTCAAAATTTTATTTCTATAGAAAATTTTTTCAAAATTTTATTTCTATAGAAAATTTGGTCAAAATATTATTTTGTCAAAATTTTATTACTATAGAAATTTGTTTCGTAATTTTATTTCTATAGAAAATTTGGTCAAAATGTTATTTCTATAGAAATTTTGGTCGAAATTTTATTTCTTCAGAAAATTTTTTTCAAAATTTTATTTCTATAGAAAATTTTGTCAAAATTTTATTTCTTCAGAAAATTTTGTCAACATTTTATTTCTATAGAACATTTGGTAATAATTTTTTTATAGAAAATTTTGCCATAATTTTATTTCTATAGAAAATTTTGTCAAAATTTTATTTCTGTAGAAAATTTTGTTTTATTTCTTCAGAAAATTTGTCGAAATTTTATTTCTGTAGAAAATTTTGCCAAAAAAAAATTTTTTATAGAAAATTTTTTCAAAATTGTATTTCTATAGAAAGTATTGTCAAAATTGTATTTCTATAAAAAATTTTGTCAAAATTTTATTTCTATAGAAAATTTTTCAAAATTTTATTTCAATAGAAAATTTTGTCAAAATTTTATTTCTATAGAAAATTTTGTCAAAATTTTATTTCTATAGAATTTTTTTTTTCACAAATTTTCAGCAATAATTTTCGTCTACGAGTATTTAATATACCCCACTGTAAGATCGACATCCTTGTACATATCCTTGCACAAAACACATTCGCTTGAGGGGAAGCCATGAACATGAGCAAATAGGAAAGTTTAAACGTTTTTCATATTTATGTTCATAATACGTGCATTGATAAACTCACATGAGTGTTGTCTCTCGTTAAATTTTTGTTCCGTTGTCATTCTTTCCTGGCACGGAAAAAGTAGAAGCATCACAAAGTATATGAAAATATATGTTAAAATGTTTATTTTTTCAAGAGAAGGAAGGGAGGGAGGGTAGGAATTTCACTGGCACAGTGGAAGAATTTTGGAAAATAGAAGTCGTGGTTTAAATTGCATACAGTCGCATCCCACAGTATAGCATTCCGTAATGATTAGAGTGATCTAAAATTTAGGTGCAGCTGAAGAAGATCAGATGAGTGGTAGAGCAGTAATACTTTCTGAAATAGAACTAGAACTGCGATAATTCCTGACACAGAACTCGTGCTGCTGGGTTCTTCAAACTGGTTGAATTGACATCCAATCTCAGTTTGTACTACAACGTTCTGCTTTGTTTCATGGTTTATAAAATGTGGTTCCAGTTGAAGAAGTCAAATTGGCCTAAAGCTAGCCTGATTCTTCATCAATTTAGTATCAAAGTGGTCAATAAATCAACAGAATACAGCCCTGTTATTGTCGATGACACGTTGAGAGTCTCAGAGAACTATCGCCATAACCTTTCTGACCGATGGACTTTTTATTCCTTCCTCAAAGTGCACAGACCATTAATTTAGGAATCCACTTGTGCATTGCAGAGTGTTGCAAGTGGTTCCACCGCACAATGAAACTCCCTCGGACTACAAAAATTAGGTCCTTTGTCATTGAGCTAAATATAGAATCAGGCAGCACTCATTGATAAGAGAGAAATTCACTACTATTGACTGAATAGTCTAAGTGAGCCTGGAATATTGGGCTGCCATCTAGGTTAGGTATATTGGTGACCTGAACCAATGGATTGGTGCTCAGTGATTCCGTTCTATGATGTAGGCTATATTAAAAACCTACACGAATCCTCCGTTGTGATAGAGATTTTGTACACACACACAAAAAAATGTCATTAAAATTAAGCCAATGAAATTTTTTCATTAACATAACGAAATTGATTCATTATAACAATGAACATGTTCGTTGATACTGTGAAATGTTTCATTTTTTTTATTGTTATAATAAAAAAATCATAACAATAACGAACAATTTCATTGTATTTATGAAGTTGTTTCCTGGGCTCATCTTTATGGGCCGCTTTCGTTAATGTAATGAAGTTTTTTCTCCTAATGTGCAGATGAGTTGATGCTGTAGCAAAAGTACATGAGAAAAAAAACAAGGAATCTTCGTTGGAAGCTGTTTGGAAATCCTTAAATTCCATTTTATTTGCAACGCACTGAGTTTTCGTGTAAATCTTATTATCGTTTAAGGTTGTCATATGTTTGAAATGAATTAAAGTTCTGAGACGTGTTTTAAATTTGTCCTCCCCCTCGCCGCTCCCTCCCCAGCCCCCTGAGAATAGAGCCATGGAGGAAGTTTTTCCAGTTAGTGCTTTGTTTTCTTCAAGTGAATTGTCGTTATCTTGTGATGTCGCCTTTCGAAAATGAATGCCATGAAATGAGTTTTATTTCCATGGCTACAAGGACGAGAACGGAGAGAGGGAGTAGCTGGTTGAGGTAGGCTTTTTTGTAAGGTCCTTGCAAAGATTCCTGCTTTTGGATGGGAGTGGAAAATTTGATTTTATTGTTATTGCCAAATTCTTACTTTTTTGTGTTCTTCCAAAAAGGAAAATGGCCGTAAAAATATTTTCCTCAAATCACATTAGCTACTCGAGCCCTCACCATATTCGGGCAAACAAAAACAATTTGCTTCAATCATTGAAAAAAGCTAAGAGGAAGGCAGTGAAGGTCTTTGTTGTTTTGGTTTTCATCGAAGCCAGAAAGTAATCAAAATGTAAGAGTTTTCACCAAAAACAAATACCAAGTGGCAAACCAATAAATACTTTAATCCACTAACCAAGGGGCGTTGGTGTGTATGCGTGTGATTTGCCAAGGAGGTCCTAGATACAACCACAAACAAATAAACACACACACGCGCACACAGATATCTATGACAATGCCTGGGGAGGGCTATTGAAACTTATCGCTGTTTAATAGAAATTTGAACGGAAATTAATGTTTTCATCGCATCATCGTAGGCATATCGATAACATTAAATCTTAACAAAAATCAAAACTTCCAACCTTCTCAATAAAATGGAAGGCCTTGTCTCAGCCTCCAAAAATGGCTTGTGAAATGTTTTGCTGTTTTTGTTTGCCATAAGACTTTCAAATACGCAATCCATGGCCATGTAGGAATCATCATTGGTTTAGTGTTTGTTTGTTGCTGGTTTATTCCTTTGATGGGGTATTACATCTAAAAGCCCCTAGGGTACTTTGCAATTGAAAGACTGACACGTATAAAAAAACAAACGTTTCTTTTTCCATTCCACCAATAAAGTAGAGGAACGTAAAGACTCCGAGAATTCTTTGGAAACACTTAGCTTGGACACCAATGGAATTTCGATGGTAAGAGGTGATGGTGCGATAATTTTTGGCAATATGGACTTATGGGTATTTTGTACTTTTATTTTGGTGAGTGTTGTATTCTTAAATGATTTAGGTAACCTCGGCTTTGGAGGAAGGACAATTGATAGAAAGGGAGCTGCTTAAGAGGCAATTCGTTGCGATAATCCAATATGCGTAGAATAGATAACATCATCGATCCAGAGGTAAAAACTATGAAGAAGTAATCGACAACGTTGGCACTTACCATTTATGGAATCCTGGGACTAATTTTAGAACCCCGGAACAAAAATAGAGCGTATGGACTATACACGGATAAGTCTTGAAATTAAGAAGCAAAGGACGGTATAAATGAGCATAGATCCTATATGTCTAGTGTTCTAGAAGATTGGGGTTTTATTCCCACCACCATAGAATGGTGATGGGTGTATAATACGTTTGTCATTCCTTGTGTAACACATCGAAATGTCGATTTCCGACTATAAAGTATATATATTATTGATCAGGGAGAAATTCTAAGACGATAAAAGCATGTCCGTCTGTCTGTCTGTTATAATCACGCTACAGCCTTCAATAATGGCGCTATCGTCCTGAAATTTGGCACAGATTCGTTTTTTGTTTGCAAGCAGGCCAAGTTCGAAGATGGGCTATATCGATCCAAGTTTTGATATAGTCCCCATATAAACCGATTTCCCGATTTGTGGTCTTGGGCTTATAAAAACCGTAATTTTTATCCAATTTGCCTGAAATTTCAACTCTAGAGGTACTTGAGGACGATAAAAAGGTTTGCCGAAAATGGTGCCCATCGGTCCAAGTTTTGGTATAGCCCCCATATAGACCGATCTCCCGATTTTGCTTCTTGGGCGTCTAGAAACTGTATTTTCCATCTGATTTGCCTGAAATTGAAAATCTAGTGGTATTTTAGAGAGCCACCGTGGTGCAATGGTTAGCATGCCCGCCTTGCATACACAGGGTCTTGGGTTCGATTCCTGCTTCGACCGAACACCAAAAAGTTTTTCAGCGGTGGATTATCCCACCTCAGTAATACTGGTGACATTTCTGAGGGTTTCAAAACTTCTCTAAGTGGATTCACTGCAATGTGGAACGCCGTCCGGACTCGACTATAAAAAGGAGGTCCCTTGTCATTGAGCTTAACATGGAATCGGGCAGCACTCAGTGATAAGAGAAAAGTTCACCAATGTGGTATCACAATGGACTGAATAGTCTAAGTGAGCCTGATACATCGGGCTTCCAACTAACCTAACCTAGAACCATAAAGAAGTGTGTAGAAAATGGTCCATATCGATCCATGGTTTGGTATATCCCCCATATAGACCGATCTCACGATTTTGCTTCTTGGGCGTCTAGAAACTGTATTTTCCATCCGATTTGCCTGAAATTGAAAATCTAGAGGTATTTTAGGACCATAAAGAGGTGTGTTGAAAATGGTCCGTATTGGTCCATGTTTAGGTATAGTCGCCATATAGACCGATCTCCCGATTTTTATTCTTAGGCTCCTATATAAATTGGAAATCTAGAGGTATTTTGGGACCCCAAATATGTGTACCGAAATTGAGTTGTATCGGTCCATTTTTTGGTATAACCCCCATATAGACCGATCTCTCGATTTTACTTCTTGGGCGACTATATTTTCTAGCCGATTTGCTTGAAATTGAAAATCTAGAGGTATTTTAAGATCACAAATAGGTGTGTCGCAAATGGTGCCTATTGGTCCATATTTTGGTTTCTTTATTTCTTGGGCTTTTAGAATCCGTATTTCTTGGGCTTCTAGAATCCGTAGTTTTTATCCAATGTGCCGGAAATTAGAAATATAGACGTATCTTAGGACCATAAAGAGGTGTGTCGAAAATGGTCCGTATCGGTCCATGTTTTGGTGCAACCCCTATATAGACTGATCTCCCGATTTTACTTCTTGGGCTTCTAGAATTCGTAGTTTCCACCCAATTCGTCTGGCATTTGAGGAACATTAAGAGGTGGTGAGTATTGGTCCCTGTTTTGGTATAGCCCCCATATAGACCTAACTCCCGAATTTATTTCTAAAACTTCTGGAATCCGGCTGACCACAGATAGGTCAGCCGGCATCGATATAGACCGATTTAACTTCTTGAGGGTACACCCAAAAAAAAAATATTTTCCTCCGGAAGGAAATTTTAGACAAACGAAATTCCCCTTTCGTATAAAGTATTAATACGTTTAGGGCAAACTAATCCGAATTTTTGATAAGCGATTCAACGATAGTCTCTAAAATTTGTGTCAAAAGAAAGCTTTTGCTCTAAAATTTCGTTCCTCAGAAAAGAAAACACTTCTTTCAGGGTATAGCAGTCGCACTGATCATGAACATTTGTTGAAACTGAAAGTAAAATTTCCAGATTTTACTCATCGTATTCATTTAAATAATGACGGAAAAATCTACAGATTTAAGATTTTAAATCAAGGCGTTATTTCATCATATACACGATATGTTTATGATTTCTCTAAAACTCAAACAAAATTGGTTCTCATAAATTCAGAATCTGATCGTGTCTTCATAGGTAGAATCTGTAAATTTTTTCTTCGGGAAGCGTACTGGTTGAACTGATTTGCTTAGGAGAAGATTTGTCATCAAACCCCCAAAATGCTATATATTATCAAGTAACCCGCTACGACGAAGAGTTTTCAAAGTAAACTATTATTTTTGATTCATGGTTGTGGGTACTTAAGATTCGGCCAGGTCGAACTTACTGCTGTGTATACTTGTTACTATTACTCTTTTCTACAGTCTGAAAAAGCCCCTAAAGCATTACTGGTTTCTAGAAGCTTGTGGCCTTCTCGGTTATAGAGGATGATGCCAATCCGCAGAAAAATGCATTGGTTCCCACTTAGACCATGATGGCCCATTGTGATTCCTCTTAATTGTTTTATGTTATCTCTTCATCAATCATATTAGCGTTTCCAGGGGAGTACCAAAATTTGATTTCTAGGTCTTCCTATTAGTGGTCTCTATGTGTCGCCATCAGAAAAAAAGAGTTATTCCTACTGTTATCGTCCAATACCAATTTGGTTTGTTCGCAGGCCACACTGATCCTGTAAGTATATAAAGATAGCGGGGATAAAACATCTGCAACGATGTTATTCGTTCGGCATGCGCCTTCTTTTGCCAGCACATCTTCCTCTTCATTAACCATTATTCCATAATGTCCAGGTACCCAGGTGCTCAGTGTGAGCTCTAAGCTCTCAACGATAGCGGCTGACTATCTTCGACTTTTTGTTCGGATTACCAAAAGCCTTTACTACTGCCTGATTGTCGATGAAGAATCTTATATCGCTTCTGAATATCGGCCTAATCAACAGTGGCCGCAGTCGCAATGGCAAATACCTCCGCCTGAAAAATGCTGAATCCGCCGTCCATTTAATATGACTATCTAATTCCTAGATTAGGTTAGGTGGCAGCCCGATGTATCAGGCTCACTTATACTATTCAGTCCATTGTGATACCACATTGGTGAACTTCTCTCTTATTACTGAGTGCTGTCCGATTTCATGTTAAGCTCAATGACAAGGGACCTCCTTTTTATAGCCGAGTCCGAACGGCGTTCCACATTGCAGTGAAGCCACTTAGAGAAGATTTGAAACCCTCATAAATGTCACCAGCATTTCTGAGGTGGGATAATCCACAGCTGAAAAACTTTTTGGTGTTCGGTCGAAGAAGGAGTCGAACCTACGACCTTGTGTATGCAAGGCGGGCATGCTAACCATTGCACCACGGTGGCTCTTAATTCCTAACTCATCGCAAGAAATACCACTGTCATTGACTTTAACCATTTTCGATCCATCCTTATAAATGTTCAGGTCTCCAAAATGTATGAGCCTTTCTTCCCAATCCTCTATACGGTATAATCGATATAATCTTGTCCTCATATACATGCTGAGACGCCATAAAGTCTTTTGAGTTCCGTGTGTCTGCATTCCGCGTTTCCGAGCGATTCCAGGTACTTCAGTCTTATGAGAAATGTAGGTCGGATGGTATTGCAAATGGGCCACATCGGTCCTCTTTTATGTATAGCCCCCATATAAACGGACCTTCAGATTTGATTTGCGGAGCCTCTAAGAGAAGCATCCGATCCTGCTGAAATTTGGTACATGGTGTTGGTATATGGTATCTAACAACCATGCAAAAATTGGTCCACATCGGTCCATAATTATATATAGCCCCCATATAAACTGATCCCCAGATTTGGCTTGTCGACCCTCTAAGTGAAGCAAATTTCATCCGATCCTGCTGAAGTTTGGTACATGGTGTTAGTATATGATTTCTAATAACCATGCAAAAATTGGCCCACATCGGTCCATAATTATATATAGCCCCCATATAAACCGATCCCCAGATTTGGCTTGCGGAGCCTGTAAGAGAAGCAAATTTCATCCGATCCGGCTGAAACTTAGTATATGGTGTAAGTATATGGTCTCTAACGACTATGCAAAAATTGGTTCACATCGGTCCATAATTATATATAGCCCCCATATAAACTGATCCCCAGATTTGGCTTGCAGAACCTCTAAGAGAAGCAACTTTCATCCGATCCGGCTGAAATTTGGTACATGGTGTTAGTATATGATTTCTAATAACCATGCAAAAATTGGTCCATATCGGTCCATAATTATATATAGCCCCCATATAAACCGATCCCCAGATTTGGCTTGCAGAGCCTCTAAGAGAAGCAAATTTCATCCGATCCGGCTGAAATTTGGTACATGGTGTTAGTATATGGTTTCTAATAACCATGCAAAAATTGGTCCACATCGGTCCATAATTATATATAGCCCCCATATAAACCGATCCCCAGATTTGACTTCCGGAGCCTCTTGGAAGAGCAAAATTCATCCGATTCGGTTGAAATTTTGTACGTAATGTTAGTATATGGTATCCAACAACCATGCAAGAATTGGTTCATATCAGTCCATAATTATATATAGCCCCCATATAAACCGATCCCCAGATTTGGCCTCCGGTGCCAGCCGATCCGGCTGAACGAAACAAGCTATCGACTTGAAACTTGGCACGAGTAGTTGTTATTGATGTAGGTCGGATGGTATTGCAATCGGACCACTTTTACGTATAGCCCCCATATGAACGTACCCCCAGATTTGTCTTCCGGAGCCTCTAAGAGAAGCAAATTTTATCCGATCCGGCTGAAATTTGGTTCGTGGTGTTAGTATATGATATTTAACAATCATGCCAAAAGTTTTCCATATCAGTCCATAATTATATATAGCCCCCATATAAACCGATCCCGAGATTTGGTTTTGGAGCCACTTGGAAGAGCAAATTTCATCCATGTCAGGTGAAATTTGGTACATTGTGCTAGTATATGGCTGTTAACAACCATTCCTACCTAGGTCCATATCGGTCTATAGTTATATATAGCCCTCAGATAAATCGATTCCCAATCACATAAAAATTGGTCCATATCAAGTTCATAGTTGTATATAGCCCTCATATAAGCGACCCACATATTTCAATTCTGGCTCTCTACGTACCGTGCAAAAGTCCATATCGATTCGTAGTTATTTGTAGACTTACCTACACAATTTAGAAAACGATTTAAGATACCACAACCTAAGTAATTCGATTGTGGATGACAATCTTTCGTGGAAGTGTCTACGCTATCCATGGTGGAGAGTACATAAGATTCGGCCTGGCCGAACTTACGGCCATATATACTTGTTAATACTTGAAACTTTTTGGTCATCTGGAACCTTTAATTCCCTGCAATTTTCGGAACTGAGAACAGTCTAATTTTGTGAATAGAATTTCCTTGTTCGAGAGCCTTTTGATGCCTTCAGTTCTGTACAACCTTCAGTTCTCTGGAACTTTTCTTTTTCTCAGAACTTGTCAGTTCTAGGGAACCATTGATTTCTCTAGAACATTTCCGTTCTTTGTATTGGATTCTCTAGGTTCTCTGGAGACATTCAGTTCTTCCAAAAATCTCCCAAATCGAATGCTTTTGATTGGGAAGATTTGGAAACTATTGCGTTTTTCGGTAATATCGAACACTAGGATTCTAAGGAAATTCCACTTCTTAAAACAAAAGCTTAATTAAGGAATGGTTAGCCTGAAATAATGGACTACCTGCTATGTTATAACGTTCTGATTAAACGAAAATTTTCCAACAGAAGCGTTTGGTGTTCTTAAAGCCTCTTTCAGGTTCTCGAGAAGGGTTCGCTTCTCAAGAAGCTGTTGGTTTGTCATAACGAGAATTTCAGGTTCCCCGATAAGGTCTAGTTCTACAGAGTACTTAGGGTACTTAAGCATCGTTCGGTCCCCGCTTACTTATCTGGAATATTTCTTCACATCTTGTTTTTTCAAGGTATTGGAGTTATTGATGCTTTTTTCCCACATATCTTTCATAGTTTTGTACATTCTACTATTCCTCAAAACTTTAAGGGACTGAATCGTCCTTGTTTTCATTGTCAATACCATTTAGATCGTTTTTCCATTTTCCATGTTCAAATAAATCTTTCGCTAACATTGGCATACACATACATGTACCATAATCAATGACATTTGTCCGAACTCCATGAGATACTGTATCGGTAAGGGTCAACAGACAATAATGGTCGAAATATTTGCAAATACAAAGAAACTGTCATCGTACGAAAAAAACCAATCCCCGAATTATTTTTCTTCATATCATTTTAAGACCTTGTCACCCATATCTATGATGTTTCTAAGAAAGAAATTCCTCTTGTACATGCTCATAATGTGAAGTCAAAGGCTCCATTTAAGATTTTTGCAAGATAGATAGATCCACAGCTTTTGGGGAATAAACAGAAAAAAATTTTGCTAACAAAAAAACTTGACAAAAAAATTAAGTCTATGTTTGACAAACAGTGGCGTTAACATTTACACTGAATGAATGTAAATTTGTCGGCACGTTTTATTTTTTGGGAGCATCGTTGTCTAGCCACAAGGGTCAGCAGAACGAAATATAAAATAGGAGACACGAATATAATGTAAATCATTGTTTAATAAATTAAGCTGTTGAAGAAATCCGTACAATCATTTAAATTTTAAAGGTTCTTTTGAATGAATCTTTTAAAAGATTACAAATTTTATACGATCGCTTCGTATCTTAAGTACCCTTCATCAAATTCGCTCGCCAGAAACATTCTTGCAGAAGTTACCAGCTCGTATGAAATGTCCATAGTTTAGGTTAGATATAGAGGCAGTTAGGTATTGTAGTCAGAACTAAGAGGTCGATTTGTAAAAAAACGTCAATTTTTTGACATCTTAAAAAGTCGATTTGAGCAAATTTTCAAAAAAAGTCGATAAGTCAAATCTGCAGATAAAAAAGCCTACTTGGAGTTTTTTCGATTTTCGAGGGCATTATCAAAATTTTATTTCTATAGAAAATTTTGTCAAAATATTATTTCTACAGTAAATTTTGTCAAAATATTATTTCTATAGAAAATTTGGTCAAAATTTTATTTCGATAGAAAATTTTGTCAAAATTTTATTTCAATATAAAATTATGTCAAAATTTTATTTATATAAAAAAATTTTGTTAAAAATTTTCTTTCTTTAGACAATTTCGTCAAAATATTTCTTTGTTTAGATAATATTGTAAAAATTTTATTTCTATCGAAACTTTTTCAAAATTTTGTCAAAATTTTATTCTATCAAAAATTTTATCAAAATTTTATTCTATCAAACATTTTGTCAAAATTTTATTTCTATAGAAAATTTTGTCATTATTTTATTTCTATAGAAAATTTTGTCAACATTTTGTCAAAATTTTATTTCTATTGTAAATTTTGTCAAAATTTTATTTCTACAGAAAATTTTATCGAAATTTTATTTTTATAGAAAATTTTGTCAAATTTTTATTTCTTCAGAAAATGTTGTCAAAGTTTTATTTCTATTGCAATGTTTGTCAAAATTTTATTTCTTTTGCAAATTTTTCCATATTTTATTCCTATAGAAAACTTTGTCAAAATTTTATTTCTACCTAAAAATTTTTCAAAATTTTATTTCCATAGAAAATTTTGTCAAAATTTTATTTCTACCTAAAAATTTTTCAAAATTATATTTTTATAAAAAATTTTGTCAAAATTTTATTTCTAAATTTTATTTCTATAGAAAATTTTGTCAAAATGTTATTTCTATAGAAAATTTTGTCAAAATTTTATTTCTATAGAAAAATTTGTCAACATTTTATTTCCATCGAAAAATTTGTCAAGGTTTTATTTATCTCGAAAATTTTGTCACAATTTTATTTCTATTGCAAATTTTGTCTAAATTTTATTTCTATAGAAAAGTTTGTCAAAATTGTATTTCTAAAGAAAATTTTATCAATATTTTATGTCTATAGAAAATTTTGTCAAAATTTTTTTACTATTGTAAATTTTGTCAAACTTTTATTTCTATAGAAAATTTCATCAAAATTTTATTTTTATAGAAAATTTTGTCAAAATTTTATTTCTAAAGAAAATTTTGTCAAAATTTTATTTATATAGAAAATTTTGTCAAAATTTTGTTTCAATATAAAATTATGTCAAAATTTTATTTATATAAAAAATTTTGTTAAAAATTTTTTTTCTTTAGACAACTTCGTCAAAATTTTTCTTTGGTTAGATATATTGTAAAAATTTTATTTCTATCGAAACTTTTTCAAAATTTTGTCAAAATTTTATTCTATCAAAAATTTTATCAAAATTTTGTCAAAATTTTATTTCTATAGAAAATTTTGTCAAAATTTTATTTCTATTGTAAATTTTGTCAACATTTTATTTCTACAGAAAATTTTATCGAAATTTTATTTCTATAGAAAATTTTGTCAAATTTTTATTTCTTTAGAAAATTTTGTCAAAATTTTATTTCTATAGAAAATTTTATCAACATTTTATTTCTATAGAACATTTTGTCAAATTTTTATTTCTTTAGAAAAATTTGTCAAAGTTTTTTTTTCTATTGCAATTTTTGTCAAAATTTTATTTCTTTTGCAAATTTTGTCAAAATATTATTTCTACCTAAAAATTTTTAAAAATTTTATTCCTATAGAAAATTTTGTCAAAATTTTATTTCTACCAAAAAATATTTCAAAATTATATTTTTATAGAAAATTTTGTCAAAATTTTATTTCTAAATTTTATTTCTATAGAAAATTTTGTCAAAATTTTATTTCTATAGAATATTTTGTCAACATTTTATTTCTATCGAAAAATTTGTCAAGGTTTTATTTATCTCGAAAATTTTA
Organism: Haematobia irritans; assembly: GCF_050003625.1. Taxonomy (NCBI): domain Eukaryota; kingdom Metazoa; phylum Arthropoda; class Insecta; order Diptera; family Muscidae; genus Haematobia; species Haematobia irritans. Next base: position 161,558,631 of record NC_134401.1, on the reverse strand, counting down.
TCACAATTTTATTTCTATAGAAAATTTTGTCAAAATTTTATTTCTACGGAAAATTTTGTTTCTATAGAAAATTGTGTCAAAATTTTTTTTTCTATAGAAAATTTGTCAAAATTTTATTTCTATAGAAAATTTTGTCGAAATTTTATTTCATTCGTTTTGCTTTGTTATTTTTGCTTTTGTTCTTTAAGCATTGTTGTTGTTGTTTTTTATTGCAGCTTAAAACCATGCATTGACTAAACTACAAGTGTAGCTTAACCAACAGAGAAAAAGAATGTTTGTCAAATTAATTTGGGCAAAGCCCTATAGACTGCAAGATGGTTGGATGGACGCACGTTTCGGAATTACCACAGTCCTCATCTGCATCCTCTACTTGCAGCAAAACTATCAACCAATTATCAGAATAAATTCAGGCAAAATAAATTTGACAAACATTCCTTTCCTCTGTTGGTTAAGCTACACTTGTTGTTTAGTCAATGTATGGTTTTAAGCTGAAATCAAAAAAAACAACAACAATGATTAAAGAACAAAAACCAACCATAAAAAAACAAAACGAATGTAAACAAATGTTATTTATACAGAAAATATTACTTATATAGAAAATTTTGTCAAAATTTAATTCTATAGAAAATTTTGTCAACATTTTATTTCTATCGAAAAACTTGTCAAGGTTTTATTTATCTCGAAAAATTTGCCGAAATTTTATTTCTGTCCAAAATTTTATTTCTATTGAAAATTTTGTCAAAAATGTATTTTTATCGAAAATTTTATCAAAATTTTATTTCTATCGAAGATTTTGTCAGAACTTTATTTCTATCAAAAAAATTTGTCTACAGAAAATTTTGTCAAAATATTATTTTTTAGAAAATTTTATCAAAATTTTATTTCTATAGAAAATTTTGTCAAAATTTTATTTCTATTGCAAATTTTGTCAAACTTTTATTTCTATAGAATATTTTATCAAAATTATTTTTATAGAAAATTTTATCAAAATTTTATTTCTATCGAAGATTTTGTCAAAACTTTATTTCTATCGAAAAAATTTGTCACGATTTGATTTCTATAGAAAAATTTGTCAAAATATTATTTCTATCGAAACTTTGTCACCATTTTATTTCTATAAAAATCTTGTTAAAATTTTATATCTATAGGAACTTTTGTCCAAATTATATTTTTACAGAAAAATTTTCTATAGAAAATTTTTTCTAAATTTTATTTTTATAAAAAAATTTGTCAAAATTTTATTTCTATAGAAAATTTTGTCAAAATTTTATTTCTACTGCAAATTTTGTCAAACTTTTATTTTTATAGAAAATTTTGTCAAAATTTTATTTCTATAGCAAAATTTTGTCAAAATTTTATTTCTATAGAAAATTGTACTTCGATAGAAAATTTTGTCAAAATTTTATTTCTAACTTTTGTCAAAATTTTATTTCTACAGAAAATTTTGTCAAAATTTTATTTCTATAGAAAATTTTGTCAATATTTTATTTCTGTAGAAAATTTTGTCAAAATTTTATTTCTATAGAAAATTTTGTCAAAATTTTATTTCTTAGAAAATTTTGTCAAAAGTTTATTTCTATAGAAAATTTTGTCAAAATTTTATGTCTATAGAAAATTTTGTAAAAATTAGATTTCTATAGAAAATTTTGTCAAAATTGTATTTCTAGAGAAAATTTTGTCAAAATTTTATTTCTATAGAATTTTTTTTTTCAAAATTTTATTTCTATTGCAAATGTTGTCAACATTTTATTTCTATCGAAAATCTTGTAAAAATTTTATTTCTCGCAAAAATTTGTCAAAATTTTATTTCTATAGAAAATTTTGTCAAAATTTTATTTCTTTAGAAAATTTTGTCAAAATCTTTTTTTTTTTTTTTTTTTTTTTTTTTTTTTCCTTTATTGTTCCTCTTGGGAGCATAGGGCTTCTACAAGAATTTTATATCTACTTTTATCGATACATATAATTTTAATATCGTTTAGTGTCTTGTTTATTCTTAATAATTCAGTTTGTACAGTTCTGCGCCATGTATTTTTGGGTCGCCCTGGTCTTCTCGATCCTTGGGGGTTCCACTCCATGGCCATTCTAGAGATGCTGTTTGTCGGTTTCCGTAATGTATGCCCAATCCATCTCCATTTTCGTCTAGCAATTTGTCTTGTTATTGGTTCTTCATTTACTTTTGTATACAGTTCTCCATTTGTTATTGTATTGGGCCAGAATATACCACATATTATGCGGAGGCACTTGTTGATAAAAGTTTGAATTCTTTGTGCTATGTTTTTAGACATGAGCCAGGTTTCGCTTCCATATAAAAGTATTGACTTCACGCACGAATTGAAAATCTTTATTTTTGTGTTCTGAGATATTTGTCTTGCCCTCCATATTTTCTTCAGTCGGCCAAATGCTGATCTGGCTTTTTTCAGCCGATCTTATTTCTATCAAAAATTTGTCAAAATTTTATTTCTATAGGAAATTTTGTCAAAATTTTATTTCTTTAGAAAATTTTGTCAAAATTTGGTTTCTATTGCAAATTTTGTCAAAATTTTGTTTCTATTGCAAATTTTGTCAAAATTTTATTTCTATAGAAAATTTTGTCAAAATTTTATTTCTATAGAAAATTTTGTCAAAATTTTATTTCTAGAGAAAATTTTGTCAAAATTTTATTTCTATAGAAAAATTTTTCAAAATTTTATTTCTATTGCAAATGTTGTCAAAATTTTATTTCTATAGAAAATCTTGTTAAAATTTTATTTTTATAAAAAATTTTGTCAAAAGTTTAGTTCTGTAGAAAATTTTGTAAAAATTTTATTTCTATAGAAAATTTTGTCAAAATTTTATTTCTAGAGAAAATTTTGTAAAAATTTTATTTCTATGGGAATTTTTTTCAATATATTATTTCTATTGCAAATGTTGTCAAAATTTTATTTCTATCGAAAATCTTGTTAAAATTTTATTTCTCTCGAAAATTTTGTCAAAAGTTTATTTCTATAGAAAATTGTGTCAAAATTTTATTTCTATAGAAAATTTCGTCAAATTTTTATTTCTAAAGAAAATTTTGTCAAATTTTTATTTCTATAGAAAATTTTGTCAAATTTTTATTTCTGTAAAAAATTTTGTTAAAATTTTATTTCTATAGAAAATTTTGTCAAAATTTTATTTCTACAGAAAGTTTTGTCAAAATTTTATTTCTATAGATGATAAATTTTTCAATAGAAATAACATTTTGACAAAACTTTCTATAGAAATAAAATTTTGACAAAATTTTCTATAGAAATAAAATTTTATCAAAATTTTCTACAGAAATAAACATTTCACAAAATTGTTTACAAAAATAAGAATTTGACAAAATTTTCTATAGAAATAAAATTTTGACAAAATTTGCTATAGAAATAAAATTTTAACAAAATTTTCTATAGAAATAAAATTTTGACAAAATTTGCAATAGAAATAAAATGTTGACAAAATTTTCTATAGAAATAAAATTTGGCAAAATTTTCTATAGAAATAAAATTTTGACAGAATTTGCTATTTTCTATAGAAATAAAATTTGGCAAAATTTTCTATAGAAATAAAATTTTGACAAAATTGGCAATTTTCTATAAAAATAAAATTTGGCAAAATATTCTATAGAAATAAAATTTTGACAAAATTTTCTATAGAAATAAAATGTTGACAAAATTTTCTATAGAAATAAAATTTTAACAAAATTTTCTACAGAAATAAAAAATTCACAAAATTGTCTACAAAAATGAAATTTTGAAAATTTTATTTCTATAGACAATTTTGTAAAAATTTTTTTTCTTTAGACAATTTTGTCAAAATTTTATTTCTTTAGAAAATTGTATTTCTATAGGAAATTGACAAGAAAATATTTATTAGAGAAACATAAATATTTTGTAGAGAAACATAAAAAAATAATAAAATTTAACTACAAGCAAATAATTTTTTTCCAATAAAAATAAGTTAAATTTAGTGTTAGTTTAACTACGGAAATTTTTTTCTGTGTAGATCCACTCAGGGGCTAACCTAACCCTTTACAGTGTGACGCAGGGTATAAATATGAATTAGATGAACTCTTATCAATGTTTTCATGAAACAACTATGAACTTCTAAGGAAAATTTTACTTTGTATGGATAGATTAAAATTGTTTTATTCTGAAAACTGATAAAAAAAGATCGAAAGTTTTGACGGTAAAAGTCGTCTTTTAAATATATGTACATAAAAGTTGGAGAGTCGACTTTTTACAATTATGTAAAAGTCGAATAGTCGAAATTTAGCTTATCATTACAATCCCTAATCAAGTTTGATTAAGCCAGTATCACCGATTGAGATTTTTATACATCCTTGTTTATAAGGATGCCATGAACTTTTCCAAATTTAAATAGGTAGGAAAGCCGACTTCTTATTAAATCTCATTAAAATCCTTAAGCGGTCCTAATTCTGATTGGGTCACCATCACCGATTGAGTTGCCATTTTGGACGATATCCCTTCGCCATTGCTTTACAGAATGTAGGGTGTCTTGAATGATGTTGAAATGGTCATCAGCGGCAGTTTGCAGGATAGGAGCGCCATGGTGAGTTCGTGCATGTTATTGACAGTTTTATGTACTTTAATGGTTTTTGTTGTTCTTGCACTAACTTTTGTCAGTTTGTTTATTTTATGCTCGTTCATTGACATTTCATGTTGACTTATCAATCCACGGTAAACTTAGTTGTGGTTTTTCGAAAACAAGGCAAAAAAAAATCAAACAAAACAAACAAACAAAAAACAAGAAAAACGCTAGTAGTGATAGGCAAAAAATTGAAATAAAACAGTTGCACAGTTTTAGAGTAAAACTTTAAAATGTAATTTAAGTGATTTTACATTTCGTAAGTTATTATTTTTATTTTTTTTAAATTTTACATTAAATTCCATTTTATATTAAAATTGCAAGATTATTTCATAAGATATTTTTTTAAATGATGGGGAATTTCTTACTTTAGTCCATCGAAGGCATTAGACAAAAAATACCACAAAAACAACTTTCACAGACTTTTAAAAATGCACTTCTTTGTGGGTGTTAAGAACTGCAAAATATGAACTTCAATCACAATCTACTTAAGAGACCATCTTCACAAGTGTTTTCAGAAGTATTTTCTAGTATGGAGAATTTGCTGAGTATGGAAGGTGTTGCACAGTATTTTCAACCTTTTTTTCGTTGAGAATTTTAAACGAGCTTGATGTACAAAATTCTCTGAGATTGTGGGTTATTTAAAATTCTTATCAGGTTGCTTTAAATGGCCCGGTCGAGCAATACAAGTGTTTATTAATCAAATTTAAGTATTAATCAACTTTGACGATTATAAAAACTCATCTTCAATTTTCTTTTGCAGAAAGACTGCCATAAATCTCTCCACGAGATGTAAAATTTTCATTTTTTATGGGTGCCTGATAGAGATGTGTTTGTATCAATGTAATCACTGTCCCCTTAGAAATTGTTTTTGGTTCAATTGATGGTTGTAAAACAACTCCTACTTGTGCTACTGCTGTTACTTCATCAGGCACTTGGTGAATTTGTTGATGTTGTTCTCAGTGCACTACGGTTTAAAAGAAAAAAGTCACTATGGATTGCTTCTATTCGTTTTTGAATCCTTGTTGAAGGCGTTCCTTGCAACATCTTCTTTGAGTGCACTTTAGTTTAAACGTTATTACTGATGTTCCTGATACGCATTCCTTTCATGTATTTCTAGGGATGTGTGGTCACTGCACACCTACATACAAAGAGACAAACAGAAGAAATTGCTTACAGGCTATAAGGGATGCGCGTGTGAGGGGAATTTCTTTCGAGTTCACTAAGGACATACTTTACTCACGCAAAATATTGAAGTCTAGTTAGCTAACGTTGAGAATATAAAAAGCTATACTCACGAAAGAATCACAATGAACCAACTGTTCTAAGAGAATAGTAATTCTTTTAATGGCATTGATGTCATTCTCTACAACCTAAGCTAACCTGTACTCACAAACATTCACAGATGAAGAGTTTGTGATTCACGACTATTCTTGTAGGGAGCCAATGGTTAGCATGCCCGCCTCATATAAAATTAGTCATGGAATCGATTCCAATCCTTCAACCAAACTCCAAAAAGTTTTTCACAGGTGGATAATCCCTTCTCACAATGGACTGAATAGTCCAAGTGAGCCTAACAACGGGCTGCCACTATACCTAACCTAACCTTGTTAATGAAGGGTGACGAAACTTGTATCCACGTATTGGAAATAAAATAATAATCAACTCAGGATGGATCCGCATTATATAGGTGCGCGTACATGTCGGAGTAATGCTAATGTACTGGCGATAGGATTCAAAGCAAAGGGGTATGAGCTAAATGAATGCGCAGTAGGGAAACTCAAAGCGATGCGGAACCGTGGCAATGGTCGAAAGGGCTACAAAAATTCTCTGAGGTTAACCAAACCAGAAATTAATTAAGTTAACCAAACCAGAATTAATTACTGAAAACGCATAACAGTTGAACTAACATACAGCCAGGAAGGCCGTAGGATTCCTTACCGGTGACCTATAGTTAAGGGAAAATCTGTGTTAAATAGGAACTCAAGATAATATATTAGGATATGAAGTCATTGTTGTGCAATGGCTAGCATGTCCGCCAGGCATTCAAAGGGCCATGGGCAGAGATGGTCTGTATCAAATTTTTTTAGGTTTGCGACTGTCGCAAAGTTGTAAACGTCACAAACGCGTCGTAAATGTAGAAAAAGTAACAAAAGTCGCAAACTGAAAATACTTTAGTCGCGTCAGGTAGGCAGCGAATTCGATGATATCCAAGTCGATGTTATGTGCGAAGAAGTTTCAATTCTTAGGAATGTTCACAATTTTCGGTTTTAGTCCCCACATTTTCCCTATTGCCTTTTGCACGCACACACAAAATTTTTTTTCTGATTCAATCACGAAATTAATTGATCCAATTAATTTTTTAATTGAAATCTCTTCAATCACAGAAATGATAGTATCAATTAAAAAATTAATTGACAGTCATTTAAAAAATAATTGATCCAATTAAAAAATTAATTGATACTATTAATTTGTATGATTGATTTTTATTTCAATTACAAAAATTGTTGAATCAATTAAATTTTTAATTGAATATTTTTCAAAACTCAATTAAGATTTTAATTGGAAAAATTTTCGTGAAATTTGTTTCTGTGCGAGTACAGGGTAACCGTGGATTTTGTCGTCCTTTCTTAGCTTTAAGTTCAGTCTCCTGTCCAATATAACCGCAAGGTATTTTGCACACTCACCAACGGGAATTTCGATACCACCTAAGAAAATAGGCTTGACCATAGGAAAACTTTCACAAATTTCTACAGAAACTCACAGCGAATGCTGTCAAACTAAATTAAAAAATGTTCAGGATTTCTTCTATTCAAAATTTGGTTTTCTACAGTAGGTTTACGACTTTTGTGACATACGTATTATACCGTCGCAAATGTATGTCGCAAAAGTCACAGTTTGTGACAGTCCAACCCTGGCTATGGGTTGAAGCCCAATCACGGTTGCCACTCGAACCAAAAATAATCTACCAAAATTTGGAGACAAATTTACCAAAATATTACCAAACAAAAATCTTATAGTGGAACATTTTATTTCTACAGAAAATTTTGTAAAAATTTTATTTCTATAGAAAATTTTGTCAAAATTTTATTTCTATAAAAAATTTATCAAAATATTATTTCTATAGAAAATTTTGTCAAATTTTTATTTCTATAGAAAATGTTTTAATTCAAGATTTTATTTCTATAGAAATTTTTGGCAAAATTTTATTTCTATAAAAAATTGTGTCAAAATGTTATTTCTATAGAAATTTTTGGCAAAATTTTATTTCTATAAAAAATTTTGCCAGATTTTATTTCTATAGAAAATTTTATCAAAATTTTATTACTATAGAAAATTTTGTCAAAATTCTTATTACCATAGAAAATTTTGTCAACATTTTTATTTCCATAGAAAATTGTGTCAAAATTTTATTTCTATAGAAATTTTTTCAAAATTTTATTTTTATAGAAAATTTTGTCAACATTTTATTTCTATGGATAATTTTGTCAAAATTTTATTACTATAGAAAATATTGGCAAATTTTAGTTCTATAAAAATGTTGTCAACATTTTAGTTCTATAGATTTAGTTTTTTATCAAATTTTATCAAAACTTTATTTCTATAGAAAATTTTGTAAAATTTTTATTTTTATAAAAAATGTCAAAATTTTATTTCTATTTAAAATGTTGTCAAAATGTTGTTCGTATAGAAAATTTTATCAAAATTTTATGTCTATATAAAATTTTGTCAACATTTTATTTCTATAGATAATTTTGTCAAAATTTTATTTCTATAGAAAATTTTGTCAAAAGTTTATTTATATATAAAATGTTGTAAAAAAATTTGTCAAAATTTTATTTCTATAGAAAATTTTGTCAAAATTTTATTTCTATAGAAAATTTTGTCAAAATAATATTTCTATAGAAAATTTGTCAAACTATTATTTCTATAGAAAATTTTGTCAAAATTTTATTTCTATAGAAAGTAGTGTAAGAACTTTAATTTTATAGAAAGTTTTGTCAAAGTTTTATTTCTATATAAAATTTTGTCAACATTTTATTTCTATGGATAATTTTGTCAAAATTGTATTTCTATAGAAAATTTTGTCGAAAGTTTATTTATATATAGAATGTTGTAAAAAATTTATTTCTATAGAAAATTTTGTCAACATTTTATTTCTATAGAAAATTTTGTCAAAATTTTATTTCTATAGAAAATTTTGTCAAAATTTTATTTCTATAGAAAATTTTGTCAAAATGTTATGTCTATATAAAATTTTGTCAAAATTTTTATTTCCATAGAAAATTTTGCAAAATTTTATTTTTATAGAAAATTTTGTCAAAATTTTATTTCTGTAGAAAATTTTGTCAAAATTTTATGTCTGTATAAAATTTTGTCAAAATTTTTATTTCCATAGAAAATTTTGTCAAAATCTTATTTCTATAGAAAATGGTGTCAAAATTTCATTTGTATAGAAAATTTTGTCAAAATTTAATGTCTGTATAAAATTTTGTCAAAATTTTTATTTCCATAGAAAATTTTGTCAAAATTTTATTTCTATAGAAAATTTTGTCAAAATTTTATTTCTATAGAAAATTTTGTCAAAATTTTATTTCTATAGAAAATTTTGTCAAAAATTTTATTTCTATAGAAAATTTTGTCAAAATTTTATTTCTATAGAAAATTTTGTCAAAATTTTATTTCTATAGAAAATTTTGTCAAAATTTTATTTCTATAGAAAATTTTGTCAAAATTTTATTTCTATATGAAAATTTTGTCAAAATTTTATTTCTAAAGAAAATTTTGTCAAAATTTAATGTCTATATAAAATTTTGTCAAAATTTTTATTTCCATAGAAAATTTTGTCAAAATTTAATGTCTGTATAAAATTTTGTCAAAAATTTTATTTCCATAGAAAATTTTGTCAAAATTTTATTTCTATAGAAAATTTTGTCAAAATTTTATTTCTATATAAAATTTTGTTAAGATTTTATTTCTATAGAAAATTTTGTCAAAATTTTATTTCTATAGAAAATTTTGTCAAAAATTTTATTTCTATAGAAAATTTTGTCAAAATTTTATTTCTATAGAAAATTTTGTCAAAATTTTATTTCTATAGAAAATTTAGTTAGAATTTTATTTCTATAAAAAATTTTGTCAAAATTTTATTTCTATAGAAAATGTTGACAAAATTTTATTCCTATAGAAAATTTTATCAAAAGTTTATTTCTATAGAAATTTTTTTTAAAATGTTATGTCTATATAAAATTTTGTCAAAATTGTATTTCTACAGAAAATTTAGTCTGGGCTGAGTTGAATGAATGGCCAGTAGAAAAGTAAAAACCGATGCTGAACCGTTGCTAGGCCAGAGGGCGAAGAAAATACTCTGAGGTGTTTAATTAGGAAACTGCTGAAGGAGAGTATGGCGACTATCAGGAAAGGCGTAGGATTCTTCACTGGGCAACTTAGTTGAAGAAACAGAAGTTGATGTATGATCACCTCAAACATGTTTCAAGGTCATAATGTTACTTTTTCACATGGAACATATAACATAATTGTCGCAATCATGTTATGTTGCCGGAAATTATCTGATATAAGCAAGTATGTGTGTATATTTGGAGAGAAAACAACATTCTATGCTCTCTGTGACATTATGGTCTTGAAATATATTTGAGGTGATCATATTTCTTTTCTGCGTAAGGGAAATCTGGATCCTTCTGTCAATCTAACCTATATGTTGAGCCTGACTAAAATGGTGAATGTGAATTTAATGTTGTTTCCGACTCATTTAATTTATTGAACGTGATTTGCCAAAAAATGTACTTATTATTAGGGAGCCACCGTGGTGCAATGGTTGGCATGCCCGCCTTGCATACACAAGGTCGTGGGTTCGATTCCTGCTACGACCGAACACCTAAAAGTTTTTCAGCGGTGGATTATCCCACCTCAGTAATGCTGTTGACATTTCGGAGGGTTTCAAAGCTTCTCTAAGTGGTTTCACTGCAATGTGGAACGCCATTCGGACTCGGCTATAAAAAGGAGGTCCCTTGTCATTGAGCTTAACATGGAATCGGGCAGCACTCAGTGATAAGAGAAAAGTTCACCAATGTGGTGACTGAATAGTCTAAGTGAGCCTGATACATCGGGCTGCCACATAACCTAACCTAACCTTACTTATTCCAGGAAAAAAATGAAGACCCATTCAGACCCATGAAAGTTATTCACGACTAACAAATATATACGGCATTAAGGTCGGCCGGGACGAATCTTATATACCCACCACCATGAGTCAATGATAAGAATTTCCTTTCAAAACTCTTCGTTGTAGCGGGTTCCTTGAAAATATTGAGAATTTCAGGTGGATTTGATGACAGTTACTAACCAAGCAGATCGCTTCAATTAGCGTGCTTATTGGAGTTAAATTAAAATGTACTCTTCATATGTAGATGAAGAGTACATCAGATTTGGGATTTATAAGAACAATTTTTATTTGAGTTTTAGAGGAATCTATAAATTCTCGTCTAAGCGCGTAAGAAAATCTGATGAAAGAACGCCTTTCATATGACTTGAAATCTAAATTCTATAGACTTTTATCCGCTTTACTCAAATATGCACAACAGCTCTGAAAAAATTGCGATTTCTTGAAGCTTATGATGACAAATCGGAAGATCGGTCTATATGGGGGCTATACCAAAAAATGGTGCGATACACATCATATTTGTGGACCCAAAATACCTGTAGATATCCTAAAATACCTTTGAGGTTTAATGGAAGTTGCTTGTCAAGAAGATCAAAAGTGAGATGTCTAGAAGCCTAAGAACTCAAATCGTCAGAAGATCTATATGAAGCCTATCTCAAAACGTGAACCGATTCACACAATATTCGGTACACCTATTTGGGGGTCCTAAAATACCTGTAGATTTCCAATTTCAGGCAAGTCGGATAAAAACTGCAATTTCTAGAAGCCCAAGATACCAAATCGGGATGTCGGTTTATATGGGGGCTCTACCAAAACATGGACCGATACACACTATATCCGGCACACCTATTTTTGGTCCTATAATAAGGTTAGATTTCCAATTTCAACCAACTCGAAAAAATACGGTTTCTAGAAGCCCAAGACACCAAATCAGGGGTTCGGTTTATATGGGAGCTAAATCAAAACCTTGACCGATATAGCTCATCTTTGAACTTGACCTGTCTGCAAATAAAAAACCAATCTATGCCAAATTTCAGAACGATTGCACCATTATTGAAGGCTGTAACAACAATAGACAGACATACGGACATGGTTTATCGTTTTAGGATTTCTTCCTGATCAAGAATATATATACTTTATTTAATCGGAAATCGATATTTCAATGTGTTACAAACGGAATGACAAACTTATTATACCCCCATTACCATTCTATGGTAATGGGTATAGAAAGACCTACTCATTCCAGGAAAAATCGTTTACGTGACTCTCACACATTTCTTTCATATTCAAGGAAAAAATGTTCAACGTGACTCATGCATGGTGAAGAAAAATTTCGTGAATGACAATACTTTCGATGGATCACTTGCCCATCGCCAGTACAAAGTACCTTGTTTGTATCCATCGTTTCAATGAATGGAGGGTTCTTATGATGCAGCAGCTATGGATAGCTAAAGGACTTACTATACTTGCTAGTCTTGGTCAATGGCCTTATTTGGAAAGAAAGAGTGTGTGAGAGAGAGACAGGGAGAGCGAGTTCTTTGTTGAACATCTGCTCAATTTAAGGAGACTGCAACAAGGGAAGACTGGCTTGCTTGCATTGAATGCATTTAGCGTGTCTTTGTATAGGGAATAGTGCAATAGGATCCTATTTGTTTACTCTCCCTCACTTTAATCCATTTCCCTTGTACTTCATTGTATTAAAGAAGTTGGTCGAATGCTTGGTTGCTCTTAAAGTGTTACGGTTCGTTGGTTGTGTCGCCTCGTTTTTGAGCTTCGTCTTTCCTGTTGCCTTGGATGTAATTAAAAAATTTTTTAATTTATTTGGCATTTCTTGAGGATTCCGTTAAGTTGCTTCATGACCTGCAAGTATCAGTCCCAGGTGGTGGTGTTACTTGTGAATTTCTTTCTAGGGTTCAGATTGCAACACTACCCTCAATAGTAGACCACCTACACAAACAAACGTTGATCCTTCCAGGTATGGTGTGTTTGTGTGTATGTAAGACCCAACTATAGTATCCTTTGCTATATTCTTTGTAAGGAGTTTATTACACTTGCTTCTTTGTATTCCATCTACCCGAACTCTTGAATTTATGTTGTCCGTTTTTTTCACTTTTAAGTTGCTTTCCTTCAATTTGGCTTTATTTCGCTTGTGTTTTCTTAATGGTGTGCTTAAGTCATTTCTTGGATCATTCGTTTTGTTAGGTGATTGGATGGACCTCTTTATCCTTTTTCTTCTTCGGGTTTTTTTTTATGAAGTGACTGTTGTTTTTCTTTCTTTTTGGCTAAATTGTTAAGCGGTGTTTTATTTGTCGCATTAAAAGATTTGTTGTGAGATTTTGAAGATTTTAGATATTTTTGCACATTGTCCATTCCTTTCCATCCCATTGCCCTGTTTTTGGCACTTACCTGGTTATTTGCTGTGATTTCAACAATTTCGACAATCCTCGTTAATTGTCAAACTTAATGAAGGTAAATCTTAAGATTTGGCAAAAAAAAAATCATTAACAAATGTCAAGTTTTTTCTCTCTCTCTTTGCTCAACCTTTGTCAACGTAAGAAAGATGAAAGACAAGGATTATTTTTGGGTAAGGTATGTATCCAAATGAAATGGTCGAATTTATATAACCTCACTGAAGGTTGAGAGTATACTCCAGTAGTTGAGAACAGCCATTCATAGCTTCTTGAGTTGGATATAACAATTTGGTCTGTCCTTGTTTCTAATTGGTTTGTACCAACTGGCATATTAAAGTAGACCTTTTGATCCATCTACTTATGCAGCAACACTACCATGCCACATGTCTGATTTTTCAAGGTATATAGTCCAACATATCGACAAAAAAAGGCGGCGTATGGCAATTGTCAAGGGCCAGCAAACCTGGATCTTCTTTTAAATCTAAGCTTACCTCCTGAAGATTATCTGGGTTTTGAATCGATCATAAAATGGAGTATCCAGATTCAGTTTGCAATCGCCTTATTCCAATTGACTCTTCGATCGTATTTCCCTCTTATTCTCATCATTCGAACGTGGATGTACTATACAACCGTCTCCCGTCATCGCTGCCACCAAATTTCCACTCAGCTTAGAGTGAAGTAAATGTAAGAACTGCTGGGTTTCCAGGAAACGAAAAGACATACCTCGTGATGTTAGGCGAATGTCCATACTTCGGGCATTGCATCTTGATTTGGGGAACGTTTGTCGACAGCCAGGAAGTCTGGATCGGGGGGAAATCGAAAACCGGAAGCCGCTGAAACGACAAAGAGAGTTGCCGGTAGTTTCAAGCGAAACCCTAACCTCTCTCCGAGATGCCGCAAATAAGCTGGGTGTATCGTCTACAACCATGCATCGAGCCGAAAAACGAGCCGGACTATCGACTTACAAGAAGGTAGTGACTCCAAATCGCGATGATAAACAATATACGACGGCCAAAGCGCGATCCCGGAGGCTGTACACGACGATGCTGACGAAGTTTGACTGCTTGGTAATGGACGACGAAACCTACGTCAAAGCCGACTACAAGCAGCTTCCGGGACAGGAGTTTTATACGGCAAAAGGAAGGGGAAAGGTAGCAGATATTTTCAAGCATATAAAACTGTCAAAGTTCACAAAGAAATATCTGGTTTGGCAAGCCATCTGTACCTGTGGCTTGAAAAGCAGCATTTTCATAGCTTCCGGGACTGTCAACCAAGAAATTTACGTGAAAGAGTGTTTGAATAAACGTCTGCTGCCTTTCCTGAAGAAACACGGTTGTTCCGTACTGTTTTGGCCGGATTTGGCATCTTGCCATTACGGTAAAAAGGCCATGGAGTGGTACGCCGCCAACAACGTGCAGGTGATTCCCAAGGACGAGAACCCTCCCAACACGCCAGAGCTCCGCCCAATTGAGAAATACTGGGCTATTGTCAAGCGGAACCTAAAGAAGACCAAAAAAACTGCTAAGGACGAGCAGCAGTTCAAGGCAAACTGGCTTTCTGCGGCGAAGAAGGTGGACAAGGTGGCTGTACAAAATCTGATGGCAGGTGTCAAGCGTGAGGCCCGGCAATTCGGATTTGGAAAAGCGAATGCCTAACTGAATATTTTTCCTGAAATTTATACTAATTGAACTTGAAAAAGAAATTTAATTTGATTTTTTAAATAAACGATTTCACCGATTTACACGCGTTTTCCCTTGACCAAATTTTGACCGTATCACCTTTAACTAACAGTTCAGGTACCTGGTGATACCATATCTTAGCAAAAGGTTTTCCCTCCTAATCGATGACAGGACTTGGTATTACACCCAGTCCAGAGAGAAGTAAGTGTCAGGTTCGCAGAACACACAAAGAGATGCCACGTTATGCTAAGCGAATGTCACACTTGTGGCATTCCTCTTGAATTGCTGGGTTCAGAAGTGAGAGGTAACTAACTGTCGCAGGTATTTTGAGATGCCGTAGCTGAGATCTGGTCTCTCATCTTCGTTGACAGGTAGTGGTCTTCTAATCAGTCCAGAGTGAAGCAAGTGTCGGTTCTGTTGGCTTTTCAGTAAACGCTGTGCCTCGTGATGTGGGGCGAATGTCTCAAGTTCGGGCATTCATATTGATTTCCTGGGTTCAGAAATGAGAGCCATGTAACTGTTTAGGTACTTCGAGATGTCAGATCGTGGCTGAGAAGCACCGATCTCGTCTCTCTAGGCAGGAAGCCACCGTGATGCAATGATTAGCATGCTCGCCTTGCATGCACAATGTCGTGGGTTCTATTCCTGCTTCGACTGATATCCAAAAAGTTTTTCAGCGGTGGATTATCCCACCTCAGTAATGCTGGTGACATTTCTGAGGGTTTCAAAACGTCTCTAAGTGGTTTCACTGCAATGTGGAACGCCGTTCGGACTCGGCTATAAAAGCAGGTCCCTTGTCATTGAGCTTAACATGGAATCGGGCAGCACTCAGTGATAAGAGAGAAGTTCACCACTGTGGTATCCAGGGTTGGCCTGTCACAAACTGTGACTTTTGCGACATACATTTGCGACGGTATAATACGTATGTCGCAAAAGTCGTAAACCTACTGTAAAAAACCTAATTTTGAATAGAAAAAATCCTGAACATTATTTAATTTAGTTTGACAGCATTCGCTGTGAGTTTCTGCAGAAATTTGTGAAAGTTTTCCCACGATCAAGCCTATTTTCTTAGGTGGTATCGAAATTCCCGTTGATGAGTGTGCAAAATACCTTGCGGTTATATTGGACAGGAGACTGAACTTAAAGCTAAGTAAGGACGAGAAAATCCACGGTTACCCTGTACTCGTGCAAAAGCCAATAGGGAAAATGTGGGGACTGAAACCGAAAATTGTGAACATTCCTAAGAATTGAAACTTCTTCGCACATACAATCGTCTTGCATATCAACGAATTCGCTGCCTTTTACTGTTACTTTTTCTACATTTACGACGTGTATATGACGTTTACAACTTTGCGACAGTCGCAAACCTAAAAAAGTTTGATACAGACCATCTCTGGTGGTATTACAATGGACTGAATAGTCTAAGTGAGCCTGATGCATCGGGCTGCCACCTAATCTAAACTAACCTAGGCAGCCGTCTCTCGACTTCGGTGATAAGTGGCGGTATTCCACCAAAAGTGGACGATCACAACGATCTCATCTTTCTAAAGTTAGCACCCATTTGGTCTTTCTACACTGCAGTCTCTCCTCATTGCTGACAGGTGTCCTTCTAACCAGTCCACAGTGAAATAAGTTACGGTGCCTAGTGATGTGGATAGAATGTCACCATTTCGGGAGTTTGTATTGAGTTTCTGGGTTCAGAAGTGAGAGGAAACTAATTGCTCAAGTACTTGGAGATGTCACATCTTAGCTGAGATAGTTCCAATCTGGTGGTCTTCCAACCAGTACAACTTTGCACTGGCAGGAATGTCACAATTTTGGGCATTCATATTGTTTTGCTGGGTTCAGAAGTGAAAGGCAACTAACTGTTCAGGTTTTTGGAGATGTCATATCGCAGTTGAGATAGCACCAATGTGGTGGTCTTCCATCTAGTACAACTTTGAACTAGCATGAAGACATGGGCCTTCTGAACCGCCGCCTTGTGCACGGCCGCCAATGTCGCACTTATACCCTCGTAGTTCTATTGGATAGAAGGGAAAGTGGACTTGGTAAGTAATGACCTATCAATCTCATCACCAATGTCCAGATTGAGGTAACGGACTGACTCTACTGGATCCGTCCAGATTAAAGTTGATTCCAGGTCGAAGTGACAAAAGTGTCAGATCGGTGAGAGGAATGAATAGGTTAAGAGAGGCGAAGGTCCATATTACCGGAATTCATTCTGAATTATTGGATTCCGTTGGAGGAAGTAGCATTTGGGATAACTGAAGATATCAGATCTCAGATGGGATAGCATCGATTTGGTATCTTTAAGTAGTCGAGTTGTTTCCTCACTGACGGTTGGTGGATTTAACTGCACTACAGTACTCTACTAGTAAGAATAACTGGCCTTTTGACCCTCTTTAATGTGAGCTTTCCTTAAGAACGGATTTATTCTCTTATCACTTATATCGATTATCAAGTTTTGATTAATGGAAGATCTTTTCTAGAGTCAGCATTCTGTCAATATTCATCCTAATAATCGATGTGGGATTTGAGGGTTCGGAAAACTCGTTTAGTTATTCTGCTGACTTCATCCGACGTTAGTATTCTGGGTATACGCTCCACAAACCTAATTGTCCATCACAGCTGAGTGGATCCGAGGTAATGCTATGACTTCTCTCTGTGTGGTGGCAATTTAGGAAAGTAAAGACTTATCAATCTTATTAACAATGTCCAGATTGAGAAAAGGAGTTGACTTTCCTGGATGTATCCTGATTAATATTGATTTCAGGTCCAAGTGATGTAAGTGTCAGGGTGGAGTGAAAAGGTTAGTTCAAGATATCAGACTTCAGATGGGGTAGCCGTGGAGCATTTGTCATCATTGGAGTACATTAGGATGTACTGATGTTGGCTTTTAGGGGTTCGGGAGTTTGGTTTACACCTTTTGCTGTCTTGATCAACAACTTGACGCTTCCGAGTAAGCGCTCGACAAACGCAATAATCATGCACAGTTGTGTGAATCTGAGATCAAACTCTTCCAGGTGCTGGGGTCAATTCTTGATGTCACTGCGATTATAAATCGGAGGTGCTTTTTTGGGACAGGTGGAAGTCATGGTTTGGCGGTTTCGGGCTAGGTGTTGTGTAATGACAGACCGTAGTACACAATAGTGGAACGGATATCCAACGCTCTGGATGAGTGTCAATTGCAAAGTTGATCCATTTGGCTTCTTCCCATTTTCTTCGCTGATCGTATAGATGCCGTGAAGTCCAAGAAGCATAGGTTGGCTTCAGTCTATTATGAAACTCTGGTTTAGCACCCATTTTCTGTTAATCTAAAGTTCTTCCATTTCCTACTTCCGCATTAAAATCTCCCACGACAATTTTAACCTCCAGAGCGGATGTCATATGCTTGGGTCATCTCATTTGAATAAACACGAATTCAATTGATCTCCTTCCAAAACAATTCCCATTAAACCAACTGCTTTTTATAATGATGATGCATAAGTGCTTAGCGTAGTATTCAAAATCCGGCGACTATGATTTTTCATTGCATTCAATTATGATAAAACCCCATAATCATTTATTGCATTTTTGCATTCTGCTTTGCCTGTTGGTTATCACATTGCTGCCACTGCTATTTTTTCGATTTTCTATTGTCCTGGTGTTTTGCATTTTTATTCGTTCATGGAAAATTCATAAATTCAATAATAAATTGCTTATTTCGAATAGTTGAGTGTACAGCTTGTGGTGAAGGTAATGGAGGTTTCTTATCCATCGTAAAATAGGATAGTTTCAATAGAGTTGTGTACAGTATTGCCAGTATGAAAATCGGAGTTTGGAGTCCCTCTTATTTATGAACGAATACAGAAATAAAATTTTGACAGAAGTTTCTATATAAAAAACAATTTTGTCAAAATTTTCTATAGAGAAATAATTTTTTTTGTAGTTGTTGTATGGTTGACCTTTTAGTATAATTATTTGTAGAGTTTGTAAGGCTTGAGGTCATGTTGTAATAAAACAAAATAAAATCTTAGTTTTTTATAGTCTTACAGTATAAACTCAAAAGCAGAGGCGAGCAAGTCACTTTGTCTTATTAAAAATATTAAAAATTTAATTTCCCTGAGGAGAGACAACGATGGTGTTCGAAATATTGAAAAGAATTAAAAATAAAATACTATAAAAAAACTAAGATTTTATTTTGTTTTATTACAACATGACCTCAAGCCTTACAATCTCTACAAAAGAAATAAAATTTTGACATAATTTTCTATAAAGAAATAAAATTTTGAAAGAATGTTCCGTATAGAAATCAAATCGTGACAAAACTTTCTCTAGCAATAAAATTTTGACAAAATTTTTTATAGAGATAAAATTTTGACTAAATTTTCTATAGAAAAAAAATGTCAAAATTTTCTATAGAAAAAAATTTTGACAAAATTTTCTATAGAAAAAAAATTTTGACAACATTTTCTATAGAAATAAAATTTTGACAAAATTTTCTATATTGAAATAAAATTTTGAAAAAATTTTCTATATTGAAATAAAATTTTGAAAAAATTTTCTATATTGAAATAAAATTGTGAAAAAAAAATTCTATATAGAAATAAAATTTTGACAAAATTTTCTATAGTAATAAAATTTTGATAAAAGTTTCTATAGAAATAAAATCTTGGCAAAATTTTCTATAGCAAAAACAATTTTGACAACATTTTCTACAGAAAAAAAAATGACAAAATTTTCTATAGAAATACAATTTTGACAAAATTTTCTACAGAAATAACATTTTGATAAAATTTTCTATAGAAATAAAATTTTGACAAAATTTTTGATAGAAATAATAGAAATAAAATCTTGACAAAATTTTCTATAGAAATAAAATTTTGACAAAATTTTCTACAGCAATAAAATTTTGACAAAATTTTCTATAGTAATAAAATTTTGATGAAAGTTTCTATAGAAATAAAATCTTGACAAAATTTTCTACAGAAAAAACAATTTTGACAACATTTTCTACAGAAAAAAAAAATTTTGACAAAATTTTCTATAGAAATAAAATTTTGACAAAATTTTCTACAGAAATAACATTTTGACAAAATTTTCTATAGAAATAAAATTTTGACAAAATTTTTGATAGAAATAAAATCTTGACAAAATTTTCTATAGAAATAAAATTTTGACAAAATTTTCTCTAGAAATACAATTGTGACAACATTTTTTATTGAAATAAAATCTTTACAAAATTTTCTATAGAAAAAACAATTTTGACAACATTTTCTACAGAAAAAAAAAATTTGACAAAATTTTCTATAGAAATAAAATTTTGACAAAATTTTCTACAGAAATAATATTTTGACAAAATTTTCTATAGAAATAAAATTTTGACAAAATTTTTGATAGAAATAATACAAATAAAATCTTGACAAAATTTTCTATAGAAGCAAAATTTTGAAAAAAATTCTGTAGAAACAAAATTTTTATAGAAATAAAATTTTTACAAAATTTCTATGGAAATAAAATATTGACAAAATCTTCTATAGAAATAAAATTTTGACAAAATTTTCTATTGAAATAAAATTGTGGTAAAATTTTATATACAAATAAAATTTTGACAAAATTTCTGTACAAATAAAATATATAGAATAGAAATATATAGAAATAAAATTTTAACAAAATTTTCTATAGAAAATTATCAATAGAAATAAAATGTTGACAACATTTTTTATAGTAATAAAAATTTGACAGAATTTTCTTATATATAAAATTTTCACAAAATTTTCTTATTAATAAAATTTTGACTAAATTTTCAACAGAATTAAAATATTCACCATATTCTCTTATAAATGAAAATTTGAAAAAATTTCTTATAAATAAAATGTTGTCAAAATTTTCCACAGAAATAAAATTTTAACAAAATTTTCCATAGAAATAAGATTTTGACGAAATTTTCTATAGAAATAAAATTTCTACAAAATTTTCTACAGAAATAAAATTTGCACAAATCTGTCAATAGAAATTAAAGTTTGACAAAATTTTCTATGCAAATAAAATTTTGACAAAATTTTCTACAGAAATAAAATTTTTCGTTTTGTTTGTTATTGTTGGCTTCTCTTCAATCGTTATTGTTGTTTTTGATCTCAGCTTAAAGCCATGTATTGACTAAACTACAAGTGTAGCTTAACCAACAGAGGAAAAGTATGCTTGTCAAATTTATTTGGACAAAGCCCTATAGACTGCAAGATGGTTGGATGTACAGCTGTTTCGGAATTACCACATTCCTTATCAGCATCCTCTACTTGCAGCAAAACTATCAACCAATTATCAGAATAAATTCGGGTAATTCACTCAACCCAAAGTGAACTACACTTGAGCCTCCCGAAAAAGGGCCAAAAAAGCCAACAATAACAAACAAAACGAATGAAGATAGAGGAAGCACGCTCAAAAACAAACCCAGCCAAATACATTCAAATCGATGATTTGAGTTTGGCAAAGGAAAAGAGATATGCTGGCAAATTTGTTTAGGCAGTAGCCGACTATCAAACCCTTTTTCGGGAGGTTCAAGTGTAGTTCACTTTGGGTTGAGTGAATTACCCGAATTTATTCTGATAATTGGTTGATAGTTTTGCTGCAAGTAGAGGATGCTGATGAGGAATGTGGTAATTACGAAACAGCTGTACATCCAACCATCTTGCAGTCTATAGGGCTTTGCCCAAATAAATTTGACAAGCATACTTTTCCTCTGTTGGTTAAGCTACACTTGTAGTGTAGTCAATGCATGGCTTTAAGCTGAGATCAAAAACAACAATAACGAAATAAAATTTTGACAAAATATTCCATAGCAAATTATCAGTTGAAATAAAATTGTGACAAAATTTTTATAGAAATAAAATTTTGACTAAATATTCTATAGAAATAAAATATTGACAAAATTTTCTATAGAAATAAAATTTGGCAAAATTTTCTATAGAAATAAAATTTTGACGAATTTTTCGATAGAAATAAAATGTTGACAAAATTTTCTATAGAAATAAACTTTTGACAAAATTTTCTATAGAAATAAAATTTTGACAAAATTCATATAGAAATAAAATGTTGACAACATTTTTTATAGTAGTAAAATTTTGACAAAATTTTCTACTGAAATCAAATTTTGACAAAATTTTCTATAGAAATAAAATTGTGGTAAAATTTTATATACAAATAAAATTTTGACAAAATTTCTGTACAAATCAAATTTTTATAAAAATAAAATTTTAACAAAATTTTCTATAGCAAATTATCAATAGAAATAAAATGTTGACAAAATATTTTATAGTAGTAAAATTTTGACAAAATCTTCTATAGAAATAAAATTTTGACAAAATTTTCTATAAAGAAATAAAATTTTGGCAAAATTTTCTACAGAAATAAAATTTTGATATAAGTTTCTATATAGAAAAAAATGACAAAATTGTCCATAGAAATAAAGATTTAACAAAACTTTCTACAGAAACAACATTTTTACAAAATTATTATAGAAATAAAAATTTGACAAAATTTTTATTTGAAATTAAATATTGAAAAATTTTCTACAGAAATAAAATTTCGACAAAATTTTCTATAGAAATAAAATTTTGATTAAATCTCTGTAAAAACAAAATTTTTATAGAAATAACATTTTTAAAAAATATTCTATAGAAAATTATCAATAGAAATAAAATTGTGACAAAATTTTTATAGAAATAAAATTTTGACTAAATATTCTATAGAAATAAAATTTTGACTGAATATTCTAAAGAAATACAATTTTGACTAAATATTCTATAGAAATAAAATTTGGCAAATTTTTCTATAGAAATAAAATTTTGACGAATTTTTCGATAGAAATAAAATGTTGACAAAATTTTCTATAGAAATAAACTTTTGACAAAATTTTCTATAGAAATAAAATTTTGACAAAATTTATATAGAAATAAAATATTGACAAAATTGTTTATAGTAGTAAAATTTTGACAAAATCTTCTATAGAAATAAAATTTTGACAAAATTTTCTATAGAAATTAAATTTTGGTAAAATTTTATATACAAATAAAATTTTGACAAAATTTCTGTACAAATAAAATTTTTATAGAAATAAAATTTTTACAAAATTTTCTATAGAAATAAAATGTTGACAAAATTTTTTATAGTAGTAAAATTTTGACAAAATCATCTATAGAAATAAAATTTGGACAAAATTTTCTATAAAGAAATAAAATTTTGACAAAATTTTCTACAGAAAGAAAATTTTGATATAAGTTTCTATATAGACAAAAATGACAAAATTGTCCATAGAAATAAAGTTTTAACAAAACTTTCTATAGAAACAAAATTTTTACAAAATTATTATAGAAATAAAATTTTGACAAAATTTCTATAGAAATAAAATATTGAAAAAATTTTCTACAGAAATAAAATTTTGACAAAATTTTCTATAGAAATAAAATTTTGATTAAATCTCTGTAAAAACAAAATTTTTATAGAAATAAAATTTTGACAAAATATTCCATAGAAAATTATCAGTTGAAATAAAATTGTGACAAAATTTTTATAGAAATAAAATTTTGACTAAATATTCTATAGAAATAAAATTTTGATTAAATATTATATAGAAATAAAATTTTGACAAAATTTTCTATAGAAATAAAATTTGGCAAAATTTTCTATAGAAATAAAATTTTGACGAATTTTTCGATAGAAATAAAATGTTGACAAAATTTTCTATAGAAATAAACTTTTGACAAAATTTTCTATAGAAATAAAATTTTGACAAAATTTATATAGAAATAAAATTTTGACAAAATTTATATAGAAATAAAATGTTGACAACATTTTTTATAGTAGTAAAATTTTGACAAAATCTTCTATAGAAATAAAATTTTGACAAAATTTTCTATAGAAATAAAATTTTGGTAAAATTTTATATACAAATAAAATTTTGACAAAATTTCTGTACAAATAAAATTTTTATAGAAATAAAATTTTAACAAAATTTTCTATAGAAAATTAACAATAGAAATAAAATGTTGACAAAATTTTTTATAGTAGTAAAATTTTGACAAAATTTTCTATAGAAATACAATTTTGACAAAATTTTCTATAAAGAAATAAAATTTTGACAAAATTTTCTACAGAAATAAAATTTTGATATAAGTTTCTATATAGAAAAAAAATGACAAAATTGTCCAGAGAAATAAAGTTTTAACAAAACTTTCTATAGAAACAAAATTTTTACAAAATTAGTATAGAAATAAAATTTTGACGAATTTTTCGATAGAAATAAAATGTTGACAAAATTTTCTATAGAAATAAACTTTTGACAAAATTTTCTTTAGAAATAAAATTTTGGCAAAATTTATACAGAAATAAAATGTTTACAACATATTTTATAGTAGTAAAGTTTTGACAAAATCTTCTATAGAAATAAAATTTTGACTAAATTTTCTATAGAAATAAAATTTTGGTAAAATTTTATATACAAATAAAATTTTGACAAAATTTCTGTACAAATAAAATTTTTATAGAAATAAAATTTTAACAAAATTTTCTATAGAAAATTAACAATAGAAATAAAATGTTGATAAAATTTTTTATCGTAGTAAAATTTTGACAAAATCTTCTATAGAAATAAAATTTTGACAAAATTTTCTACAGAAATAAAATTTTGATATAAGTTTCTATATAGAAAAAAATAACAAAATTGTCCATAGAAATAAAGTTTTAACAAAACTTTCTATAGAAACAAAATTTTTACAAAATTATTATAGAAATAAAATTTTGACAAAATTTCTATAGAAATAAAATATTGAAAAAATTTTCTACAGAAATAAAATTTTGACAAAATATTCCATAGAAAATTATCAATAGAAATAAAATTGTGACAAAATTTTTATAGAAATGAAATTTTGACTAAATATTCTATAGAAATAAAATTTTGACTAAATATTCTAAAGAAATACAATTTTGACTAAATATTCTATAGAAATAAAATTTTGACAAAATTTTGTATAAAGAAATAAAATTTTGACAAAATTTTCAATAGAATTAAAATTTTAACAAAATTTTCTAAAAAAATAAAATTGTGACAAAATTTTCTATAGAAATAAAATTTTGTTAAAAAAGATTAAATCGATTTCTTGAAAACAATCCCCAAATTTATGGAAATTTCTCACCAAATCCCCAATTTGGGGGAAAATCCCCAATACTGGCAACACTGGCTGTGTAACAGAAAGAAATTTATTAGTGAAAGGCAATAGGCGATAGGCAATAGAGAGAAAGAGCGGTAAGCCGAAAATGTGGATTACACTCTGGCGGAGCCCCTTTACGACGATAAATGTGCAACACTAATTCGCGACAATGAGGTCTGGTGCACACAAAATAGAACCAACAGAGGTTGCGTGTGTAGGGATGAAGTGGAGGGAATTTTTTCCCTTCACTTAAAAGTTTTTCCTAACAACATTTTAAAAGAAATTAAATTTTACTATACTTTTATTTAATTTTTATTCTTTCCACATATCACTATCTTGCAATCCCCATTAAAGACATCTCAATTGATGTATGCCTAACAAGAAGAAGAAGAAAAAATAAATAAAAACTGAATATTTCAATGAAATTCCATTTGGAAAAATTTGTTTGCATGGGAAAATGTGAGAGGCAGCGAATGATGTGATGTCAGCGGTTATGCGATGGAGAAAATAACCATCGTGTGTTTTTTTTTGGCTTTTATTGCCTCCCAAGAGCATCATACAAATTCCTATCTTTCATTTGGGATTCACTGGCTCCAATACCTTGTTCACCATTTAGCATCAACACTCATTCATCCATCCATGATTTTTGCCATGCAATCAACCATCCATCCATGGCATTCAGCAATTCATTCATGAGTGTATTCAAATGTTTATCTGTGAAATATGCAATATAAGCGTAGTAATAAACATTTAATGTCAATAAAAATTTTACCCCGTACTTTTTTTAGTCTATCTGTTGTTGTTGTAGTCATAATTCCTTTGCTTCATGAATCCTGTTATGAATTTGTGCTCGTTTTTTTTTTTAGGATATCGACTGGTGATCCAGCAAAGGAAGTCAAAAGACATCGCGAAATAAGGATTTCTTTATCTAATGCTGAACATATGACAGAGCATGCTGGCAAACTGTTTACGGTGAATTCATGCAAATCCAATGACATAAAGATATGAGCAAAGAAAAGAAAAAAACGGAAAATTTCAAAAAACGAAAAAAGAGTTAAAAGGATAAAATGCATAATTCATAGTATCATAAACAAGCGGATAAAAGAAGTGGAAACAAGAGATGAAGGGGGATACATAACTGAGATGCAATAAATTTTTCCTTAAGCTCGAATTGAAAATACTCATCAAATTTTCAGAATAAAACTAGGCAGAAAATATGAAAGAAAAATAAATCCAAAAATGAAAATAAACACACTAAAAAATAAATATTATTATACAGTTACAAAATAATGCAATGCAATATTTTGACGATAAAAGATAAAAATTTTCAAAGAAATTCTAATTCAAAAATTTCCAAACGTTTTTCTTTTCTTTGTTATTTGAAACCGATTGAAATCTGGTGTTCGGTTTTATATAAGAGGCTATATATGATTATGGACCGAAATAGATTCATTAGTGCATCGGATTAAATTTATTCCTCCAAGAGGCTCCGGAAGTCAAATCTTGGGATCGGTTTTCATGGAGGCTATATACACCCAAAGAAAAAATATTTTCCTCAGGAACAAAATATTAGACAAACGAAAATCCCTTTAATTAAATTTTTTTAAGAGTAAACCCCCCCCCCTCCCCACCACAAAAAAAAATTGGAAAACTTAATTCGTCTAAAATTTCGTTCTTCAGAAAAGAAAACTCTTCTTTCAGTGTATGTAGGATCTACGAATGACAGACGTACTACGTAAGTAACGAGCTTGCCTTACCACGACTACGAACCTGATGTTACTCAATGTCGAACATTTTTAACTATATCCATACCACCATAGCATGGTGATGGAGGGATAATAAGTTTGTCATTCCGTTCCATAGAAATATCCATTACGGCTATATAGGTAGGTTAGGTTAGGTTAGGTTAGGTTAGGTGGCAGCCCGATGTATCAGGCTCACTTAGACTATTCAGTCCATTGTGATACCACATTGGTGAACTTCTCTCTTATCACTGAGTGCTGCCCGATTCCATGTTAAGCTCATTGACAAGGGACCTCCTTTTTATAGCCAAGTCCGAACGGCGTTCCACATTGCAGTGAAACCACTTAGAGAAGCTTTGAAACCCTCAGAAATGTCACCAGCATTACTGAGGTGGGATAATCACCGCTGAAAAACTTTTTGGTGTTCGGTCGAAGCAGGAATCGAGCCCACGACCTTGTGTATGCAAGGCGGGCATGCTAACCTTGCACCACGGTGGCCACCGTGCTATATAGGTACATATATATATACATATATTATTGATCAGGGACAAATTCTAAGACGGCACCATTACCGTCTGTCTGTTTATTGTAATCACGCTGCAGCCTTGGAATTTGACACAGATTCGTTTTTTGTGTGCACACAGGTTCGAACATCGGCTATATCGGATCATGATCCGATTGTTATAACCTCCATATAGACCGATCTCCCAATTTGACTTCGTGGCTTTCTACACACCGAAATTTTGTGCGAAATGTAGAAAAGTCAAAATTTTGATGAAAATCCCCAAAAAATTCAAATTTTTATATGAACAATTTATTTTGGCTATATCTCCTTATATATGCGTCCTAGAGCGAAAAGGACTTTAATTCATTACCATTCTCAAAAAACCAAAATTCCGATGAAAATCTTAAAAAACTTAAAATTTTTATATGAAAAATTTATTTTTGCTATATCTCCTTAAATATGCGTCCTAGAGCGAAAAGGACTTTAATTCGCAACCATCCTAGAAAAAAATCAATATTTCGACGAAAATCCTCAAAAACTGAAATTTTCATATAAAAACTTATTTGCCGAAAATAATATGCGTCATAGAGCGAAAAGGACTTTAATTCGTGACCACCCTACAAAAACTCAAAATGTCGATGACCGCCTGTCATAGTTATGTCGTCGTCAAATATGTATGCAAAATGTGGAAAAATCAAAATTTCGATGAAAATCCCCAAAAATTTAAATTTTCATATGAAAAACTTAAATTGGCCATATCTCCTTAAATATGCATCCCAGAGCGAAAAGGACTTTAATTCGTGACCACCCTCAAAAAAACAAAATTCCGATGAAAATCCAAAACAAAAAAAAAATATTTTTATGAAAAACTTATTTTGGCTATATCTCCTTAAATATGCGTCCTAGAGCGAAAAGGACTTTACTTCGTGAACACCAAAATTCCGATGAAAATTCTTAAAAAAAACTCAAATTTTTATATGAGAAATAAGCGAAAAGGACTTTAATTCGTAACCACCCAAAAAATCAATATTTCGACGAAAATCCTCAAAAATTGAAATTTTCATATAAAAGACTTATTTTCGGCATATCTCCTTAAATATGCGTACTAGAGCGAAAAGGACTTTAATTCGTGACCACCCTAAAAAAACCAAAATTCCGATGAAAATCCTCAAAAATTCAATTTTTTATGAAAAATGAGCGGAAAGGACTTTAATTCGTTACCACTCTACAAAAAATCAAAATTACGATGAAAATCCTCAAAAATTTTAATTTTCATATGTAAAATTTATTTTGACCATATCTCCTTTAATATGCATTCCTAGAGCGAAAAGGACTTTGATTCAAGAAATCAAAATTTCGATGATGGTCTGTCATGGTTATGCCGTCGTCAAATATGTGTGCGAAATGTAGAAAAAGCAAAATTTCGATGAAAATCCTCAAAAATTTAAATTTTTAATGGAAAACTTATTCTGGCCATATCTCCTTAAATATGCATCCTAGAGCACAAAGGGCTTTAATTCATGACTACTCTCAAAAAACCAAAATTTCGATGAAAATCCTCAAAAACTTAAGATAACCACCCTAGAAAAAAATCATTCCTGAAAAATGGAAATTTTCATATAAAAACTTTTTTGCCGAAAATAATATGCATCCTAGAGCGAAAAGGATTTTAATTCGTAACCACCCTCAAAAAAAATCCCATGAAAATCCACAAAACTTCAATTCTTTATATGAAAAGTTTATTTTGGCCATATCTTCTTAAATATGCGTCCTAGAGCGAAAAGGACATTAATTCGTGAACACCAAACTTCCGATGAAAATCCAAAAAAAAAAATAAAGTTTTGATATGAAACATGAGCGAAAAGGTCTTTAATTCGTGACAACCCTAAATCTAAATTTCGATGAAAACTTCAGAAATTGAAATTTTTATATGAAGAATTATTTTGCCCATATCTTCTTAAATATGTGTCCTAAAACGAAAAGGATTATAATTCGTGACCGCTCTCAAAAAATCAAAATTTTAATATGAAAAACATGATTTGGTCATATCTCCTTAAATATGCGTCCTAGAGCGAAAAGGATTTTAATTCGTGACCACCCTCAAAAAATCAAAATTTCCATGAAAACCCTCATGAAATCCAAAATTTTATTAAAAAAAAAACTTATTTTGGCCATATCTCCTTAAATATGCATCCTAGAGCGAAAGGATGTATTTATTCGTGATCACCCTCAAAAAATCAAAATTTTTATGAAAACCCTCAAAATTCAAATGTTTTTTTATGAAAAACTTATTTTGGCCATATCTTCTTAAATATGAAAAGGACTTTAATTTGATAAAAATCCTCCATGTGTTGGTTTAGCCCCCAAAGAGATCGATCTCCCGATTTGACGTTTTGGGCTTCTACAAACCACCATTTTTATCCGACTTTTCTGAAATCGCAAATCTAGAGATGTTTTAAGTCAATTAAGAGTCCAATTTGATTTATATCGATAAGAGTTTGATATAGCGTTCCTACACACCGGGCTCCCGATTTATTATCTTGAGGGGATAGAAGGCGGATTTTATCATCGAAATTGGACCAAACTAGAAGTAAAATTTCAAACTAGAAGTAAAATGCGACCACATGCTGTAAAAATTTATTTGGACACTCTCATATCAGAAATCTAAACACCCCCCCCCCCCCCCCCTGCCAAATAGCACAGAAACTGCTCTTTCAGATTATCACGTGTTCCCATCGATGAGGGATGACCTTGTCATTTTTGTTCTTATTAGAAAACCAAAAATTGAGTCCTGAACTGAGTCAAAAGACGAGTCGTATTGGCTAGAGATAGACAATATTTCAATTGATCAGTCTGTTACAATTTTTTTTCGGAATAAATTTTCAAACATTTGAATAACATCCGCATGTTTCATTTGCGCTCCAAATAGAAATATTCCCACTCTAAATGGCTGTTTGTATTTATCACATCGTCATTGTCACCATGAAAAATTTTCTCATATCAATTCCAAATCGTCTCTTCAACACCTCACAATGAGCTAGAAGCATTTCAATCCTTTTTTGGTCATGGTGGTTTTTTGTTTCTCAATGCAAAGCGATTCGATTTCGAACAGTGGAAGGATGAAATTTTTTTGCTCTGAATCTTTGCGGTGGACATGAGTTTGCTTTATTGCAAGCTTGAAAAATGCGAAAAATGTCACTTAATAGATAGACGACCAAGAGTGATTGGGGACACATTAGAAATTTTACTTGCCCTCATAGCTACTAATACCAACACATAGGCATTTACACAAACGCACCTACTGCATGTCCTTTCAAAAAATATTTCACATACTTTTTGTTATTGTCTTCGACTATATGTCGATTCGTCCCGGTCTTAGGGGGGTACTCAGCATGTTTTGTATTTGACCATATTTTGGGGTTAGCATGTTTCCTTGTTTACTGGTCACTGGGTCCGTCTTTCATTTATTCATCCTACACTCAATCTATGGCTATGGTTGTTGCAACATGTTGCGGTTGCATTTCTTCGTCATGGTTATTAGGAACGCAGTGTGTACATTGGTGGTGGGCATGTAAGGGAAGGGAAATTTTTAATCACGAACGATATTTTTAGTAGGATTCAAGCACACGTATTCTCACGAAATGAAAATGGGTACTCATGCATAAAAAACCTGTGAAAACTCAATCTCATAGAGAAAATATTAAGTTCCAGAACGGAAACGTTCACGAAAAATCAGAACGGAATTTGCATGATTCCATCCACGGGCGTTCATGATTTCATGAAGGGCTTTCGTTTTTCTTTGACAATGAAAATTTTACTTTATAGAAAATTTTGTTAAAATTTTATTTTGACAAATAAATATTTTTATTTCGTCAACATTTCATTTCTATAGGAAAATTTGTCAAAATTTTATTTCTATAGAAAATTTTTTAAAAATTTTATTTCTATAGAAATTTTGTTAAAATTTTATTTCTATAGATTTTTTTTCAAAATTTTATTTCTATAGAAAATTTTGTCAAAATTTTATTTCTATAGAAATTTTGTCAAAATTTTATTTCTACATAAAATTTTGTCAAAATGTCATTTCTATAGAAGATTTTGTCAAAATTTTATTTCTATAGAAAATTTTGTCAAAATTTTATTTCTATAGAAAATTTTGTCAAAATTTTATTTCCATATAAAATTTTGTCAAAATGTTATTTCCATAGAAAATTTTGTCATAATTTTATTTATATATACATTTTTTTTCAAAATTTTATTCCTATAGAAAATTTTGTTAAAATTTTATTTCTGTAGAAAATTTTGTTAAAATTTTATTTCTATAGAAAATCTTGTTAAAATTTTATTTCTATAGAAAATTTTGTCAAATTTCTTTTTCTATAGAAAATTTTGTCAAAATTTTATTTCTATAGAAAATTTTGTCAAAATTTTATTTCTATAGAATATTTAGTTTTTTTGCTGTATAAACAAAATTTTGACAAAATTTTGTCAAAATTTTACTTATATAGAAAATTTTGTCAAAATTTTATTTATATAGAAAATTTTGTCAAAATTTTATTTATATAGAAAATTTTGTCAAAATTCTATTTATATAGAAAATTTTGTCAAAATTTTATTTATATTGAAAATTTTGTCAAAATTCTATTTATATAGAAAATTTTGTCTAAATCCTATTTATATAGAAACTTTTGTCACAATTCTATTTATATAGAAAATTTTGTCAATTTTTTCAGTTGTATAGAATATTTTGTAAAAAATTTATTTCTATAGAAAATTTTGTCCAAATTTTATTTTTATTGAGAATTTTTTCAAAATGTTATTTCTATAGAAAAGATTGTCACAATTTTATTTCTATAGAAAATTTTGTAAATCTTTGATTTCTATTTAAAATATTGTAAAAATTTTATTTCTATACAAAATTTTGTCAAAATTTTATTTCTATAGAAAATTTTGTCACAATTTTATTTCTATAGCAAATTTTGTCAAAATATTATTTCTATAGAAAATTTTGACAAAATTTTATTTCTATAAAAATTTTATCAAATTTTTTTGCTATATAAAATTTTTAAAAAATTTTATTTCAATAGAAAATTTTGTCAATATTGTATATCTATAGAAAATTTTGTCAAAATGTTACTGCTATTGAAAATTTTGTCAAAATTTTATTTATATAGACATTTTTTTCAAAATTTTATTTCTATAGAAAATTTTTTCAAAATTTTATTTCCATAGAAAATTTTGTCAAAATTTTATTTCTATAGAAATTTTGTGAAGTATCTCTTAGTTGCACATGTATAATTTGCAAAATCTACCAAAACATCAAGAATTCTACCAAACAGTAGAAAATCTACAATTTTTGATAGAATTCTACCAAATGTGGCAACCGTGAACACGTTCCCATCTCTATTGTACATACACACAGTCGCTAGTCCCTTGTGTTCATCCGTCCGTCCGTACATACGTACATTTACTCTTGCTCTTGTAGACGTTGGGTTAGTTGGTTGGTTGTTGTCTTTGGTTAGTTCCATGGTCACATTTGAGTTATCTCTGGTATGTGCTATGTCCAAGAAACATTTGTACGAATATTTTGTTGGTGTCCTATTTGTCGCTGCCTTCGGCTTGAACATGCGTTGATATCGCATTCTCGTTCTCGAGCCATGTCAGTCACCAAACAGTGGTTGGTAGCAATTTCGATGGATCCACACCACATATGGTCGTTTGTTTGGTCCGTGTTGTAATGCCACTGTGGATAGTATTCCATGGCCTCATTGTTGTTGTTGCTGTTGCTATTGTCATTGTTATCCTGAATAGTCTCAGTGGTGTTGTCCTGTTGTCTTGTGCCTGCCGTGTGTGTGTGTGTGGTTGGCTTAGTTATTGTTGTTGTTGTTGTTTCTGGGCATATTGCACCATATGGCCATTTCAGTTAACTGAGTTTTGTGTTGATTCTACACGTTAGTGGTTTTTGGTTATATTTCTTCCTGATGTTGCTACAGCTACTACTCGTATGTGTCCTTCCATCTTGTTTTATTGTTTGTATCCTTGTTTCATTTTCATTTTTATTTTTTTAATTTCTATTTTGTTGTTGTTTTCATCAAAATAGTGATGTCCTTGTTGTTGTTATGGCGGTGTTCCTTTCGTTGTCATTGACGTGCGTTTGTCATTTTATGCAGTTAACCATGAAAGTCACAAATTATATAAAAAATGTTGAGTGAGTCAATGGTTGGTTGCAAAAATGGCTGAATGGTGGTATCCCTCACGATGACGACTTAAATGTTGTGAATGACATTGCTGCTGATCGTCATGAGTGATAGAGGCAATTTTGCTTTGCAAAAAGTAGAAAAAAAAGAATTTAACTAAAAAGTTAGTACACTCCATTTGGTTTTGCTCCAAATGGGTATACTTTCAACGTACGAGGAGTGTATACTTCAGTTGTAGGAATGAAAAGTCTATCACCCACATGAACTGTCTTGTCTTTTTTATAAAACCCATTTGTTTTACTCGATTTGTATAGTGAAATAAATTTTCAAAATTTTACTTGAAATAGCAAGGATTATAAAAACTGTGAACTTCTTAAAAAGGTTTGGATAGCGTATATGGCATTACTTTCTCGGCAGCCTGGAAATTTTGGGTGAAAGATGTGTCACGATATCTCAGCAAGTGCGTAGCGAATGAAATTATACCCACCACCATAAAATGATGATGGGGGTATAATAAGTTTGTCATTCCGTGTGTAACACATCGAAATATCGATTTCCGACTATATACCTTATATATATTCTTGATCAGGGAGAAATTCTAAGACGATATAAGCATGTCTGTCTGTCTGTTGTAATCACGCTACAGCCTTCAATAATGGCGCTATCGTCCAGAAATTTGGCACAGATTCGTTTTTTTTTGTTTGCAGGCAGGTCAAGTTCGAAGAAGGGCTATATCGGTTCAATATCGCCATATAAACCGATATCCTGATTTGGGGTCTTGGGCTTATAAAAACCGCAGTTTTTATCCAATTTGCCGGAAATTGAAAATCTAGAGGTACTTTATGACCAAAAAAAAAGGTGTGCCAAAAATGGCGGCCATCGGTCCATGTTTTGGTGAAGCCCCTATATAGACCGATCTCCCGATTTTGCTTCTTGGGCTTCATGAAACTGTATTTAATATCCGATTTGCCTGAAATTGGAAATCTAGAGGTATGTTGGGACCCTAAAGAGGTGTGTCGAAAATGGTCTGTATCGGTCAATGTTTTGATATAGTCGCCATATAGACCGATCTCCCGATTTTTATTCTTGGGCTTCTATAAACTGTATTTATTACCCGATTTGCCTGAAATTGGAAATCTAGAGGTATTTTGGGACCCCAAATATGTGTGCCAAAATTGAGGTATATCGGTCCATGGTTTGGTATAGCCCCTATAGACTGATCTCCCGATTTTGCTTCTTGGGCTTCATGAAACTGTATTTATTACCCGATTTGCCTGAAAGTGGAAATCTAGAGGTATTTTGGGACCGTAAAGAGGTGTGCCGAAAATGGTGCTCATCGGTCCATGTTTTGGTATAGCCCCCATATAGACCGATTTCCCGATTTTTATTCTTGAACTTCTATAAACTGTATTTATCACCCGATTTGCCTGAAATTGGAAATCTAGAGATATTTTAGGACCATAAAGAGGTGTGTCGAAAATGGTCCGTATCGGTCCATGTTTTGGTATAGTCGTCATATAGACCGATGTCCCGATGTTGCTTCTTGGGCTTCATGAAACTGTATTTACTATCCGATTTGCCTGAAATTGGAAATCTAGAGGTATGTTGGGACCATATAGAGGTGTGTCGAAAATGGTGCGTATCGGTCCATGCTTTGATATAGTCGCCATATAGACCGATCTGCCGATTTTTATTCTTAGGCTTCTATAAACTGTATTTATTACCCGATTTGCCTGATATTGGAAATCTCGAGATATTTTAGGGCCATAAAGAGGTGTGTCGAAAATGGTCCGTATCGGTCCATGTTTTGGTATAGTCGTCATATAGACCGATCTCCCGATTTTTATTCTTGGGCTTCTATAAACTGTATTTATTACCCGATTTGCCTGAAATTGGAAATTTAGAGGTATTTTGGGACCATAAATAGGTGTGTCGAAAATGGTCCGTATCGGTCCATGGTTTGGTATAGCCTCTATAGACTGATCTCCCGATTTTGCTTCTTGGGCTTCATGAAACTGTATTTATTACCCGATTTGCCTGAAATTGGAAATCTAGAGGTATTTTGGGACCGTAAAGAGGTGTGCCGAAAATGGTGCTCATCGGTCCATGTTTTGGTATAGCCCCCATATAGACCGATTTCCCGATTTTTATTCTTGAACTTCTATAAACTGTATTTATCACCCGATTTGCCTGAAATTGGAAATCTAGAGATATTTTAGGACCATAAAGAGGTGTGTCGAAAATGGTCCGTATCTGTCCATGTTTTGGTATAGTCGTCATATAGACCGATGTCCCGATGTTGCTTCTTGGGCTTCATGAAACTGTATTTACCATCCGATTTGCCTGAAATTGGAAATCTAGAGGTATGTTGGGACCATATAGAGGTGTGTCGAAAATGGTGCGTATCGGTCCATGCTTTGATATAGTCGCCATATAGACCGATCTGCCGATTTTTATTCTTAGGCTTCTATAAACTATATTTATTACCCGATTTGCCTGATATTGGAAATCTAGAGATATTTTAGGGCCATAAAGAGGTGTGTCGAAAATGGTCCGTATCGGTCCATGTTTTGGTATAGTCGTCATATAGACCGATCTCCCGATTTTTATTCTTGGGCTTCTATAAACTGTATTTATTACCCGATTTGCCTGAAATTGGAAATTTAGAGGTATTTTGGGACCATAAATAGGTGTGTCGAAAATGGTCCGTATCGGTCCATGGTTTGGTATAGCCCCCATATAGACTGATCTCCCGATTTTGCTTCTTGGGCGTCTAGAAGCTGTATTTTCCATCCGATTTGCCTGAAATTGAAAATCTAGAGATATTTTAGGACTATAAAGAGGTCTGTCGGAAATGGTCCGTATCGGTCCATGTTTTGGTATAGTCGAAATATAGACCGATCTCCCGATTTTGCTTCTTGGGCGTCTAAAAGCTGTATTTTCCATCCGATTTGCCTGAAATTGAAAATCTAGAGATATTTTAGGACTATAAAGTCGTGTGTCGAAAATGGTCTGTATCGGACCATGGTTTGGTATAGTCGCCATATAGACCGATCTCCCGATTTTTATTCTTGGGCTTCTATAAAGTGTATTTATTAGCCGATTTGCCTGAAATTGGAAATCTAGAGGTATTTTGGGACCCCAAATATGTGTGCCGAAATTGAGGTTTATCGGTCTATTTTTTGGTATAACCCCCATATAGACCGATCTCTAGAGACTATATTTTCTAGCCGATTTGCTGGAAATTGAAAATCTAGAGATATTTTAAGATCACAAATAGATGTGTCGCATATGGTGCCTATTGGTTCATATTTTGGTATAGCCCCCATATAGACCGATCTCCCGAATTTGTTTCTTGGGCTTCTAGAATCCGTAGTTTTTAACCAATTTGCCGGAAATTAGAAATCTAGACGTATCATAGGTCCATAAAGGGGTGTGTCGAAAATTGTCCGTATCGGTCCATGTTTCGATATAGCCCCTATATAGACTAATCTCCCGATTTTATTTCTTGAGCTCCTAGAATTCG
Organism: Haematobia irritans; assembly: GCF_050003625.1. Lineage (NCBI taxonomy): Eukaryota > Metazoa > Arthropoda > Insecta > Diptera > Muscidae > Haematobia > Haematobia irritans. The sequence goes on along the minus strand of NC_134401.1, from coordinate 161,521,598 downwards.
TAGATTTCACTCAATTCGTCTGAAAGTGGAATTCTAGAGGTATTTGAGGAACATTAAGAGGTGGTGAGTATTGGTCCATGGTTTGGTATAGCCCCCATATAGACCTAACTCCCGAATTTATTTCTAGGACTTCTGGAATCCGGCTAACCACAAATAGGTCAGCCGAATATGGTGTGTGTCGACCCATGTTTTAGTATAGCCTCCACATAGACCGATCTCCACATTTAAATCCTTGGACTTCTAGAAACCGTAGTCTTTATCGGATTTGCACAAAAATGAAAATATACTTGAATTTTAGACTCTCAAAAATCTGTATCGCATTTATTTTAGAAATTCCCCTTTCGTATAAAATATTTTCGTTTAGAGCAAACCGAATTTTTGATAAGCGATTCAACGATTGTTTCTAAAATTTGTGTCAAAAGAAAACTTTGCTTGTCTAAAATTTCGTTCCTCAGAAAAGCAAACACTTCTTGCAGGGTATAGTAGGCGCATTGATCATGAAAATTTGTTGAACCTGAAAGTAAAATTTCCAGGTTTGTTTAAATATCACTCGATCTGGACAGAATTTGATACACTTCCACATAGTCTATAGACTCAAAATTTATGTCGGCTAATGCGCTAGGGTGGAACACAATGTTGGTAAAACAAATATGGGAAACATTTAAATGTGAAGCAATTTTAAGGAAACTTCGCAAAAGTTTATTAATGATTTATCGCTCGATATATATATGTATTAGAAGTTTAGGGAAATTAGAGTAATATTTACAACTTTTCGACTAAGCAGTGGCGATTTTACAAGAAAAAGGCAATTTGACCATTTTTGTCGAAATCAGAAAAACATATATATGGGAGCTATATCTAAATCTGAACCGATTTCAACTAAATTTGGCACGCATAGCAACAATGCTAATTCTACTCCCTGTGCAAAATTTCAACTAAATCGGAGTTAAATATTGGCCTCTGTGGTCATATGAGTGTAAATCGGGCGAAAGCTATATATGGGAGCTATATCTAAATCTGAACCGATTTCAATAAAATTTGGCACACTTGACTATAGTACTAATTGTTCTTCTTGTGCAAAATTTTAACCAAATTAGGGTAAAACTCTGGCTTCTGGGGCCATATAAGTCCATATCGGGCGAAATATGTAATGGGAACTATATCTAAATCTGAACCGATTTCTTCCAAAATCAATAGGGTTCTATTCTGAGCCAAAACACATACTGCCAAATTTTATTGAAATCGGTTCAGATTTAGATATAGCTCCCATATATATCTTTCACCCGATATGGACTAATCCGGTCCCAGAAGCCTGAGTTTTACCCCAATTTGGTTGAAGTTTTGCACAGGGAGTAGAATTAGCATTGTAGCTATGCGTGCAAAATTTGGTTGAAATCGGTTCAGATTTAGATATACCTCCAATATATAGCTTTCGGCCGATTTACACTAATATGACCACAGAGGCCAATTTTTTGCTCCGATTTAGTTGAAATTTTGCACAGGGAGTAGAATTAGCATTGTAGCTATGCGTGCCAAGTTTGGTTGAAATCGGTTCAGATTTAGATATAGCTCCCATATATAGCTTTCGCCCGATTTACACTCATATGACCACAGAGGCCAATTTTTAACTCCGATTTAGTTGAAATTTTGCACAGGGAGTAGAATTAGCATTGTTGCTATGCGTGCCAAATTTGGTTGAAATCGGTTGCTATGCGCGCCAAATTTGGTTGAAAGCTATATGGATATATCTCCCATATATAGCTTTCGCCCGATTTACACTCATATGACCACAGAGGCCAATTTTTAACTCCGATTTAGTTGAAATTTTGCACAGGGAGTAGAATTAGCAGTGTAGTCAAGTGTGCCAAATTTTATTGAAATCGGTTCAGATTTAGATATAGCTCCCATATATATCGTTCGCTCGATTTACACTCATATGACCACAGTGGCCAATTTTTCACTCCGAATTGATTGAAATTTTGCACAGGGAGTAGAATTAGCATCGTAGCTATCCGTGCCAAATTTGGTTGAAATCGGCTCAGATTTAGATATATCTCCCATATAGGGCTTTCGCCCGATTTACACTCATATGACTGCAGAGGCCAATTTTTAACTCCGATTTAGTTGAAATTTTGCACAGTGAATAGAATTATCATTGTAGCTATGCATGCTAAAGCTCCCATATATCAATATTTTTCTGATTTCGACAAAAATGGTAAAAATACCAAAATTTTTCTTGTAAAATCGCCACTGCTTAGTCGAAAATTTGTAAAAATAACTAATTTTCCTAAACTTCTAATACATATATATCGAGCGATAAATCATAAATAAAACTTTTGCGAAGTTTCCTTAAAATTGCTTCAGATTTAAATGTTTCCCATATTTTTTACTAACATTGTGTTCCACCCTAGTGCATTAGCCGACATGAATTTTGAGTCTACAGATTTTGTAGAAGTCTATCAAATTCAGTCCAGATCGAGTTATATTTAAATGTATGTATTTGGGACAAACCTTTATATATAGCCCCCAACACATTTGACGGATGTGATATGGTATCGAAAATTTAGATCCACAAAGTGGTGCAGGGTATAATATAGTCGGCCCCGCCCGACTTCAGACTTTTCTTACTTGTTTTTTTAGTTTTAAGGTCAAATGCTTCGGACAAGCGCTAAAATGCATTAAAAATTATTTGGCAAAATATCACAAACATTTTTAATTCACATCCGCAACAATGAATTCGAATTACACCTGAAGAAGTGTTGCAAATTCAGTCAATATTTCCGTATATTGTAAGATTAATACTTTAAATCATAATTGTTGTTCTTTATTTTAACGATCATTTGCTTTACTTCAAAGACATAGGAATTTAACGCAAATATCGAAGTCTTGTGTCCTAAATTTAATACAAACAAATAAATAAAATATCCTAAAATGTAGGTTGCATAAGTTTTCATTTTCGATATTTTTTCAGTGTCGTAAAGCCCTGAGTTGTTAATAAACCTTTTTAAAATATCGCAAAACATCTTCTTGGGATATGTTCTATTAGTGATCCCTTTATTTTTCTCAGTGTATTATTAACACCTCTTATCAGGCACACATTTGGCACAAGCCTAAAGAGGTAACGGTCAGCACAAACCTTTATGAACCTAGGGCAATAACTGACTGTGTTGTTGTGTGGGGGTTAGAAGATCCTACACACGAAGGACACACTTTATAACCAAATCTAAAGAAAACACAGATCAGGGTAGTCTACAATGCAAAATCAACCCCTCCACTTTAGGTTAACTAGCCCTCTCTCATTACTACTCGTAATGTTTAATACCAAGTCATTCACATAAAATATCCTTTAGTTTTTTTTTTTTCATAAAAATTCGGTGATATGTTAATGATGATGATCCTTATTTAATTTATGCATTTTTATAGACTATTTGCAAGTAGAAATTGGGTAGGCTCATAAAAGTGGTCACAAGGTAGTAGGGTAACCAAAGAAAATTTAATGTGTTGGAGTTGTTGGTGTTGTTAGTGTTCGATACAAGGGTTGTTTCTTTTTTTTATAAACAAGAGAGGTCCTTTTCGCTGTAGAACAGCAAAATTGAAGACTTATTCGGATGGGCGATAATAATGATAGATTGTGCAACAGCGATACTCACACAAAAACTCGTGCCAAGAACGTGAGCCATCCTTGCAACACCACATGGTCATCATTGTCGGCCAACGATCAATGTCTATGTGCTTGTTTTAAGATATACGCCAGTTGGTCTAATTGTAGCCCAAGAACAACTGACGCTTTTCGTTTGTTTGTTTTCATTTTTGCTTGTTGGGAAGGAGGGGGGAAGAGTTTATTTTATAATACTGAAAAGTGTTTGCTTTCAAATTGAAGAGTCAAGAGTCAAATGTTATCCAAAGATTAGTTGTAAAACAAACTTCGACCAGTTGAGATCGCAGTGATCAAGAAACAAAAAAAAAAATATTTTCGAAAATTCGAAAATTAAATATTAACAAAAATAACGGATTTTTGAAAAATTGTTGGCATTAATTAGAACTCCTTATAAGGAGTTCACAAAGAATTAAAAAAAACGTGAATAAAAAAAAAAAAAAAAAAATAATAAAAAAATAATAATATTAAAAATATATAAAAATAATAGTGGAATAAAAGTTCAAAGAAAAAAATTTAAAATAGAACTAAAAATTTTTTTTCTATTATGAAACTGTATTACAACCCAAGTGTTTGTCGAATACTTGAATTCTAGTATATTTCAAGAATTGTTGACACTTTGGTGCTTATTGTGGATATTACACTTTGTAACAAAGTAAGTAGTTTCTCTTCGTTTACAAGGTGTCAGGCACAAAGTGTTACAACAGGGTGACTGTTATGTAATTCAACAAAGTAAATCGCTATAGTTTTTAAATTTTGATAATAATTTTAATCTGCCAAAAAATGTGCCTAAAAGAAATATTGATTTTGGACCCCCCGATCTACTTAGAATCACCTCCTGCACATATAATAGAAAATATAATTTTGAATTCAATCACGAAATTAATTGATCTAATTAATTTTTAATTGAAGTGTCTTCAATCACAGAATTGATAGTATCAATCAATGAAGATAATTAAAAAAATAATTGACCCAATTAAAAAATTAATAGATACTATTAATTTTTGTTTAAATTAAAAAATTTGTTGAATCAATTAAATTTTTAATTGAATATTTTTGAAAATTCAATTAAAATTTTAATTGAAAATATTTTGGTGAATTTTTTTCTGTGTGAGTCGATCTTGCCCTTGGTGTCTGTCCGTCCATGTACTGGCTGTTCACAGGATTCCGGTCGTATTTCTTAACCGATTTTGATGCAATTTTGAACACGGTGTTTTTTTTTTGGCACGCTATTAAATTTGGAAGAAATCGAATCAAAATTAGATATAGCTCCTATATATGTAATGTCCGATTTCGACAAATGGTTATTAATACATTGCGTTGTTTTAATAACCGATTGTCTTTAAATTTAGCACAAAGTAATTTAGATATAGCTCCCATATAAATGTATCGCCCGATGTTGCCTAATTTGGCTATAAAAGATGCAAAAGTCCAATAGATTGATATCCAAAGTTTCCGGCTGCCATTGTGCGATAGAAAAAATCTTGTAAGTTGACCCGTGCAGTGCTGCTGAGTCTTGTTGATATGTCCACGATCTGCGGTCTAAATGTTTATCTGCCCAGGGCTTCAATCACGGTTGCCACAGTTGGTAGTGTTCAATAAAACATGGTAGGTTAGGTTAGGTTAGGTGGCAGCCCGATGTATCAGGCTCACTTAGACTATTCAGTCCATTGTGATACCACATTGGTGAAAGCATGGTAGATTGTTTATTGTTTGGTAGATTGGTAGAATTTTTGATGTTTTGGTAGATGTTACCAAATATACTTCTCCAACTAAGAGGTACATAAATTAGAAATAAAATTTTGAAAATTTTTTTTTATAGAAATATAATTTTGAGAATATTTTCTATATCAACAAAATTTTGACAAAATTTTCTATGGAAATAATTTTTTTAGAAAAATTTTTATAGATATAAAATTTTGACAAAATTTTCTAAAGAAATAAAAATTTTGACAAAATTGTCTATAGAAATAAAAGATTGACAAAATGGTCTCTATATATATATTTTATTTCTATAAAATAAAATTTTGACAAAATTTTCTATAGAAATAAAATTTGGCAGAATTTTCTATAGAAATAAAAATTTGACGATATTTTCTATAGAAATAAAGCATAATTTTCTAAAGAAATTAAATTTTGATATCATTTTCTATAGATATAAAATACAGACATAATTTTCTATAGAAATAAAATTTTCATAAAATTTTCTATAGAAATAAAATTTTAACAAACTTTTCTATAGAAATAAAATTTTGACAAAGTATCCAATGGAAACTAAATTTTGACCAAATTTTCTTTAGAAATAAGTTTTTGACAAAATCTTCTATAGAAATAAAATTTTGACAAAATTTTCTATAAAAATAAAATTTGGACAAAAATTTCTACAGAAATAAAATTTGGACAAAATTTTCTATAGAACTAAAATTTTGACAAAATCTTCTATAGACATAAATTTCGAAAAAAATTTATATAGAAATAAAATTTTGACAAAATATTCTATATATATACATTTTATTTCTATAAAAATAAAATTTTGACCAAAATTTCTATAGAAATAAAATTTTGACAAAATTTTCTATTTCGAAATAAAATTTTGACAAAAACTTTATATAGAAATAAAATTTTGTCAAAATTTTCTATTTCGAAATAAAATTTTGACAAAATTTTCTACTCCGAAATAAAATATTGAAAAAATTTTCTATTTTGAAATAAATTTTTGACAAAATTTTTCTATAGAATTAAAATTTTGAAAAAAATTTATATGGAAATAAAATTTTGACAAAATTTTATATAGAAATAAAATTTTGACAAAATTTTCTATAGAAATACAATTTTGACAAAATTTTCTATTTCGAAATAAAATGTTGACAAAATTTTCTATTTCGAAATAAAATTTTGACAAAATTTTCTATCTCGAAATAAAATTTTGACCAAAATTTAATATAGAAATAAAATTTTGACAACATTTTCTATAGAAATAAAATTTTGACAAAATTTTCTATAGAAATAAAATTTTGACAAAATTTTCTATTTTGAAAAAAAATTTTGACAAAAATTTTCTATAGAATTAAAATTTTGACAAAATTTTATATGGAAATTAAATTTTGGCAAAATTTGATATAGAAATAAAATTTTGACAAAATTTTCCATAGAAATAAAATTTTGACAAAATTTTCTATTTCGAAATAAAATTTTGACAAAATTCTCTATAGCAATAAAATTTTGAAAAAATTTTGACCAAATAAAATTTTGACAAAATTTTCTATAGAAATAAAATTTTGACAAAATTTTCTATTTCGAAATAAAATTTTGACAAAATTTTCTATTTCGAAATAAAATTTTGACAAAATTTTCTATAGAAATAAAATTTTGACAAAATTTTCTATTTTGAAAAAAAATTTTGACAAAATTTTATATAGAAATAAAATTTTGACATAATTTTCTATAGAAATAAAATTTTGACAAAATTTTCTATTTCGAAATAAAATTTAGACAAAATTTTCTATTTCGAAATAAAATTTTGACAAAATTTTTTACTTCGAAATAAAATTTTGACAAAATTTTATATAGAAATAAAATTTTGACAAAATTTTCTATACAACTAAAATTTTGACAAAATTTTCTATTTCGAAAAAAAAAATTGACAAAAATTTTCTATAGAATTAAAATTTTTACAAAATTTTATATGGAAATAAAATTTTGACAAAATTTGATATAGAAATAAAATTTTGACAAAATTTTTTTATAGAAATAAAAATTTTGACTACATTTTCTATTTAGAAATAAAATTTTGACAAAATTTTCTATAGCAATAAAATTTTGACAAAATAAAATTTTGACAAAATTATCTATTTTGAAAAAAAAATTGACAAAAATTTTTATAGAATTAAAATTTTGACAAAATTTTATATGGAAATAAAATTTTGACAAAATTTTCTATAGAAATAAAATTTTGACAAAATTTTCTATTTCGAAATAAAATTTTGACAAAATTTTCTATAGAAATAAAATTTTGACAAAATTTTCTATTTCGAAATAAAATTTTGACAAAAGTTTTCTATAGAAATAAAATTTTGACAAAATTTTCTACAGAAATAAAGTTTTGACAAAATTTTCTATGGAACTAAAATTTTCACAAAATTTTGACAAAATTTTCTATAGAACTAAAATGTTGACGAAATTTTCTAAAGAAATAAAATTTTGACAAAATTTTCCATAGAAATAACATTTTTTAAATTTGATAGATTTTTGGTAAAATTTTCTTTAAATTTTGGTAGATTATTTTTGGCACAAGTGGCAACCGTGGCTTCAATACTAACTTCAGAAGATTTTCGCGTTTATATTGGGCATTTATTTTAACCTCACGGTTGATGAATAGAAGCGTGGAATGACAATCGGTCATTATGGCGGCCCTCACCATTACCACCGGCAGAGTTCTAGTGGCCAATCGAAAGTATAAATTTTCAGCAGACCTCTTTTTTAACCAATCATATTTAGAATCTCCATGTAAGGTCAGTACGTGTACAGAAACTACGATGGCATTTTCTCAAGTTACACCAAAAACGTGAAATAGGTAGTCTCGCGTGATCCGATGTGAGAAAAAGCGATACCCATCATGCTCCAAAAAATTCTTTCAGAATATAGCCCACGAGATATTTCAAAAATCTTGCACTGAAAAAATATTGGTTTTGGGAAATAGCCCGAGAAAAACCGACTTTGGTTTTTAAATGAATGTAGTTCCAACCAAAGATTCGACCCTGCTTTTCATTAATTCTTTGCTTTTTTTGATATGACAATCATTTGATCACCTGCATGAAGTTTTGTGTTGCAAACCATATTCTATACTCGTATTAAAAACCCTTTTACTAAACCCAAAAATATATTTCTTTTTTTTCTCAATTTAGGACTTAAAGTATCATCGTAAGCTTATACCAACGATGAGCTCCTATCTGGCTTATAAGCCCAATCCCAATACAGGACCACTAACAGAATTCAGTTATACCTCATCGGCGGAAGATGATAGCTCCCAGTATTTGGGTAGTCCCACATATCAATTGAACACCAACTATCAAATGAATTCCTACCTCGGAACTTCAGTTTATATGGACTCATGGTCTATGGCAAATGGTATGGTAACATCTACACCCAATGGAAGTTACTATCATAACTCATATGCCCAAATAAATGGTCAAATAACTCCCAATCAAAGTTCCTGCGAAACACAAAATGAATCTCAAATAAAATCCAATAGCAAGTCAATGAAAAAATCAAAGACAAAATGTAAAACCAGTTCCTCGCAAAAGAAAAAGTCTCTGCCTGTGGATACAATTTCGAATCCTCCAAGTCCTACGGTGCTCAAGAGAAGACGTCAGGCCGCCAATGCTCGAGAACGTAAACGTATGAATGGCCTTAATGAGGCGTTCGATAGGCTACGTGAAGTGGTTCCTGCTCCCGATTTAGAGCAGAAATTGTCTAAATTTGAAACCTTGCAAATGGCCCAAACCTACATTAGTGCCCTTATCGATATGCTGGAACATGGCAGTGAATCCTCCGAAATAAATTACAATAGTTTATACGCTCTGGATACGATGATGACTACGACGGCAAGGACCACATCATCAGCAGCATCATCATCATGTATGACCTCACCTGCAGCTAGTGTGCAATCATTTGGTACCGGTCACGATTTAAGCCTGCACTGATTTTCTGTGTGTTCCCCGCTTAGCATGTTTTGCAGTTTGGTCTAGCCCCTTGGTGGTAATCGGCCTAAGTAAAGGTGATTGAGCACGTGTTACTCATAAAAATTGATGGGTTTTCAATGCTGGAGATGTAAGCCATGTCAGACATTTGGCAAGGACTACTATACCAATGTTTATCTGGAGGTGGGCTATGCGATTCATAGCGAACCTCAGTGTTTTTTCCTAATGCTGCTGTGCTAATTGCTGCGTCCTGTGAGTGTGGTTTGTGTCTAAGGACTATAGTGAGAAAGAGAGGGAGGGAGAATGCTTGTATGTTTGGTAAGATTTACAAATGTTTGATATGTGATACTGTGAATGGTGATACTGTAAACGTGGAGTAATGACAATAATTTGGCTATTGAATGGGTTTGAAAGGATCAAAGTTGGGTTTTTGCCACATGCATAGTGGTTTTCAACGAATGGTAGACTCGTAATTTGAAGATGTGGCATGGTTTTACAATCTCCTCAATTTCTTTTTATATTTTTGAACCTTCTACCATAATAGGCCCTCAACATTGTATGTGCTTGATTCAATAAATACAATACATAGACTATGAAAAAGGAACAATTATTTTGGAATATATTTTTCAATCGGCCATGATCAAACTTTTTTAATCGCGTGGAGCCAAATCTGAAGAAAAAGGTGGGTTTGGTATAGTGACTGTCCTTTGTTACATGCTCACCAATGGCGACGATTCTAATAAAAAGTGCAATATTTTTGAACTTTTTTGCATAATGTATCGAAGCATTTGGATTTAAGATGTCCTACGGTATATTGAAATAGGAACAACTTAGGTTAGGATCACTTAGACTTATTAGTGCATTGTTTTATTACATGTGGTGAACTTCTATCTTATCAATGATTGCTGCTCGATTCTAAGTTTAGCTCAATAACAAGGGACCATACGGCGTTTCACATTGCGGTGAAGCCACCCCGAAAAGCTTTAAAAAATGTCAACAGCATTACTCAGAGGGTATAATCCAACGTTGAGAAACTTTTTGGTTGTTGGTCCAAACTGGGTTTTGAGCCCATGATCCTCGGTATACAAGGCGGGCATGCTAACCATTGCACCACGGTGCCTATCCGGAGGTTCAATGAGGGAAAAAATTGTGTAACACTAGGTTAATACCATTTCCCAGAGACGAGATCGCCCTTGGACTATTTAGTCCATTGTGATACTCCAGGTGGTGAACTTCTCTCTGTTTAGTACATCCCTATGATATTTTTACCCCTACGAATAAACCTTTTAAAAACGATCTATTGTGATTCCCATTATCTTTCCAGAAGAACAGGTAGCCTTCTAGATCTTGGGGGTTTGGTGTAGTCCGTGGAAACGATCGTCTGTGCTCCTCAGTACCTTTCCTAATGAACGGGATCTTTACTTCTTGGAAGATTGTTCATCTGGCGTAGTCTACTCTTTCGATACTTTCTTTGTATCCGGTGTATACCAGTAGAGTCATGTTCCGACGATATGGCTAGTGTAACTGATGTACTACTTTAGATGCAAATTTGCTAATCTTCTAAAGGTATGAAACCCACTTTTGTCATAATGAGATATTTTCGATTCATTAGGAAAAATTATAGTGCCTAAAAGTATGCAAAGAAATTTTTCTTTAGTTAGTAAACTGGGTTACTTGGTACTGGGTTGAACATTCAATTTCAAGTAGTGATTTTCGATTTCTGATCTCCCGATTTGATTTTTTTTGAGGCATGGAAGCACGGTTGCTGCAGTTGGTAGAATGCTACCAAAAAATGGTAGATATTTTACTTTTTGGTAAATTGGTAGGTTAGGTTAGGTTAGGTGGCTGCCCGATGTATCAGGCTCACTTAGACTATTCAGTCCATTGTGATACCACATTGGTGAACTTCTCTCTTATCACTGAGTGCTGCCCGATTCCATGTTAAGCTCAATGAAAAGGGACCTCCTTTTTATAGCCGAGACCGAACGGCATTACACATTGCAGTGAAACCACATAGAGAAGCCTTGAAACCTTCAGAAATGTCACCAGCATTACTGTGGTGGGATAATCCACCGCTGAAAAACTTTTTTTGGTCGAACTCACGACCTTGTGTATGCAAGGCGGACATGCTAACCATTGCACCACGGTTGGTAAATTGGTAGAATTCTTGGTTTTTTGGTCGAATTTGCAAAATGTTTCTCACCACCTAAATGGTACTTTAAAAACTTTCTATAGAGACACAATTTTGTCTAGGAATACAATTTTGACAACATTTTCTATAGAAATAAAATTTTGACAAAATTTTCTATAGAAATAAATTTTTTAAAAAACTTTCTATAGGAGTAAAATTTTGCCAAAATTTTCTATTGGAATAAAATTTTGACAAAATTTTCTATTGGGGTAAAATTTTGACAACATTTACTAACGGTGTAAAATGTTGACAAAATTGTCTATAGGAGTAAAATTTTGACAAAATTTTCTGTAGGAGTAAAAGTTTGTAATCTATGGAAATAAAATTTTAACAAAATTTTTAACCGAGTAAAATTTTGACAAAATGTTCTATAGGAATACAATTTTGACAAAATTTTCTATAGTAATAACATTTATGACAAGATTTTCTACCGGGGTAACATTTTGACAAAAAAAAATATAGGAATAAAATTTTGACAATATTTTCTATAGAAATAAAATTTTAACAAAATTTTCTATAGGAGTAAAATTTTCTATAGGGGTAAAAGTTTGACAAATATTCTATAAGAATAAAATTTTGAGAAAATGTTCTATGGGAGTAAAATTTAAACAAAATGTTCTGTAGGAATAAAATTTTGACAAAATTTTCTATAGAAACAAGATTTTGCCAAAATTTTCCACCGGAGTAAAATTTTGACAACATTTTATATAGGAGTAAAATTTTTACAAAATTTTCTATAGGAATAAAAGTTTGACAAAATTTTCTACAGGAATAATATTTTGACAAAAGTTTTTATAGGAATAAAATCTTGACATCATCACCGGAGTAAAATTTTGACAAAATATTCCACCGGAGTAAATAAATTGTGAGAAAATTTTCTATAGGAGTAAAATTTTGACAAAATTTTCTTTTGGACAAAAAATTGCTATAGAAAACAATTTTGACAAACATTTTTATAAGAAGAAAAATTTGACAACATTTTCTATAGGAACAAAATTTTGGCAAAATTTTCTATAGGAACAAAATTTTGGCAAAATTTTCTATAGAACTAAAATTTTTACAAAATTTTTTATAGGAGTAAAATTTTGCCAATATTTACTATTGGAATAAAATTTTGACAAAATTTTCTATAGAAATAAAAATTTAACAAAATTTTCTATAGGAATAATATTTTGACAAAATTTTCTATTGGAATAACATTTTGACAAAAATTTCTATAGGAGTAAAATTTTGACAAAATTTTCTATAGGAACAAAATTTTCTATAGGAGTAAAATTTTGACAAAATTTCCTATAGGAATAAAATTTTGACAAAATTGTCTATACAAATAAAATTGTGATAGAAATGAAAGTTTGACAAATTTTTTAATAAAAATAAAATGTGGACTAAATATTAAGTCAACATCTTCAACAATTTGAATTCTCAGTTTAGGTCATATTATCCGAGTTAATTGCGGGAAAATTCTCCCTTTTTGTAGAAGTATTAATTTTCCCTATTAAATAATTATTTTTGGCTCCAGTGGCAACCGTGCATAGAAGTCGCAATTTTCATCCGATTTCTTTGTAAATTTAGATCCCAAAGGAACTATGCCAAATATAGTTTATATCGATCAATGTTTCGGTACACTCAAAGAAAATTTCATTAAAATTGAGCCAACGTAAATTTTTCATTGATATAACGCAACATTTTCATTAAGACAATGAAAATGTTCGTTAATACTACGAAACGTTTCGTTGACTAACAGAAAATTCGTTATAATAACGAAAAATTTCGTTATATCAATGAATTCGTTTCATTAGCTCACTTTTAATAACACATTTCATTAATATAACGAAACTTTTTCTGCCAGTTTATAGCTCCATTATAGACCAATCTCCCGATTTAACTTGTTGGTGTAGCAATTTGTACCTGACATGACCTATTTTTTTGTGACATATAAACGACACTAAATATCGTTGATATTTTGATTTATATTTTTTTATATAGAGTCCATATCGACTTATTATCCAAAGAGCCCGAACATGACACCCATCATACCAATATCTTTCCTCATGCTAAAAAATTGTGTGTAAGATCCACGCGTTATTTTCATATGCCTGGCGTCTGTTCTGTCGTGTTGCTCGCATACCCTGTCGCTCTCAAATCTGATGACACACTTGTTTCCATAGGCGCAAAAAGCAGAAATTTTGATCATTTTCGTAAAATATTCTTCAGATTTTATATTATTTCCTGAGAATCTAGGTTAGGTTAGGTGGCAGCCTGATGTATCAGGCTCACTTAGACCATTCAGTGCATTGCGATACCACATTGATGAACTGAGATTCTAGAAGCTACAGTTTTATTTTACATTTTTTAAGACTAATAGTCGTTCTAAAGCACAAAGTTGTGCGAATAGCAAATGAAGTTAAAAATATTTATTAAGACAAAGAATGTATCGTCGATAATATTATGAAATATTCCGTTAATTAATTGAAAAATTAAAAAAAAATTTATATGGACCTTCTGTATATTTCAAAATTTTTTTTTTCGATAGGTCAAGTTTAATGAGCAATTCCCTTAATGTTATGTCAAATTTCTAGGTTTGCTATAGATTGTCTTCTTGAATTTTATTCCATTTATTTGTTTCTGGAAACAAAATTCTGGTTCGACTAAACTCAAAAAAAAACCTAAGGTTTAGTATTATGCCTCTCGTTTATCCACAGTATTGAGCTCTCTCCTCTATCTCTATCTCTCTTTGTAAATAGTTCAAAGTAAATTCAAATGGATTCAAACCCCTGAAGTGTATAAAAACACCTTTGAATACATTTTCACTCTGAAATTGCGTGCCTAAGTGTCGTTTGTAGTCCCCAAGTGGAGTAATATCAATTTAAGTTTATATCTATCCCCACAATTTCAAGAATAAAAAGGAACCCATTTTCTTATCTTAACATCCTCTATGTCTTCGTCATCTCCCTTGCTAAGACTGAGACATTCTCAGTCATCACCATTTGCCACTATTACCAGTAAGAAGCTTAGTTACTTAGCTGCGTTGTTGTTATCCTTTGTATGTAGGTAGATTTGTTTTGCGTTGTTGTTAAAACAATCCTTGTGAATGTTGTTGGCAACATTTTCACAAGTGAAGCAATTGTGATTTTAATTGTAATGTCGTTGTTTTGGGAGGATTAGAAGAACTTTTGCCAAAAAAAAAGAAAGTATCTTATTGTACATTCCAAAAAGTATTTTAAGTTGTCTGCTAGAACAGAAAAAAAAACAGAAGAAAAATATATACGCTGGTTTGGGATAGCTTAACCCATATGTATTATAGGTATAAGAAAGAAAAATTTAGACACGTATAAAAATAATTGAATTTTTTTTTATGATTGCTATCATACTTTACAGAAAATTTTGTGAACTTATACATATAGACTTTTTTCATATAATAACTTTTTCATATATACTGTTTTCAATATATGAATAAATTCTTTAAATGCATTATCATATATGGATTTTTTTCCTAAACTATCAAACATCATTTATATTAATTTATTTGAGTAATCATTTATTGTCCTCTTGCTGGAAATTGTATAAATATTGTGTGTATATAAAAATACTTAATGAATTATTCTTAATTTTTTTCACATTTAAAATTGTATGTCCTTACTCAACGGGGACAGGACTGACTTGCTAATCTCAATTTTTTTTTTTAATATTTTCATTAAATAATTTTGTAATTGAATATTTTTTCAAATTCAAGTGAAATTTTAATTGAAAAAATATTGGTGAAATTTTTTCTCTGTATACATATTTTTCAATATATTGTACATTTTTTCCCTTCTGGTGACAATAAATTAATTAGATTTAATCGGTTATCGTTCAAGTAAGGACCGTGGGAATACTGACCGGGTCCATAGAATTGAGAGCACATCTGTGCCCAATAGGATCAGAAGAAGGTAGTGCATACAGGGCATGTTTTAAGGATGATGAGAACTACCTTTGCCACTGACCTACTTTTACTAAGCCCAGCTTAGAAATAAGGACCGGTAACAAATTAGCTTAGAAATAGGGATCGGAAAACAGGAAATCCATTATTATGTAGCATTTCTACTTCTAAGTAGCAAAAAAAAAACTGTTCATAGCAACATTTCGAAGAATAGGTGACAGATGCTACTCTATGAAGAGACCCCATTTGTAAATATCGCTAATAACGCGTCAGGGATAAATATTATAGCTTAAAAGGCTCAATTAAGGTATCTTTTTATAAGCAAGAAATAATAACGAATAAAAACTTTTTGGGGGTGTTGTCACTCGAGCCAAAAATAATCTACCAAAATTTGAAGAAAATTTGCCAAAAAAACTACCAAACAAAAAAATCTTATTTTGCAAAAATTTATTTCCATAGAAAATTTGGTCAAAATTTTATTTCTATAGAAAATTTTGTTAAAATTTTATTTCGAATAAAAACTTTTTGGGGGTGTTGTCACTCGAGCCAAAAATAATCTACCAAAATTTTAAGAAAATTTGCCAAAAAAACTACCAAACAAAAAAATCTTATTTTGCAAAAATTTATTTCCATAGAAAATTTTGTCAAAATTTTATTTCTATAAAATTTTTTTCAAAATTTTATTTCTATAGAAAATTTTGTCAAAATATTATTTCTATAGAAAAATTTTTCAAAATTTTATTTCTATAGAAAAGTTTGTCAAAATTCTTTAACTTTAGAAGATTTTGCCAACATTTTATTTCTATAGAAAAGTTTCTCAACAATTTATTTCTATAGAAAATTTTGACAAAATTTTATTTCGATTAAAAAATTTTCTCAAAATTTTGTTAAAATTTTATTTGTATAAAAAATGTTCTCAAGATTTTATTTTTATAGAAACATTTGTCAAAATTTTATTTCTATAGAAAATTTTCTCAAAATTTTGTTTCTATAGAAAAATTTGTCAAAATTTTATTTCTATATAATTTTTTCTCAAAATTTTATTTCTGTAGAAATTTTTCTCAAAATTTTATTTATATAGAAAATTTTGTCAAAATTTTATTTCTATAGAAAATTCTGTCAATATTTTATTTCTGTAGAAAATTTTGTCAAAATTTTATTTCTATAGAAAATTTTGTCAAAATTTTATTTCAATAGAAAATTTTGTCAAAATTTTATTTCTATAGAACATTTTCTCAAAATGTTATTTCTATAGAGAATTTTCTCAAAATTTTATTTCTATAGAAAAATGTTTACAAAATTTTATTTCTCTGGAAAATTTTGTTAAATATTTATTTCTATAGAAAATTTGTGAAGTACCTCTTAGTTGGAGAGGAATATTTTGCAAAAACCAAAACGTAAAAAATTCTACCAATCTAGCAAACAGTAGAACTCCACCAACTGTGGCAACCGTGGTTGTGCACCTACCAATCAGAATTAATCAGATTTATTTTCAAGCTCTCTTCGACTATTCATTCCATTGTGATAACCTGGGAATTAATGAGAATCTAAGAACACATCTAAAAAAGTGGTTGTCACTGGGATTGGGATTTCCATGAAAAAGTTCATAAATATCATGAAAGAAATAATGCTACAGCCATTACCTGATTACTGTATTGAAAAAGAAAATTTGGGAATGAAATTTAATATGTTCTGGTGTGACATCTATGGAGAGACGTCGAGGAACTACGAGATTAGCCTCTTATATTTCTGGATTAGAAAACAAAAACAAATATTAATCACCGAAAATCGCTTTAATAATTTGAAAATATTCCCAACTAATGTCTTTTGCATGCAATTGTCGAAGGTTGTTTGCCACTATGCGTGCGGTATCTCCAAAAATGTCAAGCTTTGCGATAGACCTGGCAACCCTCGGATGTTTGGTATGGTATGATAATTTCAAAAAAAAAAATTGATAATAAATATTATGTTAA
This sequence comes from Haematobia irritans, assembly GCF_050003625.1. Classification (NCBI taxonomy): domain Eukaryota; kingdom Metazoa; phylum Arthropoda; class Insecta; order Diptera; family Muscidae; genus Haematobia; species Haematobia irritans. Next base: position 161,504,161 of record NC_134401.1, on the reverse strand, counting down.
GAAAAAATTTGGTTGTAATTAAATAAAAATTATTTTATACATCTAAATTTAGTAAAACTTATAGAAGGTTGAACTTAGAACTTAAAAAAAAACTAACTTTGTAAAAAAGAACATATTTCCAATAATATTTATTAAAAACAATTTTAAAAATTTGGCCAACCAGGGTTTTAAAACAAAAATAAAAAATATTATTAGAATTCAAAAAACATACATTGTGAGAAAAGACGATATTTCCAAATATATAATTAAAAATACTGACCAACGAGAGATTTTAAAAATAAACAAAAAACTATTCATTTGTATTATATTAACAATTTTGTTATCTATTATATTGTTAGTTTTATAATTAAATAAAGTATGTTTAAAAAAAAATAGTTTTGTATATAATACCTAAATAATTTGTATATTATCATAACCGAAAATTTCACAATTCTTATCAATATTTTTCTCTGTGTCCCTATACATTTATTTAAAGAGATTCATATACTATATGTAAACTAACTAATACATTAATGATAATGTTTAGGATTTAAATATTATGTTTTCCCTATTTTGCCCTTAAGCATATTCTCAAATGTCTTTTACTTTTTAATGCTTTTAATGATTTGGAAATAATAAAGATTTGCTCAAAATAAAATTAAATGTGATTGCAGTTTTACTGGTAACATAAATGCCTGGGAGTGTTTTGTGTCCTTACTTGTCTCCTCTAGTTTAACATAAGAGATAGTAGTCCAATATCCTAAGGATAGCTGGGAAAGTATCATCACATGCCAGATGATGATGATGTTGATGGTGATGACTGCCTAAATCAGACGTTTGTGCTTAACAATTTGCTATTGGAAAAAATCCAATTATTGTTGGCTCTACTCTCTATTTCGGGTTTGACATGCAAAATTTCGAAACAATTACTTTTGATGTTATGATATTGTTCCTCATGCGAAAGACAATAACGTTTGGCGGGGATATTAGTTCAAATAAGATTATATCGTTGCTTGAAATATTTTTTTAATAATTTCAGGAAATTCCATGGCGTTAAAATTCTAGGGATAGGAAAATTTATTGAGAATTTGAAGATAAGATCAATACAAATGGCTATGATTATATGAAATATGTAGTTTGGGACGTTATGTTTAAAATAACACATAATAATATTAAAATTATTTTTTTTAATTAAATTGAATTTAATTAAATTGATATACTACCACCACGTACCAAATTTCAACCAGATCGGATGAATTTTGCTCTTCCAAGGGGCTCCGAGGTCTAATCTGAGGATCGCTTTATATGGGGGCTATATATAATTATGGACCGATTTCAACCAATTTTTGCATGGGTGTTTGAGCCCATATACACGCAAAAAAATAATTCTTTCCTCCCAAACGAAATTTTAGACAAACAAAGTTCGTTTCTCATGTGCTTTTCGCTGTAAGGAAGTGTATTTGGAAGAAAAGTATATACTTTTTGTGATAAACATTTATTCTTTTCCAGGATGTAAAAACAATTTCATAAAGACTAGCTCAAAAAAAAAAAAACATTATTTTCTTGCTAATTGCATTGTCCCTCACATCTTTCTCATATCCACGAGGATTTTTAGTTCTTAACACCTTTTCCTGTAATACCAACAATGTAGAAGAAATTATACGATTTTATAAATTTTTAAATTTTTTTTACCTTTCGCCTGGACGGAGAATCGAACCGCGGACCATGCACATTGTAAGCCAACACACTAACCACTGAGCTATGTACCTGTTATGGTCATCAATAGATAAATATCCATATAAGTTATATTTATATAGCATAGCTTGCGGCGCCCACGAACCGAATAAACAAAGTTTATTTAACAGAAACAAACATTTAGTTTGGCACCGTGGAGCAGTGGTAGCTACGTCCGACTCTCATGCCAAGGGCCGTGGGTTCGATCCCTGCTTCGGCCAAAGTTTTTTTTTGGCTTTTGTTTTTTTTACATATATTCCAGATATATTCGGAAGATTCCGAAAAAATGTTCAACATTACATTGTACTCTATATTAAATTTTGAACTGTAAAATGTGTCTTATTAAAGACCTAAAGTCAGAAAAGAACAGTGTTTGATATAAATGAAATGGACTGTGTTGTTATTTCAAAAATAACTTTTTTTATTGAAAAAATAAAAATTTTGTAACAAACGAATTTTTTTGGTGATAAAAGTTTAAAATTTTCGAAGCAATTCAAAAAACTCTAACAAAAGAAAAACGTTTTCGGTACACGTTTTCCAAACGTTTTTTTTTCTTTGCGTGTATTAACACCACGTACCTAATATAAACTGAATTAGATGAATTTTGGTCTTCCAAGAGGCTCCGGAGGTCAAATCTGGTGATCGGTTTATATGGGGGCTATATATAATTATGGACCGATGTTGACCAATTTTTGCATGGTCATTAGAGACCATATACTAACACCCTGAACCAAATTCATCGGGTGAACTTTGCTTCTCTTAGAGGCTCCGCAAGCCAAATCTGGGGTTCGGTTTATATGGGGGCTATATATAATTATGGACCGATGTGGACCAATTCTGCAAGGTTGTTAGAGACTATATACTAACACCATGTCCCAAATTTCAGCCGGATCGGGTGAACTTTGCTTCTCTTAGAGGCTCCGAAAGCCAAATCAGGGGGATCGGTTTATATGGGTGCTATATATAATTATGGACCGATGTTGACCAATTTTTGCATGGTTGTTAGAGACTATATACTAACACCATGTACACAATTTCAGCCGGATCGGATGAAATTTGCTTCTCTTTGAGGGCCTGCAAGCCAAATTTGGTGGTCCGTTTATATAGGGGGTATATATAATTATTGACCGATGTGGACCAATGTACCAAATTTCAGCCGGATCGGATGGAATTAATTTTGTTTTGTGTCTCAAGTGGCGTCCTTTTTTTCGACGATGAAAAAAGTTTTTTCATAAAGATCAAAACATTTTAGGTTGTGACCATGTTCTTTTAACTAGGAGAAAAACATTTTTAGTGAATACCATAACATTTTAAATCGTGACCATTGTCTTTTCATTCAAACAAAATTCTTTTTATCAATATAATAACATTTTAGATGAGGACAATTATATTTTTCTTAGAACCATGTTCACTGAGCCAACATGGTTGCAGGTTAAAATGTTACATGGTCGCCGCAAAAATAGCTCCTATCATATTATTTTGCTCTTCGAATATGATTGTGACAATCATGTTTCTTCTCGGCGTGTAGGTGTCGTTGTATATGCACGAAGGCTGGATTTTATTGCATTGTGGTAAATGCTTTCAGGATGACATTATCTCTATTTTTTTTAACCGATCTTATTAAAAACATCAAATCTATATTAGGTAAGCAAATCGCTAATTTCTATTTTATTGGACGATACTGCCCCCCCTTTTCAAAGAGTTCTTGTCCGATATCAATAAGCTGCAAGGTTACAAGTAAACACTTTACCTTAGTAAAACCTTCAAACCTTATGTATTCTCTTTGGCAGTAATAGCAGAGATTTATGTGCTGCTTTCCTTTCACTTTTTTATTTGCTCAAGCTACCTCATTTCCAAGCAAAAAAAAAAAAATCGATATGCTAAGAACCATTGAATATGCGGTGACCCAAAAAAGGCATTCAATTTCACATGACATTAAGGAGAGTGGGGGCATATTGCATCACCAAAATTTAATATACCGTCCCTTACCCCAAAGGCCTTAATATCTCAGCATTCTAACTACATTGCGTCTTAATTTACTTTGAGGCATTCATGATATCTGAAAAAAAAAAACAAAGAAACAAAAGACTGCCAACGTTCCGTATGTAACATGATGTCTCTGGTCCCCCAAGGTTTGATGCTTGCCTGCTTATACGGAGAATTCAATGACTTTATTGTCAAAAATTCATGTAATGTAGCAATCAACGTTTACGATTCAACGAATTCTAATCCTTGGCAATTTAAATCTTGTTTGTGGCATGGATTTTTTTCTCTGAGGGGGAGACTAAGCTTTTTTGCCCCCAAGTAAGGGGAAAATATTTGGCAAAAAACTCTGTGATGACTTGGATGGGGAAAAAAGACATCCCATTTAATGTAACGGTTCTGAAATTTAATTTACATGAAGACATAGTACGCACACATTCACACACAAAAGCATACGCACCTGCTGCGGGGCCTTACTCAGAGAAGTCTAACGAATGGTGGAGCTTTAGCATACCAATGTCAAACTGAGAGTGCAAAGGAACATGTGTGTTAACGCCGTTTACAACTCGGCCCAGACTCATGCAAATAAACATGCATGCTATTCTGTAACAACGACTTTCACAATTACACTTGCAACTTTTTACATTATAAGGGGCACAGTGGGCGACAAATTGTAATAATGATGTAAATCACAAAAAAACAAGTATATATGACCGTAAGTTCGGCCAGACCGAATCTTATGTACCCTCCACCATGGATTGCTTAGAAACTTCTACGAAAGACTGTCATCCACAATCGAATTACTTGGGTTGTGGTATCTTAAATCGTTTTCTAATTGTGAGTTAGTCCATACGTGATATATATTAGACAAAAAAGGTGTGTGTAGGTAAGTCTAAAAATAATAACGAATCGATATGGACTTTTGCACTGTACGTAGGGAACCAGAATTGAAATATGGGGGTCGCTTATATGGAGGCTATATACAATTATGAACTTGATATGGACCCATTTTTGTGTGATTGGGGATCGATTTATGTGAGGGCAATATATAACTGTAGACCTATATGGACCTAGTTATGCATGGTTGTTAACGGCCATATACTAGCACAATATACCAAATTTCAACTGACTCGGATGAAATTTGCTCCTCCAAGAGGCTCCAAAACCAAATATCGGGATCGGTTTATATGGGGGCTATATATGATTATGGCCTGATATGGACCACTTTTGGCATGGTTGTTAAATATCATATACTACCACCACGTACCAAATTTCAACCAGATCGGATGAATTTTGCTTCTCCAAACGGCACCATAGGTCAAATCTGGGGATCGGTTTATATGGAGGCTATATATAATTATGGACTGATATGAACCAATTCCTGCATGGTTCTTGGATACCATATACTAAAATCACGTACCAAATTTCAACCGAATCTGTTGAATTTTGCTCTTCCAAGGGGCTCCGGAGTTCAAATCTGGGGATCGGTTTATATGGGGGCTATATATAATTATGGACCGATGTGGACCAATTTTTGCATGGTTGTTAGAGACCATATACCAACACCATGTACCAAATTTCAGCCGGATCGGATGAAATTTGCTTCTCTTAGAGGCTCCGAAAGCGAAATCGGGGGTTCGGTTTATATGGGGGCTATATATAAGTATGGACCGATGTGGACCAATTTTTGCGGTTTTGTTAGAGACAGTATATGGTCTCTAACAAACCCGCAAAAATGGTTGTTGGATATACTAAAATCACGTACCAAATTTCAACCGAATCTGTTGAATTTTGCTCTTCCAAGGGGCTCCGGAGGTAAAATCTGGGGATCGGTTTATATGGGGGCTATATATAATTATGGACCGATGTGGACCAATTTTTGCATGGTTGTTAGAGACCATATACCAACACCATGTACCAAATTTCAGCCGGATCGGATGAAATTTGCTTCTCTTAGAGGCTCCGAAAGCCAAATCGGGGGATCGGTTTATATGGGGGCTATATATAATTATGGACCGATGTGGACCAATTTTTGTGTGTTTGTTAGAGACCATATACTAACACCATGTACCAAATTTCAGCCGGATCGGATGAAATTTGCTTCTCTTAGAGGGTCTGCAAGCCAATTTGTGGGGGCCCGTTGATATGGGGGCAATATGTAAAAGTGGACCATTTGCAATACCATCCGACCTACATCAATAACAACTACTTGTGCCAAGTTTCAAGTCGATAGCTTGTTTCGTTCGGAAGTTAGCGTGATTTCAACAGACGGACGGACATGCCTAGATCGACTCAGAATTTCACCACGACCCAGAATATATATACTTTATGGGGTCTTAGAGCAATATTTGGATATGTTACAAACGGAATGACAAAGTTTATATACCCCATCCTATGGTGGAGGGTATAAAAAAAATGCAAGATATACGAGGGTGATGTAATGAATACCAAAATAAATAGAAATAACAAAAATATTGAATGGCGATTTATTTGTCCACATACACCCAGAGAAGGAATATGATCACCTCAAACATGTTTCAAGAGAAAAATATAATTTTTGGCCGGCAAACATGGGACATGGTTGTCTCAAAAGTATTGTTTTCTCGCCAAACATGTATATGGTTGCTGAAATAAGATAATAGAGTGACCGCAACTTATATGGGACAAAAAATGTCGGAATCTTGTTCGCCTTAACCCCAAAAAACGGATCCCCTTTCCAGATATTGGGATAGCCAAAATTTGAGCCCGATTAAACGACGTTAACACGTGCCGCCAAACTTTTTTTAAGGCGAACAAGATTCCGAAATTTTTTTGCCCCATATAAGTTGCGGTCACTCTAGTGATCATATTCCTTCTCTGGGTGTAGTTTCCATTTATTTCGATACACCTGACTTGCAGCTGTCGAGAGGCATAGCCTTCATTTGGAGAAAATTGTACACAGAAAAAATATCCCTAAAAATTTTCCAATTAAATTTTAGTTGAGTTTTAAAAATTTACGGTAAAAAAGGTCCAACAAATTTTTATACCCTGCGCCACACTGTGGAAGAGGGTATTATAAGATTGTGCATATGTTTGCAACACCCCGAAGCAGACGAGACAGACATATGGTGTCTTTGACAAAAATGCTTAGGGTGGGCTCCTGAGTCGATATAGCCATGTCCGTCTGTCCGTGAACACATTTTTGTAACCAAGGGATTAGGTAGTAATTTAAGCCCAATCGACTTCGAATTTGGCACAAGTATGTGTTTTGGGTCAAAATAGAACCCTATTGATTTTGGAAGAAATCGGTTAAGATTTAGATATAGTTCCCATATATATCTTTCGCCCGATATGCACTTATACGGCCCTAGAAGCCTGAGTATTACCCCAATTTGGTTGAAATTTTGCACTAGGAGTACAATTGGTAGTATAGTCAAATGTGCAAAATTTTATTGAAATCGGTTCAGATTTAGATATAGCTCCCATATATATCTTTCGCCCAATATGGACTAATACGGTCCCAGAAGCCAGAGTTTTACCCCAATTTGGTTAAAATTTTGCACAGGGAGTAGAATTAGCATTGTAGATATGCGTGCCAAATTTGGTTGAAATCGGTTCAGATTTAGATATAGCTCCCATATATAGCTTTCGCCCGATTTACACTCATATGACCACAGAGGCCAATTCTTTCCTCCGATTTAGTTGAAATTTTGCACAGGGAGTAGAATTAGCATTGTAGTTATGCGTGCCTAATTTGGTTGAAATCGGTTCAGATTTAGATATAGCTCCCATATATAGTTTTCGGCCGATTTACGCTCATATGACCACAGAGGCCAATTTGTAACTCCGATTTAGTTGAAATTTTGCACAGGGAGTAGAATTAGCTTTGTTGCTATGCGTGCCAGATTTTGTTGAAATCGGTTCAGATTTAGATATAGCTCCCATATATAGCTTTCGCCCGATTTACACTCATATGACCACAGAGGCCAATTTTTAACTCCGATTTAGTTGAAATTTTTCACAGGGAGTAGAATTAGCATTGTTGCCATGCGTTCCAAATTTGGTTGGAATCGGTTCTGATTTAGATATAGTTCCCATATATATGTTTTTCTGATTTCGACAAAAATGGTCAAAATACCAATATTTTCCTTGTAAAAGCGCCACTTCTTAGTCGAAAAGTTGTAAAAATGACTCTAATTTTCCTAAACTTCTAATACATATATATCGAGTGATAAATCATAAATAAATTTTTGCGAAGTTTCCTTAAAATTGCTTCAGATTTAAATGTTTCCCATATTTTTTTACTAACATTGTGTTCCATCCTAGTGCATTAGCAGACTTAAATTTTGAGTCTATAAATTTTGTAGAAGTCTATCAAATTCTGTCCAGATCGAGTGATACTTAAATGTATGTATTTGGGACAAACCTTTATATATAGCCCCCAGCACATTTGACGGATGTGATATGGTATCGAAAATTTAGATCTACAAAGTGGTGCAGGGTATAATATAGTCGGTCCCGCCCGACTTTAGACTTTCCTTACTTGTTTTATGTAAAAAAATTAGTTGCATCAATTATTTTTTTAATTGGATCAATTAAATTTTTAATTGTCTTGAATTAAATTGGTTTGATTGATGTTTGTTTAATGATTTGTCTTTTAATAAATTGTCATTAAAAAATTTGCAAGGCATACGAGGTTGATTTAAATTATTAGAAATTTTCTCGGATTCATTTAAAACTTTAAATTATCGGAAACTAATTTAAATAAACTAATGTTTAGAAATATCTCATTCGTAACATTTTTCAATGTATCCACTACTGTACAAGCCCCAAGACTACATACCCAATGAGTAATAGGTGTTGTCAGAGCTGCTATAGAAATGAGAACGTTGAAGTTGACTGTTACTTTAATTGTTTTTTTTTTGGTTTTATACCCACCACCATAGAGTAATGATAGGGGTATAATAAGTTGTCCATTTCCTTTGTAACACTTCGCAATAGCAATGTCCGACTAAATAGGTGTAGTAACAGCCCCGTATTTCAGGCTCTCTAGGAGTATTCAGCTCATTGTGATACCACAGTGGCGAATTTCTCTCTTATCGCTGAGTGGTGCTCGATTCTATGTTTAGTTCAATTACAAAAGACCACCTACTTATGGAACGCCGTCCGGACGTTCCACATTGCAGTGAAACTACTTAGAGAAACTGTGCATTACTGAGAAGGTTAGGTTAGGTTAGGTTAAAGTGGCAGCCCGATTAAATTTCAGGCTCACTTAGACTATTCAGTCCATTGTGATACCACATTTAACTAAAAGTACCTATTACATATGGGCACTTCTAGTCTTAACCACTGAACCTTCTCTATTATTTACTTTTGTGGAACCAACCAGATTGCTCCAAAAACATTAACAAACTGCTTAAGTTAACGTTTTCCAGGTCAGCCAGTAATCTAAAGCTATATGCTCCTAAAATTCGCTTACGCCTTACACAAAAAGCAGGACACTCACACAAGAGGTGTTTAATTGATTCCTTTTCCTCCACGTCATGACAGCTTATACAATAGTCATTATACTTCGCACCTATAGTTTTTGCAAATTCGCCTATCAGGCAGCGACCCGTTATAGCAGATATTAGGAGTGCTATCTGACGCCTTGAGAACACTAGCATATCTAGTGTGCGGTTTAAGTTTAAATGGGGCCATATTTGCTTGGTGTCGTTACAACCCTTGCAATTTTCCCATCGAATATTGGCCATCATAACAGCCTTCTCACGCAGTAAGAGCTTGCAGGTGGCCAGAGGCATACCAACAGATTCTAGTTCCCCTGGAATATGTAAGGTAGTTCCTAGCCTTGCTAACACATCTGCTTCACAGTTCCCCGGTATGTTCCTATGACCAGGCACCCATATTAGGTGAATATTGTACTGCTCAGCCATCTCGTTGAGAGATTTGCGGCAGTCTATGGCCGTTTTTGAGTTAAGGAACACAGAGTCCAAGGATTTTATTGCAGGTTGACTGTCTGAGTATATATTAATGCCAATATTTGTTGGAACATTACTTCTCAGCCAATTCACCACCTCTCTTATTGCCAATATTTCAGCCTGAAAAACACTACAGTGATTAGGTAATCTTTTCGCTATTCGAATTTCCAAATCTTTAGAATATACTCCGAACCCCACTTGTCCATTCAATTTGGAGCCATCAGTATAGAAATCTATATATCTTTTATTCCCCGGGGTCTGTGTACACCACGCCTCACTGTTGGGAATTAGAGTTTCAAACTTTTTTTCGAAAAGTGGTTTTGCCAGGGTGTAATCCACTACGTTAGGCACATCTGGCATTACTTTGAGGACCGAACTATGACCGTACATTTTTTCCGACCACAGCGATAGCTCGCGCAACCGCACAGCCGTTGTTGCAGCTGACTGTTTGGCCAAAATGTCTAAAGGCAATAGATGTAGCATGACATTAAGGGAGTCTGTTCCTGTCTTACTAAATGCGCCTGAGATACATAAGCTCGCCATACGCTGAACTTTATCTAAACAAGTCGGTTTCTGAAGTGCCGGCCACCAGACTACAACACCATATAGCATTATAGGTCTAACCACTGCCGTGTATAGCCAATGCACAATTTTTGGTCTTAGTCCCCACTTTTTCCCTATTGCCTTTTTGCACGAGTACAAAGCTACCGTGGCTTTTCTCGCCCTCTCTTCAATATTAAGCCTAAAATTCAGCTTCCTGTCCAAAATAACGCCAAGGTATTTTGCACACTCACCAAAGGGAATTTCAGTACCCCCTAAGGAAATGGGCCTAACCGTGGGAGTTTTGCGATCTTTGCAGTACATGACTATTTCTGTCTTTGCTGGATTTACACCAAGACCATTATCTTTCGCCCATTTCTCAGTCATCCGGAGAGCTCTCTGTATAATATCTCTGATTGTGGATGGGAATTTTCCCCTGACTGCTAGCGCCACATCATCTGCGTATGCCACCACTTTTATCCTTTCTTTTTCTAGAGAAACCAGAAGGTTGTTTATAGCAACATTCCAAAGAAGAGGTGATAGAACTCCTCCTTGGGGAGTGCCTCTGTTCACATACCTTTGTATGTTTGCTTGCCCTAGTGTGGCTGAAATACGTCTCTTTATTAGAAGTTCGTCTAACAGCCTAAGTATACCTGGATCAACATTGAGAGTTGTCAGTCCATTTAATATCGAGCTCGGATGGACATTATTGAACGCCCCTTCGATGTCTAGAAACGCCACGATTGTGTATTCTTTGACAGATAGTGAGCTTTCAATAAAGCTGACCAGTTCATGCAATGCGGTCTCAGTAGACCTGCCCTTCGAGTATGCATGCTGTCGTTTCGAGAGCAAACTTGAATCCACGCTAGTTCTAAGATACATGTCTATCATCCTCTCCAGGGTCTTAAGTAGGAATGAGGATAAGCTGATTGGTCGGAAATCCTTCGCACTCGAGTGAGAGGCTTTTCCTGCTTTAGGTATGAAGACGACTTTTGTTTCCCTCCACTTTTCTGGAATATATGCTAAGTTTACACATTGTTTATATATCACCGTCAACCAGGGGATAATTCTTTCAGCCACTGCCTGTAACTCCGCCGGAGTAATTCCATCAGGTCCGGGGGATTTGAATGGTCCAAAGCTATTTAAAGCCCATTTTATTCTAGATTCCGACACAATTTCCTCGATAGGAAGTGATCGCCGAGCCTCTGTTACACCGCCGGAACATGGGTCAACCGTCTGATTTCCAGGGAAGTGTGTGTCCAAAAGTACCTCCAACGTCTCCTCACTGGACGTTGTCCAATTTCCCTCCGATGTTTTAATGAAACCTGGAGCGGTGTTAGTGGATGCTAGTACCTTCCGTAGTCTGGAAGCCTCTGACGTATTCTCAATACTGCTACAGTAATCATCCCAAGAGTTTTGTTGAGACCTTCTCAGTTCTCGTTTATATTCTCTCAGATTCATCTTGTAAGTGTCCCAATCCTCCGGAGCTCTTGTGGACTTTGCTTTGTTAAAGAGCTTCCTGCAGGATTTCCTCATATTACTTAACTCCGTAGTCCACCATGGCGGCCGATTTTTTCCCCTTGGCTTTCCCCTAGGGCAAGCAGCTTTCAGTGAAATGTTGAAGGCCTTCGTAATCCGCTCCACTGCGTGTTCGATATCTTGCACAGTGCTCATATTTGTCTCCGGCATTTCCGGTATCATCAAATTGAACGATTCCCTATACCTATTCCAATCAGCTTTCCTAACATTTGGCGGAAATATGGTCTTTGAAGTACGAACAGCCAATCTGAAACTGATGTAGCGATGATCTGAGAAGCTATGTTCCCTCAAAACTTGCCACTCAGATATCTTATCATTCAGTTCCGGAGAGGTCAACGTTACGTCCAAAACCTCTTGTCTGTTCCTGGTGACGAAGGTTGGTGCATCTCCCTTATTGCAAACTACCAGGTTAGTACGCAAAATAAACTCTATTAGCGACTCTCCCCTTGCATTAGTATCACTACTTCCCCAAATACTATGATGTGCATTTGCATCGCATCCCATAATGAGTTTTGTCTTTGTTTTTAGTGACTCCTCAACTAAGGTCTTAACGGCACAGGGTGGCATATCCCTATCATGTCCCATGTAGACCGAAGATACCCAATATTTGCATGTGGATATCTCTAGACTGGCTACGACAGTATCTGCATTGCTCAATGAAGGAAGCAGAAACAAGTTTAGTTCGTTTTTAGCAATTATACATGCTCGATTTATATCGTTACCGGTATTATGCAAAAGTTTGAAACCCGGAGTGCTTAATTCACAGATCTTGTTCTTATATATGTATGGTTCTTGAATAAGAACTATATCTATGTCTCCTTTCATCAGGAGAACTTTTAAGGCAGCACAAGCGGCCTTACAATGGTGAAGATTTATCTGGAGGAACCGTAGAACCATCCAAATTTTCAACCACCGTCACATCAGCCGCTTCAACTGAGTCATCAAGGGCTTCCTCTTCACAGATCTCGGTGACTCTCGCAACAGTCCGCGGTTCAGCTTTGGTGAGGCTTGAGCCTGTAGAAACTTCCCGCATATGATTTTCGCCATAGTCTGCCGGTTTTATTTCTCCTTCGGCTTCGCTAGGAGATTTTTTCACTGCTGACTCTACCGGTGGCTTGTCCGTTTCGGTATCCTTTGGCTGATCGCTTTTGTATACCTTCATATGGATATCATGAAAGCCATAACTTACGCGTCCTTGGGTCTGGGCTAGATGTGGCAGCGACTCTATGTTTAATATAAACACCGCATGTCGTCTTGGTCCATCCACCTCATCCAAACGACCAACCTTCCAATCGGCGGTTGGAAGATCTGGGTTACATTCTTTTAGTCTCTCTAGTATTGACTCAGGATCAGGAGGGTTTGCCGGTATCCATGCATGTGCTCTAGGTTTAGCCGGTATGTCTTTTTTATCGACTAACTCCAAAGCGGCTCCTTCCCAAACTTCACCAATTAGCATCAATGCAGCTTTAAAGCAATCCATAGACCTCTGGTCTGCAAAAGCTATTAACTTATATCGTCCTTGATACCATCCAGCATCTTGCTGTCGAGGACTTGATCCGGGAAACTTTTTTCGCACCTCTGAGTAGACACCAGACATCGCGTTCTCAATTTCCCCCCATTTTTGCCTTGGAATCATACCGTCCAATGCTCCTTTATTAATAATAGCCATCACAAGGCTGTCTTTTGCAACTGAGGCAAACGATCTTTGATCCCGTTTAGAGGATGGTAGCTCATCCGGTGATCGTTCCCTTTTTCCAGCTTCAAGAATTCCTTGAGCCCATTTTAAGGAATCGCTTTGCTTAGCCGACAACGTGCTTGGGTCGACTGATCCTAATTTCTTTAGGATAAACAAAGCATTTCTTCGTTCCTTGAATCTCTTTCGAGAGGGATTGCCTCCTTTTGATGTCGTCACCTTAGAAAAGGTTCGACTTGCCAAAGTGTCACCGCCAGTCGACCCGTCTACAGGTCGACTAATTGGGCCTGACTCTTGGTCGCTGCCCAAATTTATAACTTCAGTCGTTACCCGTCCACTGGGCCCTGAAGTTAGCAACCCAGTGGATGACTTTGAATTTCGCTGCATGGTGGTTTATTATTTCCACCACACATGAAATTCGTAATAAGTACTTATTACGATGAAATACTCCGCTATTAGAAAACACGACCGTTCAGTTCGACGGTTGAATGTAAATTACTGAGAAACGTCACCAGCATTGCTGAGAGACGATAATCCACCATTGATTTTTTTTTTGATGTTTGGTCAAAACTGAGTTTGAACCCATAACCCTTTGTATACAAGGCGTTCACCATTGTACAAAGGTGGCTACAGACTATATATAGTATACGTATTCTTGATCTGGGAAAAATTCTAAGACGATATAACAATGACCGTCAATCCTTCTGTATGTCTGTTGTAATCACGCTACAACTTTCAATAATGACGCAATCGTCCGGAAATTTAGCTCGATTCGATTCTTTCCCAAGCAGGTGAAGTTTGAAGATGCTCTATATCGAACCACGTTTTGATATAGCCTCATTTAAAACGACGCCCCTATTTTGGGTCTTGAGCATCTGGACTCCGGTCCTTTTATTGTATACCCCCCATATAGACCGATCTCCCAATATTATGTATTGAGATTCCGAAATGTTTATCCGAATTAACTGAAATTGTAAAACTAAAAATATTTTAGACCCGCGAATCGGTAGGAATCGGTCCATGTTTGTGTATAGCATCTAGACTCCGCAATTTTTATCCGATTTACCTCAAATTCAAAATCTAGAACTATTTTAGATACCGAATGTGGTGTATATCGGACCATGTTTTTGTATAGTCCCCATATACACCAATCTCCCAGTTTGACTTCTTAGAAACTGCATTGTTTCCTATTTGACTTAAATTTGGAATCTTGCCTATAATACCAGGTTTAAAAAGGCCTGTGTCGAATTTAGTTTTTATTGGTCCATGTTTTGGTAAAACCCCCATTAAGACCGATATCCAGATTTGACTTCATGGGATTCTAAATACCGCAATTTTTGTCTGATTTGCGTCAAAAAGTCCCCATATACACAGATCCACTTCAAAGTGGATCCGAGAGTTTTCAAAGGAAATTATTTGATTTCATGATGATGGGTATTTAAGATTCGGCCCGGCAGAACTTAAACCCGCATATGGTTGTTTCTTTTTTTTGTATCGTATCGGTGTAGTACATGCTATGACAGAACAAAATAATCTAAAACAACAACAATAGTTTATACACCAAATCTCATACATGTATATACAGTGACAGTCAAAATAAAGTGTACAAAGTGTTTTGCTGCGTTTGATTTTTTTTTGATTTTTAACGTTTAAATTGGGCAATCAAAAAACTATTTTTTATTTAAATATAAGGACTAAAATAAAATAAATAAATAAATAAAATTTTTTAAAAAATTTTTATGTACACTTTATTATGACGCTCACTGTGCGCGTTCATACAGATACAGATTCAACCTCATGTAAGTACTGCAATTAAGTAGGAATATAAATTCATGCAAAGCATCTAACATACTAACTAACACACATACACAAGCACTCATATACTCTCCTAGACGACCGAAAGAACATAAAAGTGAATGTTTTTGAGAGAACGCGAATATAAATGCAATAGAGTGGATACTAGAGTTCGCTATATAGCTGGAGAATTAAGCAAAGTTTTCATGTTACCAAGAGATTTTATAAGAAAGTTTAAAAATGGGGAGATATTAAAGTAGTAGTTGGTGTGTAATAGGAAAACAAAAATGTACTAAAAAAGCACATGAAAAGGATACGGTAGACAAATAACTGACACATCATACCTCCATCATATGAACACTAGGCAAAATTCATAAGAGAGTAGTTCTCCGCTGTGGTATCACAATGGATAGTCTAAGGGTATGGTCAAACTAGGCAAATATTTGACCACAATGAGTGTCAAACTTTTTCCAGTAGCATTTTTCAAATATACAGATAGAGTTTTTGAAAATATCTACTATCGTGATTTTATATGTCCTATATGAGCTACAAATTTTTGCTGGTTTCAATGTGGTGACGAATTATTTTTTTGATTAGTGTCAAATTATAACGGGGTACCTTCATTAGCACTTATAAGTAGACAAATTTATGTTTGCAAGAAAGACAACATCTCAACCTTTCTAAGGCTATGGTCACACAAGGCAAATATTTGACCAATGTGGGTGTCAAACATTTTTCCAGAAACATTTTCCGAATATCTGGATATCGTTTTTGGAAAATAATCATACCATGATATTTTATATCCAATGTGAGCTAAAAGAATTAGCTGGTTTTGCTGTGGCGACGAATTTTTTTTGGTTTCTGTCAAATATTTGCCCAGTGTGACCATAGCATAACGCAGTATAGAACTCTACCAATACGTACCAAGTTAGTAAGTTCTACTCCAGACAACATGGGACATACACTAAATTAAGCAAATAAAAATATGCTTTTTGTCATACGTTTTTCTTTTATTTTTCGAAGTCCAAATGTTTAATTTACACAACTTCTAAAATTGATTTTATGCGTGAGATTTCGGTCATTTGGCCCAATGTGGATTGGTGGAATTCTTGATGTTTTGGGAAATTTTGCATAACATATCTATCCTATACCTATAAAACCAGCGTTGCCAATTTAGCTTTTTTCCCGCTAGATTTGGCTTTTTTTGAAGACGTTTAGCGGGAAAAAAATGCATTTAGCTTTTAGCTTTTTTTCTGGCTTTTTTTCATGACCCTTTTAGCTATTTTTGGCTTTTTTATTTTCGGCATGTTTCTATTGAAATATGGATAAAACGGCGTTTTTATCTAAGCCTTGCTGCAAGAATAAGGGTTTCCACATATTTCAAAGCTCAGTTGAAACATTAATAATGATTCCAGCCATTATGCGGGCATTTTTGTAGCAAATACACCTTGTTGTAAAGTTTTTTCATCATATTCATAAAAGTTATCGTAAACTTTAAATCTACTATTACCATACAAATTTGTTAGATAAACTGTCAGTAAATTATTGGGAATATTAGCATTTGACTCGTTTATCCTTTTTATGTTATTATAATATTCTAAAGTTATTGCGATATTGCTAAATTAAAATAGTAGATGTGAATGGCTTTGTGCACTGAAAAAATATTGTCGTGAGGCCAAAGATTTCATCTCCTTAAAATAGAACGTGAATTTTGGTTATAATAGCATTTGTGAATTTCTCTTATATAAACTGTTTTCCTTGTCCAAAAGACGATAAAGTCGTTTTGTCCTTATAATTAAGTGATTCAACTTAAAAATGGGTATGTTTTCATGAAAGAAGGAAGAATTAATGAAATAATCTTTAAATGTGAGGAGTTTTTGCATCTTAACCACAAACCAAAATAGCGTTCAAAAATAGAAGATGTTTTTCAACACTTTATTTTAAAAACGTATACATACAATAATTTCTACTTGAACTCGAGTCTGAATTTGGAAATTTAAGTTGGCGTTAGCACGTTTTTAAAGCATTTTGATAGCTCATGAACAAAATGAAAATGTTTTTACTGGGAAATGTAAACTGTAGGTATTTTCTACAATTTAAATAAAAGTAATGTATTTCGAATTTCTAACAATTTCAAAACCAAACTAAAATTTTATTTAAAAAAATGACAAATATTTTTTTACCAAATCCGAAGCATGCTTAAATTATTTAATATTTTAAAATAACAAGTAAATAAAATAGAGGTGTTGGGAAGGTAGCTCCCACAAAACGAAGGACTTCCAGTAAAAAATTTGTGATAGTAATCAAAATGTATCGAATACGCAAACGAGCTAATATGCCTTAGATATTGTTACAGTCTCACAGAAGTAGAATTAAAATGAAAATAATATGCATTTTAAGTGAAATGAAGCCTTTAAGTTTGTTAAATTTCAATCAAAAATGTGACTTTTGATACAAAAAAATTTAGCTTTTTTTCTAGCTATTTTTTAGCATTTTTAGCTTTTTTTAGCTATTTTTTTGGGCAAATCTAGCGGTTTTTGGTGAAACAATTCTGGCAACGCTGTATAAAACGTACTTCACAAATGTTCTATACAAATAAAATGTTGACATAATTTTCTATAGATATAAAATTTTGACAAAATTATCTATAGAATTAAAATTGTGGCAAAATTGTATATATAAATAAAATA
This sequence comes from Haematobia irritans, assembly GCF_050003625.1. NCBI lineage: Eukaryota > Metazoa > Arthropoda > Insecta > Diptera > Muscidae > Haematobia > Haematobia irritans. Next base: position 161,486,252 of record NC_134401.1, on the reverse strand, counting down.
TTGAAAAAAAAAAAATTCTCTAGGAATAAAATTTTGACATAATTTTCTATAGATATAAAATTTTGACATAATTTTCTATAGATATAAAATTTTGACATAATTTTCTATAGAAATAAAATTTTAACAAAATTTTCTATAGAAAAAAATTGGACAATATTTTCTATAGAAATACAATTTTGACAACATTTTCTATAGAAATACAATTTTGACAAAATTTTCTATAGAAGTAAAATTTTGATAATTTTTTCTATAGAAATAAAATTTTGATAAATTTTTCTATAGAAATAAAGTTTTGACAAAATTTTTTATAGAAATAAAGTTGTGACAAAATTTTTTATAGAAATAAAATTTCAACAAAATTTTCTAAAAATTGGACAATATTTTCTATAGAAATACAATTTTGACAACATTTTCTATAGAAATACAATTTTCACAAAATTTTCTATAGAAATAAAATTTTGATAAATTTTTCTATAGAAATAAAGTTGTGACAAAATTTGTTATAGAAATTTCAACAAAATTTTCTAAAAATTGGACATTATTTTCTAAAGAAATGCAATTTTGACAACATTTTCTATAGAAATACAATTTTGACAAAATTGTCTATAGAAGTAAAATTTTAATAAATTTTTCTATAGAAATAAAATTTTGATAAATTTTTCTACAACAAAATTTTCTAAAAATTGGATATTATTTTCTATACAATTACAATTTTGACAACATTTTCTATAGAAATACAATTTTGACAAGATTGTCTATAGAAGTAAAATTTTAATAAAATTTTCTATAGAAATAAAATTTTGATAAATTTTTCTACAACAAAATTTTCTAAAAATTGGACATTATTTTCTATACAAATACAATTTTGACAACATTTTCTAAAGAAATACAATTTTGACAAAATGTCTATAGAAGTAAATTTTTTACAAATTTTCTATAGAAATAAATTTTTTACCAATTTTCTATAGAAATAAAATTTTGACACAATTTTCTCTACAAACAAAATTTTCTATAAAAATAAAATTTTGACAAAATTTTTAATAGAAATAAATTTTGGCAAAATTTTTAATAGAAATAAAATTTTGCCAAAATTTTTTATAGAACTAAAGTTTTGATAAATTTTTCTATAGAAATAAAGTTGTGACAACATTTTTTATAGAAATAAAATTTCAACAAAATTTTCTAAAAATTGGACAATATTTTCTATAGAAATACAATTTTGTTGTTGTTTTTTTATTTCAGCTTAAAACCATACATTGACTAAACTACAAGAGTAGCTTAACCAACAGAGGAAAAGAATGTTTGTCAAATTTATTTGGGCAAAGCCCTATAGACTGCAAGATGGTTTTTCGATGATTTGACAGTGGCATAGGAAAAGAGATATGTTTGTTTCGAGTTTATTTCGGCATAAGCCGGCTATCAATGTAAAACCTTTTTTCGGAGGGTTCAAATGTGGTTTTTGTTGGGTTTAATAAACTGCCTGAATTTATTCTGATAATTGGTTGATAGTTTTGCTGCAAGTAGAGGATGCTGATGAGGAATGTGGTAATTCCGAAACGTGCGTCCATCCAACCATCTTGCAGTCTATAGGGCTTTGCCCAAATAAATTTGACAAACATTCTTTTCCTCTGTTGGTTAAGCTACTCTTGTAGTTTAGTCAATGTATGGTTTTAAGCTGAAATAAAAAAACAACAACAATGCTTAAAGAACAAAACCAACAATAACAAAACAAAACAAATGGAAAAAGAAGAGGAGGCACGCTCAAAATAAACCCAGCCATGTGAATTCAAATCGATGATTTGACAGTGGCATAGGAAAAGAGATATGTTTGTTTCGAGTTTATTTCGGCATAAGCCGGCTATCAATGTAAAACCTTTTTTCGGAGGGTTCAAATGTGGTTTTTGTTGGGTTTAATAAACTGCCTGAATTTATTCTGATAATTGGTTGATAGTTTTGCTGCAAGTAGAGGATGCTGATGAGGAATGTGGTAATTCCGAAACGTGCGTCCATCCAACCATCTTGCAGTCTATAGGGCTTTGCCCAAATAAATTTGACAAACATTCTTTTCCTCTGTTGGTTAAGCTACTCTTGTAGTTTAGTCAATGTATGGTTTTAAGCTGAAATAAAAAAACAACAACAATGCTTAAAGAACAAAACCAACAATAACAAAACAAAACAAATGGAAAAAGAAGAGGAGGCACGCTCAAAATAAACCCAGCCATGTGAATTCAAATCGATGATTTGACAGTGGCATAGGAAAAGAGATATGTTTGTTTCGAGTTTATTTCGGCATAAGCCGGCTATCAATGTAAAACCTTTTTTCGGAGGGTTCAAATGTGGTTTTTGTTGGGTTTAATAAACTGCCTGAATTTATTCTGATAATTGGTTGATAGTTTTGCTGCAAGTAGAGGATGCTGATGAGGAATGTGGTAATTCCGAAACGTGCGTCCATCCAACCATCTTGCAGTCTATAGGGCTTTGCCCAAATAAATTTGACAAACATTCTTTTCCTCTGTTGGTTAAGCTACTCTTGTAGTTTAGTCAATGTATGGTTTTAAGCTGAAATAAAAAAACAACAACAATGCTTAAAGAACAAAACCAACAATAACAAAACAAAACAAATGGAAAAAGAAGAGGAGGCACGCTCAAAATAAACCCAGCCATGTGAATTCAAATCGATGATTTGACAGTGGCATAGGAAAAGAGATATGTTTGTTTCGAGTTTATTTCGGCATAAGCCGGCTATCAATGTAAAACCTTTTTTCGGAGGGTTCAAATGTGGTTTTTGTTGGGTTTAATAAACTGCCTGAATTTATTCTGATAATTGGTTGATAGTTTTGCTGCAAGTAGAGGATGCTGATGAGGAATGTGGTAATTCCGAAACGTGCGTCCATCCAACCATCTTGCAGTCTATAGGGCTTTGCCCAAATAAATTTGACAAACATTCTTTTCCTCTGTTGGTTAAGCTACTCTTGTAGTTTAGTCAATGTATGGTTTTAAGCTGAAATAAAAAAACAACAACAATGCTTAAAGAACAAAACCAACAATAACAAAACAAAACAAATGGAAAAAGAAGAGGAGGCACGCTCAAAATAAACCCAGCCATGTGAATTCAAATCGATGATTTGACAGTGGCATAGGAAAAGAGATATGTTTGTTTCGAGTTTATTTCGGCATAAGCCGGCTATCAATGTAAAACCTTTTTTCGGAGGGTTCAAATGTGGTTTTTGTTGGGTTTAATAAACTGCCTGAATTTATTCTGATAATTGGTTGATAGTTTTGCTGCAAGTAGAGGATGCTGATGAGGAATGTGGTAATTCCGAAACGTGCGTCCATCCAACCATCTTGCAGTCTATAGGGCTTTGCCCAAATAAATTTGACAAACATTCTTTTCCTCTGTTGGTTAAGCTACTCTTGTAGTTTAGTCAATGTATGGTTTTAAGCTGAAATAAAAAAACAACAACAATGCTTAAAGAACAAAACCAACAATAACAAAACAAAAGAAATACAATTTTGATAACATTTTCTATAGAAATACAATTTTGACAAAATTTTCTATAGAAGTAAAATTTTGATAAATTTTTCTATAGAAATAAAGTTTTGACAAAGTTTTTTATCCTCTGTTGGTTAAGCTACACTTGTAGTTTAGTCAATGCATGGCTTTAAGCTGAGATCGAAAACAACAATAACGAAATAAAATTTCGACAAAATTTTCTATAGAAATAAAATTTTGACAAATTTTCTATAGAAATAAAATTTTGATAAATTTTCTATAGAAATAAAATTTTGACACAATTTTCTCTACAAACAAAATTTTCTATAGAAATAAAATTTTGAAAAATTTTTTTATAGAAATAAAATGTTGACAAAATTTTTTTATAGAAACAAAGTTTTGACAAGATATTCTATAGAACTAAAGTTTTGATAAATTTTCTATAGAAATAAAGTTGTGACAAAATATTTTATAGAAATAACATTTCAACAAAATTTTCTATAGAAATAAAATTTTCTATAGAAATAAGACTTTGAAAAATTTTCTGTAGAAATACAAATTTGAAAATATTTTCTATAGAAATACAATTTGGACGTTTTCTATAGAAATACAATTTTGACAAAATTTTATATAGAAATAAAGTTTTGACAAAATTTTTTATAGAAATAAAATTTTAACATATTTTCTATAGAAGTGAAATTATGACAAAATTTTCTTTAGAAATAAAATTTTGACAAATTTTCAATGGAAATAATATTTTGACAAAACTTTCTATGGAAATAAAATTTTGACAAAACTTTCTATGGAAATAAAATTTTGACAAAACTTTCTATGGAAATAAAATTTTGACTAAATTTTCTATAGAAATAAAATTTTGACAAAAATTTCTATAGAAATAGAATTTTGAAATAATTTCTATCGGAATAACATTTTGACATAATTTTTACAGGAATAAAATTTTGACAAAATTTTTTATAGAAATAAAATTTTGACACAATTTTCTAACGAAGTAACATTTTGACACAATTTTTTATAGAAATAACAATTTGACAAAATTTTCTATAGAAATTAAATTTTGACAAAATTTTCTATACAAATTAAATTTTGACACAATTCTTTATAGAAATTAAATTTTGAGGAAATTTGCAAAATGTTGACGCAATTTCCTATAGAAATAAAATTTTTAATTTTGTTAAGTTTGGTATATTTTTGTTAAAATTTTCTCAAATTTCGGTAAATTCTTTGGCACGAGTGTCAACCGTTTTCACTAGCCGTCAAACATTAAACAATGGACGTAATTAAAATCGTGATCGGGATTTAGGCCGTGAGGGTGATTGACCGAAAATTTATTTTACCGTAAAAATGAATTTTATCGTGAATGTGAACATTATCATGAATTTGAATTATATTGTCTGCGTGAATTTTATCGTAAATACTATCGAGTTTGTTAGCGGTGGATTATCCCCTCTCAATAAGCATTTCTGACTGTTTATAGGTTCCCTAAATGGATTTACCACAATTTGGTCTCGGCTGTAAAGTAAAAATAGGAATTTTAAAGCTTATTTCTTATAGTAAAAACCGAGTTTAAATAGAGTCGATATTTTTCGCCAACATAATATATTCGAAAAATTACTTGGGGAATTTTGTAAAAACTTTCTAAATATATATCTATGCTTCTCTAGCATATTTAAAAACTTCGTACATGAAAAATAAAGAAAAACTGAAAACTTTAATGTGACTGTAATTGTATGGAGCTATAAAAGCTCCTGACGTTAGTGGGTAACTACATGACAGCCAAGCCTTAAAACTTTCTTACCCGTAACATAGTGAGAAACCATCCAGGCAGAATAAATGTGAGAAAACTATAAAATAACAATTACTCAACAAAACTTCTGTCAGCTCAACACTTACAAACATGTAATCACATGTATGGAACTTGCATCCTTGCTTGCATCCAGGAAAAGAGGATGCATAAACACATTCACATAGGACCACAAGGACGAACGGACGGACAAATAAAACTTACGCACTAACTCAAGCAACAAGCAAACAAACAGGAATTGTGAGCAAACTGTGTGTGCTGACTCAGGTGTGCGTGTTCATGTGATTGTTGAAAAGTGAAAGTTTTTAAATAATTTCATAAAACAAAAACAACAGCAGCATGAAAGAAAACAAAAAAACAAACGACAGAAAAAACAATTCTCCTTGGTTTCGTTGAAGCATGACAAAGACCAAAAAACCCCTCAGGATATTTATGCAACAACAACAAATTTAGCATCATCATCCGCATCAACATGAAAGCAAAAAAAAAAAAACAAAAAACTTTTGAATGTAGGAGAGTTCTCTCTTCAAGGATTTGTATAAAAATCAGAATTCTTCAGGGGGTAACCAAGTTTTGAAGGTTGCCAAGTGCAACGGCCATGGTCTTACCTAGGGAACGAAATCTGTATCAACCCAAAAACGTCAGGAGTTGTAAAACTTTTGCAAATGTTTGTGCAAATCCCTCTATTATGGAAATCCTGGATTCTGTTGTTTATATTTGCAGTTGCTTTACCGTAGCCAAAAGTCAATTGTTAATAAAATTTGTTATAGCCCCTAGCATACAGAAAGAGAGAGAGAGAGAGGAGGGCATAGAGGGGCAGAAGACAATATATATGGCACATATGGTGGCTTCGAATTCCGTGTGCTCATCCTATCCTAGGCCTCTATCTTTGGAATATGAACATTTTTCGAAGATTCATTTTAGCTACAGCATAGGGTCAGGATATTGGAAAACAGTATTATGGGTTAGTAAATCTAGAAAAGGGAACAAGGTGAATATGCTTCAATTTGGGAAAACTAATTCTGGTATGTTATTTCCATGAGAATTTAGCATTCGAGGTATGATAAAAAAATTAATCGTTATTTTAAAAATGTTCAACGAATAAAATTTTAATCTGTCAGCATAGTAAAAAAAAATACGAAAATCGAACATACGTCGTAACACACAACATTTGACAACATTGGTAATTTTTTTATCAAACCTTGCATAAGACCCAAAATGAGTTTTCTCCCCCCGCCAGATATACCTAAAGCTATGGAAAGACGCTATAGGCGGCGACGGAACATATATAGCTAGACTTGTGTAGATTGCTATCAGACAGTTTCTTTTCCATATTTTAATAAAGTCAATTCCTTATTAATCGTTTTCCAAGAAAGCTAAACAAAAGTGAAAATGAGTCCTAATTTCGCGAGGGGCTTTTGCTTCAGTTAAATTTTGTTAGGGCTCAATTTTATGGGGCTAATATTCAGTATGAAGCGTTGCCCTACATCTGGGCTCTATATTAGGTTCCGGCGCTATGACTATGAGGGCTCCGAAACCTAAATGAAATATGACCACAAAATATGAATGGAAAACGGCACAATGAATGGTCTCATGAAAATTAGCCCCACTACCCAGCAAAAAATTGGAAGTTCTTCTAAAGGCACAACTTTAAAAGCACTTCCAAAAATAACCTCCCAAATATGTTCTTTATTTTAACTGCACAGGAAGTTAATTTGAGTCAATTTTTTGTAACTCGCTTTTTTGATATTTTTAATGGGAAACTTAAAAATTTTATTGTTTCAAATAGGTTAAAAACAGATTAAGAATTAAACAAGTAAGGAAAGTGTAAAGTCGGGCGGGGCCGACTATATTATACCCTGCACCACTTGGTAGATCTAAATTTTCGATATCATAACACATCCGTCAAATGTGCTGGGGGCTATATATAAAGGTTTGTCCCAAATACATACATTTAAATATCACTCGATCTGGACAGAATTTGATAGACTTCTACAAAATCTATAGATTCAATATTTAAGTCGGCTAATGCACTAGGAACACAATGTTAGTAAACAAATATGGGAAACATTTAAACCTGAAGAACTTTTAAGGAAACTTCGCAAAAGTTTTTTTATGATTTATCGCTCGATATATATGTATTGGAAGTTTAGGAAAATTAGAATAATTTTTACAACTTTTCGACTAAGCAGTGGCGATTTTACAAGGAAAATGTTGGTATTTTGACTATTTTTGTCGACATCAGAAAAACATATATATGGGAGCTATATCTAAATCTAAACCGTTTTCAAACAAATTTGGCACGCATAGCCACAATGTTAATTCTACTCCCTGTGCAAAATTTCAATTAAATCGGAGTAAAAGATTGGCCACTGTGGTCATATGAGTGTTAATCGGGCGAAAGCTATATATGGGAGCTATATCTAAATCTGAACCGATTTCAACCAAATTTGGCACGCATAGCTACAATGCTAATTCTACTCCCTGTGCAAAATTTCAATTAAATCGGAGTAAAAGATTGACCACTGTGGTCATATGAGTGTAAATCGGGCGAACGATATATTTGGAAGCTATATCTAAATCTGAACCGATTTCAATAAAATTTGGCATACTTGACTACACTACTATTTGTACTCCTAGTGCAAAATTTTAGCCTAATTGGGATAAAACTCTGGCTTCTGGGACCGTATTAGTCCATATCGGGCGAAATATATATATGGGAGCTATATCTAAATCAGAACCGATTTCAATAAAATTTGGCACACTTGACTATAGTACTAATTGTTCTTCTTGTGCAAAATTTTAAGCAAATTAGTGTAAAACTCTGGCTTCTGGGGCCATATAAGTCCATATCGGGCGAAATATATATATGGGAGCTATATCTAGATCTGCACCGATTTCTTCCAAAATCAATAGGGTTCTAATCTGAGCCAAAACATATACTTGTGCCAAATTTTAAGTCGATTGGACTAAAATGGCGACCTAGACTTTGATTGCAAAAATGTGTTCACGGACAGACGGACATGGCTATATCGACTCAGGAGCCCACCCTGAGCATTTGTGCCAAACACACCATGTGTCTATCTCGTCTCCTTCTGGGTGTTGCAAATATATGCACTAACTTATAATACCCTGTTCCACAGTGTGGCGCATTGTATAAAAAATAGTGCAAATTATTTTAATTTTGCCGAAAAAAATGCTAAATCCTTTTTTAAAAAAAATTTTGAATTATTTAAAATATTTGATGTCAAACGTTCCAGACAAGCGTTAAATGCATTAAAAATCATAAAAAATTTTAAAAAAATATTTATTCGTCAAAATATTTCACCATTTCTTAATTCACATCAAAAACACTGGATACGCATCACACCTTAAGAAGTGATGGAAATTCAGTGCAACGGCTGTTGAAATGGTGAACATGCGTCCTATAACAAGCCCATGTTAAATTCATCGCTTCTGTGTCAATTTTGCACCACTTACGGATCCAAAAAAACATTTTCACTAATGAAGTAGGACCCTTGAATTATATGGAAAACAACACCAAATTTTTATTTTTTTATTTGGGAGTAATTTCCTTTTATTTGTGGGACACGTTTTCATTATGAAAATAAACCCCAATTTCCTTTTGTCTTTCGGTTGCAGTTGAACCTCTTTTCATTTTCGGAGATTTCGCAATGGTGGCAGCCGTACACAATTTCGTATCGCAGTATTTGCGTGGGGTCTAAGACTTTCTCCTATGGATAGAGTCCAAAGTGGGCTAACGCGTTTCGCAAAACATTCGAACTCAGTAACTCATATTTAATGGTTTCTTAAATCTTCACATGATTTCCATCAGTTACGATTCAGTTTCACACGGTCCTTTTATTCAAAAATTAAATTGAACGCCAATTTGATTTTGGGGTCAATTTTCATGTTTCAATTGTATGTGTTGGGGTTCATTTTCATGGGACTCACATTCATTATGAAGCACAATTGTGGCCCTGTTTCATTTGGATTTTGGGACTCATTTTCTTGAGGCCTATTTCCATACCGCCATGGAAAACAGCTAGACAAAATTTTTATTTTTTCATTTCTTTTTTGGGCTCGTTTGTATTAGGAAATTTTATTTCAAATGACAATTGACCCTAAGTGGAGTCTATTTTCTCAATAAGGCTGGACGGCCTTCGGGTGGGGGTTTAAATTCACTCTTAAAGTGGCCTAACGCAATTTTAAAATTATATAATTGGCTGTACCATAGTTGTGTCCCTGTTATTATTTAAAAGAAGTATATACGGCCAGGCCGAAGCTTATGTACCCTCCACCATGGATTGCGCAGAAACTTCTTCTAAACACTGCCATCCACAATCAAATTACTTGGGTTGCGGTAACGTTTGCCGATGTCAAGGTATCTTAAAACCTCCTAACACCGTCTTCTAAATTATAAGTAAGTCCATACGTGGTATATATTAAATTGAAAAAGACCGATTAAATACGTATATAATTCAGTTTGACAAAATTTTCTGTAAAAATAAAATTTTAACAAAATTTTCTATAGAAATAAAATTTTGACAAAATTTTCTATAGAAATTAAGTTTTGACAAAATTGTCTATAAAAATAAAATTTAAACAAATTTTTCTATAGAAATAAAATGTTGACAAAATTTTCTATAGAAATAAAATTTTGGTAGATTATTTTTGGCTCGAGTGGCAACCATATGGACCAATTTTTGTGTGGTTGGAGATCGGCTATATATAACTATAGACCGATATGGACCAGTTTTGGAATGGTTGTTAGCGGCCATATACTAACACCACGTTCCAAATTTGAACCGGATCGGATGCAATCTTAGAGCAATATTTCGATGTGTTACAAACGGAATGACAAAGTTAATATACCCCCCATCCTATGGTGGAGGGTATAAACATCATCAGCAAGTATATTGAGTAATTTTTGAGATAGTTTTTGAGATAGAGAAAAAACCGCTTCTGCAACATATACCCTAACCACATTTTGCTGCAAGCATATATTTTCAGGATTGGTCCAAAAAAAATATTGTTTGTATTGTTCAAACATATTATATTTCACCTTAGGGCATACACTGGCTTAAAAAATTTTAATGAAATTTTTTTTGTGTGGATATATTTTTAAGGCGCCAATTGATTACTTCCATTATTTTACTTGCAGTATACTCTCTAGGTCTCTCTTTCTAAACACATATATGTTTGCATCAAAGCATACTATATTTACAAAAATTGTATGTCCCAAACATAATATGCTCTAACATTTTAACATATATGTCCCAAACATGTTATGCTAGTTTATGAACATTATATGCTTGCACTTAAAAATTTTGTGTTAAAAAAAATTTGAGTTCCAAACATATAATTTTTTCACCCAAACATATGAAAAACAGTCTTTTTCGTCCGTGTACAGACAATAAAAACCGCTAAAATAAAAACAAAACTTAATTAAAACTCTACAAGAGACTTTGCAGTATATACTGGATTTTAGCGCATATTTGTATACCCTCCACCATAGGATGGGGGTATATTAACTTTGTCATTCCGTTTGTAAAACATCGAAATAATGCTCTAAGACCCCATAAAGTATATATATTCTGGGTCGTGGCGAAATTCTGAGTCGATCTGAGCATGTCCGTCCGTCCGTCTGTCTAAATCACGCTAACTTCCGAACGAAACAAGCTACCGACTTGAAACTTGGCACAAGTAGTTGTTATTGATGTAGGTCGGATGGTTTTGAAAATGGGCCATATCGGTCCACTTTTACGTATAGCCCCATATAAACGGACCCCCGATTTGGCTTGCCGAGCCTCTAAGAGAAGCAAATTTCATCAGATCCGGCTGAAAGTTGGTACATGGTGTTGGTATATGGTCTCTAACAACCATGCAAAAATTGGTCCACATCGGTCCATAATTATATATAGCCCCAATATAAACCGATCCCCAGATTTGGCTTGCGGAGCCTCTAAGAGAAGCAAATTTCATCCGATCCGGTTGAAATTTGGTACATGGTATTAGTATATGGTCTCTAATAACCATGCAAAAATTGGTCGAAATCGGTCAATAATTATATATATCCTCCATATAAACCGATCCCCAGATTTGACCTCCGGAGCCCCTTGGAAGAGCAAAATTCATCCGATTCGGTTGAAATTTGGTGATGTTAGTATATGATATTTAACAACCATGCCAAAAGTGGTCCATATAAGTCCATAATCATTTATAGCCCCCATATAACCGAGATTTGGTTTTGGAGCCACTTGGAGGAGCAAATTTCATCCGAGTCAGTTGAAATTTGGTACATTGTGCTAGTATATGGCCGTTAACAGCCATGCCTAACTAGGTCCATATCGGTCTATAGTTATATATAGCCCTCAGATAAATAGATCCCCAATCACACAAAAATTGGTCCATATCAAATTCATAATTGTATATAGCCCACATATAAGCGACCCCCCATATTTCAATTCTGGCTCTCTACGTACCTTGCAAAAGTCCATATCGATTCGTACTTATACCTTTTTTGTCTAATATATACCACGAAGTTTTAAGAAGTTTTAAGATACCACAACCCAAATAATTCTTTTGTGGATGGCAGTCTTTCGTAGAAGTTTTTACGCAATCCATGGTGGAGGGTACATAAGATTCGGCCTGGCCGAACTTACGGCCGTATATACTTGTTTTTTGTTTCATTTTCTTGCTTTTGTATCATAAACTTTAGACATTTTTTTCAGCTCTCAAAAAATGGGGCATTAGAGGCACAAAATTATATGACTTACTATGTCACACATTCGGCCGGAGTTAAATGCAAATATCAACATCCAAGAAGCCATCCATCCGAGAACCGATTGTCCACGTGATTGCCTATATAAGTTCTCAATAACTACAAATCGTGGTTCCCATCGAAGCCAGAACATCTCTAATGTAGGCTTCTGCTGTCCAATTCCTTAGCCCGCGGCTGTATTTAAAAATAGATGTTTGCAGTCATGTGAATAGCTATTCTATTAGGATTGAGGCCATTTGTTCTCATGTGTTGCTGCCGCAGTATAAAAATCCTTTTAGCAATTGTTGTATGGCCTACTCCTCCTTTTATGTGTGACTGAGTGAGTGAGTGGCAAAACAGGATGTAATACTAATAACCTCCATAGACGATGAAATTTGCTGTTGCTATCAGGAATATGGGCATTGGCCCAGCCACAAACATTGTATACTGCAATGTAAAAGGATACTAGAGAAATAGACACAGAATACAACGGCAACAGAAACATGGGTTATTTGGTTTCTAGTTTAACCATAATAAAAATCTCAATTAGGCCATGCCAAAAGCGTAAACAAAACCTCATACAAACACTAAACACTGCATCATTTGGAGCATGTATTTTGCGTAGTCCTGTTACGTGCCTCTCCTATCGTCTAGTCTTCCGAAAACTCTCTCAATGACAATAAACGATATGGCTGTCTAAAAATGTCCATATCACACACATGTGGGTTCACCCACAAACAAAACATTACGGAGAAGAATACCTTCATCCACATTGATAATGACTGAATGGCCATATGATTCGGGTCCACCTATCCACCTCTTCTTTTTGTTTTTGGCTATTACACCAGATATACTAAACCACTATTTGCTCCATTTGGATATCCTAAGGATACCCATGTAGTGTGGTCTACACCCAAACTTGCTCTCAACCCTGTCCTTGCTATGAGAGATAATGTATGTCGAGCAATTTGACTTCATTGTGTTGTTGTTATCCACACAAAAAAAATCCAAAAATTTATTGACTGAATTAATAAATGCTGTCGTAATCTTCTTTCATTCAAAGCCACAGATGTTCATGTGCATGTGGACAGTACACACAAAAAAAAATCTGATTCAATCACGAAATTAATTAATCCAATTAATTAAATTGGAATGTCTTCAATCACAGAAATGTTAGTATCAATTAAAAAATCAATTGAAGTTCAATTAAAAAATTTGTTGATTCAATTAAAAAATTAATTGATACTATTAATTTTTGTGATTCTATTAAAAAATTTGTTGATTCAATTAAATTTTTAATTGAATTTCTTTTAAAACTCAATTAAAATTTTAATTGGAAAAATTTTCGTGAATTTTTTTTTCTGTGTAAAGACCACTTCGATTGTACTGAAAAAAAATGACTGTCTTGGATGAAAACATTTCTTGGCTATATAAGGCCACCTTTAATATTGGTCTCATACACCGAAAAAATCTGTAGTTAAAAAAAGAAAAATTTGTTTGTAGTTAAATTGTATTATTTTTTTCGAAATTTTCCACAGCCTAATATGAACTTAAGCAAATGAAAATTTGCGTACGATTCTCAAAAATTGTAAGAATGAACTACAGTACAATTAAAGTGGTCATAATTTGGTTCCAATGATTTTTATACCCTAAACCACATAGTGGTAAGGGTATAATAAGTTTGATCGGCCAAAAAATGTGCCTACCAGAAATATTGATTTTAGATCCCATAAAATATATACCGATCGACTCAGAATCACCTCCTGAGTCGATCTAGCGCTTGGTGTCCGTCCTTCCGTCCGTCTGTCCATGTATTTGTTTTTCACAGGATTCCGGTCGTTATTATTAACCGATTTTGATGAAATTTGGTACAGGGAGTTTTTTGGGCACAAGGACGAACGCTATTGAAATCGGATCAAATTTAGATATAGCTCCCATATATATGTATCGCCCGATTTCGACAAATGGGGTCACGTTGCGCTTTTTTCCAAACGGATCGACACCAAATTTGGCAAAAGGTAATCTTTGCCATCGCCCTTCAAGTCTGCAAAATTTCATCCAAATCGGTTCAGATTTAGATATAGCTCTCATATATATGTATCGCCCGATTTTTCTAAATTTGTCCATAAAACCCTTATTTATCAACCGATCTCACTCAAATTTGGCTAAATGTATTCTTCTATAGCACTAACTATATGTGCAAAAAATCATCGAAATCGGTTCAGATTTAGCTATAGCTCCCATATATATGTACCGCCCGATTTTTCTAAATTTGGCCATAAAACCCTTATTTATCAACCGATCTTACTCAAATTTGGCTAAATGTATTATTCTGTAGCACTAACTATATGTGCAAAAAATCATCGAAATCGGTTCAGATTTAGCTATAGCTCCCATATATATGTACCGCCCGATTTTTCTAAATTTGGCCATAAAACCCTTATTTATCAACCGATCTTACTCAAATTTGGCTAAATGTAGTCTTCTATAGCACTAACTATATGTGCAAAAAATCGTCGAAATCGGTTCAGATTTAGATATAGCTCCCATATATATGTATAGCCCGATTTTCCCAAATTTGGCCATAGAACCCTTATTTATTAACCGATCTTACTAAAAGTTGGCTAGATCCAGTCATCTATAGTACTAACTATATGTGCAAAATTTCATCGAAATCGGTTCAGATGTAGATATAGCTCCCATATATGTATCACTCGATTTTGAAAAATTCGGCCCTAATAACCTTATTTTTGACCATACAGGCCTCATTTCTTAACTGATCTTACTCAATTCTTGCACAAGGTAACCTTTTGTGGTATTAATCAAACCCGCAAAATATTATGCAAATTGGTTCAGATTTAGATATAGCTTCCATATATATGCATCGCTCGATTTTCCCAAATTTGGCCATAGTACTCTTAGTTATTAACCAATTACCAATGTTATTAACCAATGTTACTCAAATTTCAAATTTTGATGTACTAGCCGATCGTTCTTATACGTACTTGTAGCTCTTACATAAGAATATTGCTCGATTTTTAAAAATTTGTATTTATTACCCACACTAATTTAACGATTTTCTCTTTTTTAATAATGGGCTCAATATTAGTGGCATACTAACTCCGTAGGTGCAATATCAGCACAGCTAGAAGTAGGGTAAATTCCATATGTAGGGTTTTACTAATATTTAGCGTCTTGTAGGAACGTAGGGCCACAATGTAGGACATTTTCACTCAACACAATTTGTAATAATTTTTACATTTTGGTGGCTCTAGAGGAGGAAATTAGAAGCCGGCAAGGCTTGATCTTTAACAATGTGTGGTAAACTTTATTCCTGTAGAAAATTTTGTCAACATTTTAATTCTATAGAACATTTTGTCAAAGTTGTATTTCTATAGAAATTTTTTTCAAAATATTATTTCTATAAAAAATTTTCTCAAAATTTTATTTCTGTGGAATTTTTTCTCAAAATTTTATTTCTATAGAATTTATTGTCAAAATTTTATTTCTATAGAAAAATTTCTCACAAAAATTTGTTTATAGAAACTTTTTCCAAAATTTTATTTTTATAGAGATTTAACAAAAAAATTTACTAATCTGGGTAGATTTCTACTAACTGTGGCAACCGTGGTGGTAATACGAATTTATATTCTAAGTTATATACGTTGCATATTGATGTTTTAAGATAATAAAGTACTTAGAACCATTTTTGTTTTGTAAAATTTTTTTAAATTTAACGAAAAATATAGTAGGAAAAATTGTTTGGGAATGTATGGGAAAGTAGGGAACTTTTTTTGTCCTTGTAGGGTAAACAGAACATTTTCCCGGCAACATTGACTATGAGCTATAGTCAGATTGACACAAAGCACCCATAGACATGTACCCCTTAATTTTCTTAAATATGCAACTGCGGTTTATCTCCCAGACCTATAAAGACCCACAAATGCTTATGATTACTAATTCTGTAATGGTGGTTTAGGGTATGATATAGTCGGCCCCGCCCGACTTTCTACTTTACTTACTTGTTTCTTTAATTTTAGTTTTTATACCCTCCATCATAGGATGGGGGTATATTAACTTTGTCATTCCGTTTGTAACACATCGAAATATTGCTCTAAGACCCCATAAAGTATATATATTCTGGGTCGTGGTGAAATTCTGAGTCGATCTAAGCATGTCCGTCCGTCCGTCCGTCCGTCTGTTGAAATCACGCTAACTTCCGAACGAAACAAGCTATCGACTTGAAACTTGGCACAAGTAGTTGTTATCGATGTAGGTCGGATGGTATTGAAAATGGGCCATATCGGTCCACTTTTACGTATAGCCCCCATATAAAGGGACCCTCAGATTTGGCTTGTGGAGCCTCTAACAGAAGCAGTTTTCATCCGATCCGGCTGAAATTTGATATATGGTGTTGGTATATGGTCTCTAACAACCATGCAAAAACTGGTCCACATCGGTCCATAATTATATATAGCCCCCATATAAACCGATCTCCACATTTGGCTTGCGGAGCCTAAAAGAGAAGCAAATTTCATCCGATCCGGCTGAAATTTGGTACATGGTGTTGGTATATGGTCTCTAACAACCATGCAAAAATTGGTTCACATCGGTCCATAATTATATATAGCCCCCATATAAACCGATCCCCAGATTTGGCTTGCGGAGCCTCTAAGAGAAGCATATTTCATCCGATCCGGCTGAAATTTGGTACATGGTGTTGGTATAGGGTCTCTAACAACAATGCAAAAATTGGTCCACATCGGTCCATAATTATATATAGCGCCCATATAAACCGATCCCCAGATTTGGATTGCGGTGCCTCAAAGAGAAACAAATTTCATCCGATCCGCCTGAAATTTGGTACATGATGTTGGTATATGGTCTCTAACAACCATGCAAAAATTGGTCCACATCGGTTCATAATTATATATAGCCCCCATATAAACCGATCCCCAGATTTGGCTCGCAAAGTCTCCAAGAGAAGCAAATTTCATCCAATCTGGTTGTAATTTGGAACATGGTGTTAGTATATGGTCGCTAACAACCATACCAAAATTGGTCCAATCACACAAAAATTTGTCCATATCGGTTGCCACTAGAGCCAAAAATAATCTACCAAAATTTTATTTCTATAGAAAATTTTGTCCAAATTTTATTTCTATAGAAAATTTTGTCAAAATTTTATTTCTAGAGAAAATTTTGTTAAAATTTTATTCCGTTCATAATATCATTTTCATCATTGTCAAAATTTTATTTCTATAGAAAATGTTGTCAAAATTTTATTTCTATAGAAAATTTTGTTCAAATTTTATTCGGTTCATAATTAAGGTTGCCACTCGAGCCAAAAATAATCTACCAAGATTTTATTTCTATAGAAAATTTTGTCAAAAAAAATTTTGTTAAAATTTTATTTCTGTAGAAATGTTTTTTATTTCTATAGAAAATTTTGTGAAAATTTTATTTCTGTAGAAAATTTTGTTAAAATTTTATTTCTATAGAAAATTTTGTTAAAATTTTATTTCTGTAGAAAATTTTGTCAAAATTTTATGTCTGCTTTGTCAAACTGAATTATATACGTATTGGATCGATCTTTTTTGATTTAATATATACCACGTATGGACTTACATACAATTTAGAAGATGGTGTTAGGAGGTTTTAAGATACCTTGCCATCGGCAAGCGTTATCGCAACTTAAGTAATTCGATTGTGGATGGCAGTGTTTAGAAAAAGTTTCTACGCAATCCATGATGGAGGGTACTTAAGCTTCGGCCTGGCCGAACTTACGGCCGTATATACTTGTTTTTTTTTGTGTACAAACTGACCACCTCTTGTAAGAGCAAATTTCATCCGATCTGCTTGACATTTGGTACGCCATGTTAGTATATGCCCTCTAACAATCATGTAAAATTGATCAATATCGCTCCATAATTATAATTAGACCCATATAAAGGGATTCCCAGATTTAACCTCGGGAACTTCTTGGAAGAGCAAATTTTGTCCGATTCGATCGAAATTGGCCCTTTAAAAATGAGGGTTGCCTTCCTTAGTCTAATTATCCGACCAAAATCATTGCTCTCAAACACTAAAATCATTGCTAAAAAGGCAAATTTTTTTGTAACAGTCAAGCTTTTTTCCCAGTGTACGAATGACCAAATGCATATATTTTGCTCTTTGGCCATTGTTTTGGTGGTAATGTGTGTGTGTGTGTAATGACCATTGAAATATAAATTATTTGTAGTATATTTGCTTCTCTATATTTCACAAAGTAGTTGATTGTTAGTATTCGAGTGTGTGTGCGTGTGTGTATGCTCATATGTATGTGCCTTTGGCTCTGTTTAGACCACATGTGTCGACCTTATCAGTATTTGTTCTTTTTATTCGATTGATCGGTGTTTGAATATACGAATGAATGAGGCGTCTGTTGATGGTTCGAATATGGTAAACCTCACATTTCTCGTAATGTGCTTCAACAAAGATGGCATAGATCCCAGGCTAAGTGGTTGCATTTTGTGGAAAAGCTTGTGGTGTTAGAACTTTAACAAGATTTTAACCACAACTAAAATAATGAGGTGTTTTGTTGGGAAAACTGTTGTTGTTTTAAGGGGGTTTTAAATAAGAGGTGTTTTTTTGTTGGATTACCAGATATTTCGGTAGTTCTTGTTTTTTGAAGCTTTTATACATTTATGTCTAACAAGTAGGAACTACTAAAGAATGGAATAATTCATTGCAACAAAGAGAAAAAAAAATCAATCAAAAATAGTAAAAATCTTGCAGTAAAAAAAAATAATAATAATAAATTATCTTGAGGCTAATTATCTGTAGAAATAAACAGTTGGACAAAATTGTGTATAGAAATAAAATGTCAAAAAAAAATATTCTATAGAAATAAAATTTTGACAAAATTTTCTATAGACATAAAATTGTGACAAAATGTTCTATAGAAATAAAATTTTGACAAAATTGTCTAAGAAATAATATTTCGTCAAAATTTTCTATATAAATAAAATTTCGTCAAAATTATCTATATAAATAAAATTTTAACAAAATTTTCTATAGAAATAAAATTTTGACAAAATTGTCGATAGAAATGCACTTTCGTCACCATTTTCTATAGAAATAAAATTTTTACAAAATTTTCTATTGAAATAAAATGTTGGCAAAATTTTCTACAGAAATAAAATTTTGACCAAAAATTTCTATAGAAATAAAATTTTGACTAAATTTTCTATAGAAATAAAATTTTGACAAAAATTTCTATAGAAATCAAATTTTGACAAAATTTTCAATAGGAATAAAATTTTGACAACATTTTCTATAGAAATAAAATTTTGACAAAATTGTCTATAGAAATGAAATTTAGACAAAATTTTCTATAGAAATAAAATTTTGACAAAATTTTCTACAGAAATAAATTTTTGACAAAATTTTCTAAAAAATTAAAATTTTGACAAAATGTTTTCTAACATAGGAATAAAATTTTAACAAAATTGTCTATAGAAATAACATTTCGAGAAACTTTTCTATAGAAATAAAACTTCGACAAAATGTTCTATAGAAATAAAACTTCGACAAAATTCTCTATCGAAGTGAAATCTCGACAAAATTTTCTATCGAAATCAAATCTCAACAAAATTTTCTATAGGAATAAAATTTCGACAAAATTGTCTATCGAAATAAAATCTCAACAAAATTTTCTATCGAAATAAAATTTCAACAAAATTTTCTATAGAAATGAAATTTCGACAAAATTTTCTATAGAAATAAAATTTCGACAAAATTGTCTATAGAACTAAAATTTTGACAAAATTTTCTATACAAATAAAATTTTGACGAAATTTTCTATAGAAATAAAATTTTAACAAAATTATCTATAGAAATAAAATTTCGACAAAATTTTCTATAGAAATAAAATTTTGACAAAATTTTCTATAGAAATAAAATTTTGACAAAATTTTCTATAGAAATGAAATGTCCACAAAATTTTCTATAGAAATAAAATTATGACAACATTTTCTATAGAAGTAACATTTTGAGAAAAATTTCTATTGAAATAAAATTTCTACAAAATTGTTTATAGAAATGAAATTTCAACAAAATTTTCTATAGAAATAAAATTTTGAAAAAATGTTCTATAGAAATAAAATTTCGACAATTTTTTCTATAGAAATGAAATCTCGACAAAATTTTCTATAGAACGATGGGAGCCACCATGGTGCAACGGTTAGCATGCCCGCCTTGTATACACAAAGTCGTGGGTTTGATTCCCGCTTCGACCGAACACCAAAAAGTTTTTCAGCGGTGGATTATCCCACCTCAGTAATGCTGGCGACATTTCTGAGGGTTTCAAAACTTCTCTAAGTGGTTTCACTGCAATGTGGAACGCCGTTCGGACTCGGCTATAAAAAGGAGGTCCCTTGTCATTGAGCTTAACATGGAATCGGGCAGCACTCAGTGATAGGAGAGAAGTTCATCAATGTGGTATCACAATAGACTGAATAGTCTAAGTGAGCCTGATACATCGGGCTGCCGCCTAACCTTCTATAGAACGAAATTTCGACAATATTTCTATAGAAATAAAATTTTGGCAAAATGTTCTACAGAAATAAAATTTCGACAAAATTTTCTATAGAAATAAAATTTCGACAAAATTTTCTATAGATATAAAATTTTGACAACATTTTCTATAGAAATAAAATTTTGACAAAATCTTCTATAGAAATAAAATCTCGACAAAATTTTTTATAGAAATAAAATCTGGACAAAACTTTCTATAGATATGAAATTTCGATGAAATTTTCTATAGGAATAAAATTTTGACAATATTTTCTATAAATATTTCGACAAAATGTTCTATAGAAATAAAACGTCGACAAAATTTTCCATAGAAATAAAATTTCGACAAAATTGTCTATAGAAATAAAATCTCGACAAAATTTTCTATAGAAATCAAATTTCGACAAAATGTTCTATAGGTATAAAATTTTGACAAAATTTTTTATAGAAATAAAATTTCGAAAAAATGTTCTATAGGTATAAAATTTTGACAAAATTTTCTATAAAAATAAAATTTCTACAACATTTTCTATAGAAATAAAATTTTGGCAACATTTTTTTTACATAAAAAACATTTTGAAAAAATTTTCTATAGAAGTAAAATGTTGACAAAATTTTCTATAGAAATGAAATGTCGACAAAATTTTCTATAGAAATAAAATTATGACAACATTTTCTATAGAAGTAACATTTTGAGAAAAATTTCTATTGAAATAAAATTTCTACAAAATTGTTTATAGAAATGCAATTTCAACAAAATTTTCTATAGAAATAAAATTTTGAAAAAATGTTCTATAGAAATAAAATTTCGACAATTTTTTCTATAGAAATGAAATCTCGACAAAATTTTCTATAGAACGATGGAAGCCACCGTGGTGCAACGGTTAGCATGCCCGCCTTGTATACACAAAGTCGTGGGTTTGATTCCCGCTTCGACCGAACACCAAAAAGTTTTTCAGTGGTGGATTATCCCACCTCAGTAATGCTGGCGACATTTCTGAGGGTTTCAAAACTTCTCTAAGTGGTTTCACTGCAATGTGGAACGCCGTTCGGACTCGGAGGTCCCTTGTCATTGAGCTTAACATGGAATCGGGCAGCACTCAGTGATAGGAGAGAAGTTCATCAATGTGGTATCACAATAGACTGAATAGTCTAAGTGAGCCTGATACATCGGGCTGCCGCCTAACCTAACCTAACATTCTATAGAACGAAATTTCGACAATATTTCTATAGAAATAAAATTTTGGCAAAATGTTCTACAGAAATAAAATTTCGACAAAATTTTCTG
Organism: Haematobia irritans; assembly: GCF_050003625.1. NCBI lineage: Eukaryota > Metazoa > Arthropoda > Insecta > Diptera > Muscidae > Haematobia > Haematobia irritans. The sequence goes on along the minus strand of NC_134401.1, from coordinate 161,464,330 downwards.
TAGAAATAAAATTTCGACAAAATTTTCTATAGATATAAAAATTCGATAAAATTTTCTATAAAAATAAAATTTTGACAAAATTTTCTATAGAAATAAAATCTCGACAAAATCTTTTATAGAAATAAAATCTAGACAAAACTTTCTATAGATATGAAATTTCAATGAAATTTTCTATAGGAATAAAATTTTGACAACATTTTCTATAAAAATTTCGACAAAATGTTCTATAGAAATAAAACTTCGACAAAATGTTCTATAGAAATAAAATTTCGACAAAATGTTCTACAGGTATACAATTTTGACAAAATTTTCTATAGAAATAAAATTTTGACAAAAATTTTCTATAGAAATGAAATTTCGACAAAATTTTCTATAGAAATAAAATTTTGACAAAATTGTCTATCGAAATGAAATCTCGACAAAATTTTCTATAGAAATAAAATTTCAACAACATAGAAATAAAATTTGACAACATTTTCTAGAGAAATAAAATTTCGAAAATTTTTTCCATAGGAATAACATTTTGACAAAAATTTCTACAGAAATAAAATTTCGAAAATTCTTTCTATAGAAATATAATTTTGACAAAATTTTCTAAAGAAGTAGAATTTCGGCAAAATTGTCTATAGAAATGAAGCTTCGACAAAATTTTCTATAGAATAAAATTTCGACAAAATTGTCTATCGAGATGAATCTCGATAAAATTTTCTATAGAAAAAAAATTTTGACAAAATTTTCTATAGAAATAAAATTTTGACAAAATTTTCTATGGAAATAAAATTTTGACAAAATTTGCTATTGAAATACAATTTCGACAATTTGTTCTATAGAAATAAAATTTTGACAAAATTTTCTGTAGAAATAAAATTTCGACAAAATTTTCTATAAAAATAAAATTTTGACAAAATTTTCTATAGAAATAAAATGTTGACAAAATTTTATATAGAAATAAAATTATGACAAAATTGTCTATAGAAATACAGTTTCGTCAAAATTTTCTATAGAAATAAAATTTTGACAAAATCTTCTATAGAAATAAATTTTGACAAAATTTTCTATAGAAATAAAATGTTGACAAAATTTTCTATAGAAATAAAATCGACAAAATTGTCTATCGAAATAAAATCTCGACAAAATGTTCTATCGAAATAAAATCTCGACAAAATTTTCTTTAGACATGAAATTTCGACAAAAATTTTTATAGAAATAAAATTTGACAAAATTTTATATAGAAATAAAATTATGACAAAATTGTCTATAGAAATACAGTTTCGTCAAAATTTTCTATAGAAATAAAATTGTGACAAAATTTTCTATAGAAATAAAATTTTGACAAAATTTTCTGTAGAAATAAAATTTTGACAAAATCTTCTATAGAAATAAAATTTTGACAAAATTTTCTATAGAAATAAAATGTTGACAAAATTCTCTATAGAAATAAAATCGACAAATTTCGACAAAATTGTGTATCGAAATAAAATCTCGACAAAATGTTCTATCGAAATAAAATCTCGACAAAACTTTCTTTAGACATGAAATTTCGACAAAAATTTTTATAAAAATAAAATTTTGACAAAATTTTCTATAGAAATAAAATTTTGACATTTTCTGTAGGAATAAAACTTTGACAAAATTTTCTATAGAAATAAAATTTTGACAAAATTTTCTATAGGAATAAAACCTTGACAAAATTTTCTATAGGAATAAAACTTTGACAAAATGTTCTATTGAAATAAAATTTCGAAAAAAAAAATTATAGAAGTAAAATGTTGGTTGGGAAAGTTAAAACATTTAAAATTCGACAACTTTACTTTTAAAGGTTTATGTATACACCCAAAAATTGACGCTAATTTTGCAGATACTGAAATGAAATAATTAAAGTTATATAGCCCCCATATAAACAGAGACCCATATTTGACCTCATGGAGGAGTAAATTTCAACCGATCCGTTTGAAATTTAGTAAGCGATATTTGTATAGGCTAACAACCATTCGCAAATTGTTCAATAACGATCTACAATTATATAGTCCCCATATAAACTGATCCCCATTTAATTTATGGAGCCTCTAGGTGGTGTCTATGCCTCCTAAAAACCATGCAAAAGTTGGTCCATATCGGACCATAATTATAAATTGCCCCCATATAAAACTATCCCTAAATTGTACTTATTGAATCTCCTGCAAAACAAATTTCATCTGATCCACTAGAAAATTAGTACGCGATGTTCGTATAGGTCGTCTAACAACCATTCACAAATTGTTCAATAACAGTCCACAATTATATAGTCTCCATATAAACCGATCCCCAAATTTGGCTGGCGGAGTCTCTGGGAGGAGAAAATTTAATACGATTCGATTGAAACTGATCATGCAAAAATGGGTCCATATCAGTTCATATTTATATAAAAACCCCCATATAAACCTAACGACCGATCATGAGGCTCATGGATGATCAACTTTTATCCGATCCGGTTGAAATTTGGCTCTCTCAATATTGTGCGAGTTGGTTTATAGTTATTTAATCTGCCTTTTTTGTCTAACATAGAGTCAATATGGACTAACTTACAACTTCGAAAATTATGTTCAGAAGTTTTAAGAAACATTTTTTGTTGATTTTTTATTCTTTTTTGCGCATTTAATTGTCCAAAATTTAAATTTTTTGAAATTTTATTTATTTGTCGTTACTATGTTTTATATCTAGTAACATGTAGAAACTTTATGAAGTCACAGGACAATTATTTTTCAATAAATTATCTGTGGGCCAGCCCATTGGCTTGACTTTATTTGGGATTTTCCCAAAAAAAAATATTTTTCCCTATTAAGTATATACAACCGTGTTCGTTTTCATGTATTATTGCTTTAATATAATTGTTTTCGTTAGCCTTAAGACATTTCAAAGTTTGTTATTTTTTTCGTTTTTCTGGCTCATCATATCCTTGGCTAAGAACTAAGCCCACATTATTTCTCCCCCGAGAGATAAGCTGGCACATATTTTATATTTAAATGTTTTCGCTTATCATGCCATTATGCTAGTAAACCAAGTCATGGTCTCATACCCTCAACGCAATGGTTCTTGGGATCTTTCCTTGAGAAAGTTAATCTTTAATGGGGCTAATTTTTATAAAAATTTTATTGTCACGTGTAACATCATTAAATGGTACACCTCAAAGTTTTTGGAGGTTTGTTCTGATACTGATAAAACTTGTGAGGGGTCTTAAATTAAATTATTTTTCTGCCAAAGCCAAAATTCTCAGTTTCCCTTAAGGCGTTGCGGAGGCGATAGCGGCAGGGGGTGACAAAGAAGGCAATAAATCTGTACTAAAAATTCAAAGCTAGAAACGAAAAGCTAAGCGTTTATTACCAACGTGAAATGCCAGTGGCAACCACAACCACCACGTAGCAATGATGCAAACAAATGCCACCAAAATGTTTCCTACTTTAATTGTTGGAATTTCTCAGATGAGACTAGTAAAAAAAAAATTTCACAGGATAAAAGGGCCGAGAAGCAGGAGACGGAGAAGAAGAAGAAATATCTTGGTATTAGAGTTTATCAAACACACACCCACACACACTCATATCCTTGGTTCATTGAAGTCTCTACTCCATGCATTCATTGCTACTTAAATTTCCCCAACTAAATGAGTCCTAATACAGCCAAGCACGCATTCACGTACTCAAAGATAACTTAAGTTCCTCATAAGACTAAAGCATTTGCACATGCTTTGGCATGTTGCCTTGCTTTAGCTTTATCAAGTGCTAATAAAAGATGTTAAATTAACAAGTTTTACTTAAATCTCACTTACAGCGAAAACTTTTACTAGCGAATTTCATAGAGCCAAGACCCAAATGCTTTAGCCTTCCATTCTCTTCGTGGGTCATGCTCACATTCGCCCTCTCTCTCTCTCTCTCGGTTTGTTTCTGGTTCCGGTTGTTGCTTTTGATATGCTCCACTTCCGTTTCCTGTAGAGTTAAACCCCCAGACATATGAAATAGGTAGGCAGTCAGACAGGTAGGTAGACAGACGGACATACAGCCAGCCAGCCAGACAGACAGACAGACGAACCGATAGGCAGATCATGGCAGGGCAGGGCAAGTCAAACAAAACAAAACTCTTGCATAGTAAATTATGCATTAAAATGTTAAATTTTTGCTTGCTTCCCTGCCGGCACTTGGTTGTTTGACTGAGAGTTAGCAAAGCTTTTTGAGTATTATCTGCGTGTGTGTGTGTGAGCGTACATGAGATTCAGTCGCCTGGCAAAGGCAAACACGTATGATTTGTGTGAGTTTAGCTGATAGTTCCGGTGTTTCCTTTGCCAAAAATAGCAAAACTAAAAGGCCTGGTAAGAAAAATCCTACCTTGTAGATCTTTGGTAGGAAAGTATATTTGTTTTCTTTTTGCCAAAGATAGTACACACAAAGAAAATTTCATTAAGATAGAAGTTAGGACAATTTGTATAACCTGCGCCACACTGTGGAACAGGGTATTATAAGTTAGTGCATATGTTTGCAACACCCAGAAGGAGACGAAATAGACATAGAGTGTCTTTGGCAATATTGCTCAGGGCCGACTCCTGAGTCGATCTAGCCATGTCCGTCTGTCTGTGAACACATTTTTGTAATCAAAGTCTGGGTCGCAATTTTACTCCAATCGACTTCAAATTTAACACAAGTATGTATTTTGGGTCAGAATAGAACCCTTTTGATTTTGGAAGAAATCGGTTCAGATTTAGATATAGCTCCCATATATACCTGTCGACCTATATGCACTTATATGGCCCCAGAAGTCAAAGTTTTGTCCTGATTTGCTTTAAATTTTGTACAGGGAGTAGAATTAATATTGTAGCTATGCATGTCAAATTTGGTTGAAATCGGTTCAGATTTAGATATAGCTCCCATATATATGTTTTTCTTATTTCGGAAAAAGTGGTCAGTACACCAACATTTTGCAAAGTTGCCTAAAAATTGATTCAGATTTCCCATATATACAGTACCCAACACATTTGACAGATTTGATATGGTATCGAAAATGTAGATCTACAAAGTAGAGCAGGGTATAATATAGTTGGCCACGCCCGAGTTTAGACTCTCCTTACTTGTTTGAGGAAATAACAAGTATATACGGCCGTAAGTTCGGCCAGGCCGAAGCTTATGTACTTCCACCATGGATTGCGTAGAAATTTCTTCTAAACACTGCCATCCACAATCGAATTACTTAAGTTGCGGTAACGCTTGCCGATGGCAAGGTATCTTAAAACCTCCTAACACCGTCTTCTAAATTGTATGTAAGTTCATATATATTAAATCAAACAAGTAAGTAAAGTCTAAAGTCGGGCGGGGCCGACTATATTATACCCTTCACCACTATGTACACAAAAATTTGTGTTACCATCTCAACTACTTCAAATTTGCTGGGAGCTGTATAAAGGTTTGCGTTTCCAAATACAAATACTTTTAATGAAGACAATTTTTTTGTATTTCTACAAAATCTGTAGAATTAAAATTTAAATCGGATAACGCCCTGGGATGAAACACAATGTTAACATAGTAAAAAAAATATGGGAAATATGAAGCGAAAGAAATTGTAATGCAATTATACAAAAGATACATATGTATTCGAGATATAGGGCAATTTTAGTAATATTTACAATTTTTGATACTTAGCAGTAGCGACTTTACAGGGATATTGGTTAGATCCCGCCAAGATATATAGTCATATATAGTGTCAAGTGTGAGAATTTTGGCCATATTTGTATAAAACGGAAAAACGAATATATGGAGGCTTTATCTTAAATATCATATTAAATATATTCTCTGTGGAAACTATCCAGTCAATTGGAGGAAGATCTCATTGAAAATGGGTCTAAAATATGAAACAGTCCACCATATTTCCCCAACTCTGGTGTACATATAACGGAAGCTATATATAATCTGAACCGATTTCGACTAAATTTGACATGCATAGTTAGAATAATAATTCTGTTATCTCTGCAAAATTTCACGTAAATGGGAGTTTCACTTAGGCCCCCGTAGTCATTTGAGTATAAATCGGGCGAAAGATATATATGGGAGCTATATCTAAATCTGAACCGATTTCAACCAAATTTGGCACACTAACCGATACTGTTAAACGTACTCCTTGTGCAAATTTTGAACCAAATCACGGCAAAACTCTGGCTTTTGAGACCATATAAGTTCAAATCGGACGAAAGATATATATGGGAGCTATATCTAAATTTGAACCGATTTCAACCAAATTTGGTACACTTATCGATACTATTAAATGTACTCCTTGTGCAAACTTTGAACTAAATCACGGCAAAACTCTGGCTTTTGAGGCCATATAAGTGCAAATCGGACGAAAGATATATATGGGAGCTATACCAAAATCTGAACCGATTTGAATCAAATTTACCAAGCATTGGTAGAATGTCAATTCTACTCTTTATGCAAAATTTCACGAAAATCGGTAACCTTTGGCCTCCGTGGTCATATGAGTCTAAATCGGACGAAAGATATATATGGGAGCTATATCTAAATCTGAACCGATTTAGCTGATATTTTGTAAGTTTTTCGAGACTCATAAAATATTCGGATGCACTGAATTTGAAGAACATCGGTTGATAAATACGCCAATTACGACCAGATCGGGGATAAATATATATGGCAGCTATATCTAAATCTGAACCGATTTTTCCCAAAATCAATAGCGATTGTCTTTGTCCCAAAAAACGACCCTATGCCAAATTTGAGGACGATCGGACTTAAACTGCGACCTGTACTTTGCGCACAAAAATACATGAACAGACAGACAGACAGACAGACAGACGGACGGACAAACAGACAGACGGACATCACTAAATCGACTCAGAATTTAATTCTAAGACTACACTATGGGTCTCAGACTTTTCCTTCTTGGCGTTACATACAAATGCACAAACTTATTATACCCTGTACCATAGTAGTGGTGACGGGTATAAAAAGATCGATCAAATACGTATATAATTCAGTTTGACAAAATTTTCTATAGAAATAAAATTTGAACAAAATTTTTTATAGAAATAAAATTTTGACAAAATTTTCTTTAGAAATAAAATTTTGACAAAATTTTCTTTAGAAAAAAATTTTTACAAAATTGTCTACAGAAATAAAATTTTAACAAAAAATTTTTATAGAAATAAAATTTTAACAAAATTGTCGATAGAAATAAAATTTTAACAAAATTTTCTATAGAAATAAAATTTTGGTAGATTATTTTGGGCTCGAGTGTCAACCATGATTATGAACCGAATAAAATTTTAACAACATTTTCTATAGAAATAAAATTTGTACAAAATTTTCTATAAAAATAAAATTTTGAAAAAATATTCTATAGAAATATAATTTTGGTACATTATTTTTGGCTCGAGGGGGCAACCATGATTATGAACCGATAAGGACCAATTTTTGTGTGATTGGGGATCGCCTATATATAACTATAGACCGATATGGACCAATTTTGGTATGGTTGTTTGCGGCCATATACTAAGACCACATTCCAAATTTGAACCGGATCGGATGAATTTTGCCCCTCCAAGAGGCTCCACAAGGCAAATCTGGGGATCGGTTTATATGGGGGCTATATATAATTATGGACCGATGTGGACCAATTTTTGCATGTACCAAATTTCAGCCGGATCTGATGAAATTTGCTTCCCTTTGAGACTCCGCAAACCAAATCTGGGGATCGGTTTATATGGCGGCTATATATAATTATGGACCGATGTGGACCAATTTTTTCGTGGTTGTTAGAGACCATATACCAACACCATGTACCAAATTTCAGCCGGATCGGATGAAATATGCTTCTGTTAGAGGCTCCACAAGCCAAATCTGAGGGTCCCTTTATATGGGGGCTATACGTAGAAGTGGGCCGATATTGTGCCAAGTTTCAAGTCGATAGCTTGTTTCGTTCGGAAGTTAGCGTGATTTCAACAGACGGACGCACGGACATGCTTAGATCGACTCAGAATTTCACCACGACCCAGAATATATATACTTTATGGGGTCTTAGAGCAATATTTCGATGTGTTACAAACGGAATGACAAAGTTAATATACCCCCATCCTATGGTGGAGGGTATAAAAATGACTCCAATTTTCCTATATTTCTAATAGGTATCTATCGACCGATAAATCATAAATACACTTTTGAAAAGTTGCCCAAAAATTGCTTCAGATTTAAATGTTTCCCATATTTTTTACTAACATTTTTCTCCGCCACAGAACATTAGCCGACTTAAATTTTAAGTCTACAGAAGTCTAACAAATTTTGTCCAGATCGAGTCAGATTTAAATATATGTATATGGAAACATAATCTTTATATATAACACCCAACACATTTGACGGATTTGATATGGTATTGAAAATGGGGATCTACAAAATGGTGCAGGTTATAATATAGTCGGTCCCGCCCGACTTAAGACTTTCCGTACTTGTTCTATTAAGATTTTTTTTCATTGAAACAAGAAGACCAAAATTTATTCCAATAACGAACAATGTTATTGTATTTATGTAAAATTTTCTTTGCCTATAGTTTATTGAAATATTTTATTGGTGCTATTAGGTTTTTTTCTACCTGTGTTCGGAGCAAAAAAATTTGCATTTTCTCAGAAAGAAATTTTTCACAAAAAGTTCCTTTTTCTATTCAGATAGTTTAGACTTGTTGACGAAACCGCCAACACACCATAATTTTCATTGTTGAATTCACGAAACTTCTCTAAAATCATAATTATTTTATGATAAATTTATATACATTTTATTTGCATATCCAACATACACTTATTAATATTTATATTTCTATTCACATTAAAGTTTAATTATCTTTTCATTGTGTTAAATACATTTTAACATATTTAATATGATTTAGATATATATTTAAACTCATTTGCATTATGTTGAATATGTACTTATGCTATAGATCAATAGTGTAGTTATCATCAATGAATTTGCATTTAACATTACTCGCTGCTCGTTTCATTCATATCAATCGTTTCATTGATAAAATATTCTCATTGATAAACTGTACTCATTCTCTTTCTCCCAACATGCTTATGCATTGATTGAGTGACATGCAACAAATAACTGATCTTCAGCTTGTTGTTGTTTTTCACTGATAAATGCATTACAATGAATGAGTTCTTTTTATCAATGATAGCTTTTACATTGAATGAAATTGAAACAGCAGCACTTTTGAATTAAATATATTTGTTGAGAGAAATCACTCAATTCAAATTTCAAATCGAACTATGGAAGCTTAAGTGGATTTTAAAAGTAATTGATTCGATCTCTCTGATTTGGACCACTAAGCAGATAACATCATAAGTATCTTTACTGATATTACTAACTTGTAATTTTTTTCTATTTTATAGCAAATAAATTGAATTTGTTTTTTTTTTTTTTGAATATTTATATTTGGAGAATAGCTTTCTAAATTGGGTTATTTTAATTGGAATTTTAAACGATCTTTAACGTAACAAGACTCGAGGAAAATAAAATTATAATTAAGCTAACGAAATTGTTATTAGAATAAAGAATAATTTCATTGTATTTATGAAAATTTTCTTTGGTTTTTTAGTGCATACCAAAAATCTTGCCTTTTCTCAGAAACTGTTTGTTTTTAGATGTTTTAAAAACAAAACAAAAATTCATTAAAATTGAGATAAAAAAATAAAGAAATATTAATTAACAGCAGTTAATTTTTAGCTTATTTTAAAAATGAGTAATAAAACGAAAAATTTCATTGTATTTATGAAATTTTTGTTAATTCAATGACATATTTTTTCATTGCCAATATATCGCTTTGACGAATAGGCAAAATTCTTTGTGTGTATTCGTTTTGAATATTCACTTGTATCCATGTGCTGTAGTTCATATTCGCCTGAATGAGTGTGTGTGAGAATGTTTGTAAATGAATGTACGTGTTGGTGTTTGTTTTTGAGTGAAAGGTATATTTGTCCTTAAATCCCATGTAAAGGGTGATTCTTTTGAGGTTAGGATTTTCATGCATTAGTATTTGACAGATCACGTGGGATTTCAGACATGGTGTCAAAGAGAAAGATGCTCAGTATGCTTTGACATTTCATCATGAATAGACTTACTAACGAGCAACGCTTGCAAATCATTGAATTTTATTACAAAAATCAGTGGCAGAAAATCCGCTTTTTTATCGACAAATTTTGTTCAGCGATGAGGCTCATTTCTGGTTGAATGGCTACGTAAATAAGCAAAATTGCCGCATTTGGAGTGAAGAGCAACCAGAAGCCGTTCAAGAACTGCCCATGCATCCCGAAAAATGCACTGTTTGGTGTGGTTTGTACGCTGGTGGAATCATTGGACCGTATTTTTTCAAAGATGCTGTTGGACGCAACGTTACGGTGAATGGCGATCGCTATCGTTCGATGCTAACAAACTTTTTGTTGCCACAAATGGAAGAACTGAACTTGGTTGACATGTGGTTTCAACAAGATGGCGCTACATGCCACACAGCTCGCGATTCTATGGCCATTTTGAGGGAAAACTTCGGAGAACAATTCATCTCAAGAAATGGACCGGTAAGTTGGCCACCAAGATCATGCGATTTGACGCCTTTAGACTATTTTTTGTGGGGCTACGTCAAGTCTAAAGTCTACAGAAATAAGCCAGCAACTATTCCAGCTTTGGAAGACAACATTTCCGAAGAAATTCGGGCTATTCCGGCCGAAATGCTCGAAAAAGTTGCCCAAAATTGGACTTTCCGAATGGACCACCTAAGACGCAGCCGCGGTCAACATTTAAATGAAATTATCTTCAAAAAGTAAATGTCATGTACCAATCTAACGTTTCAAATAAAGAACCGATGAGATTTTGCAAATTTTATGCGTTTTTTTTAAAAAAAAAGTTATCAAGCTCTTAACAAATCACCCTTTATAATTCTCTAAATATTTGCGGTTTTCGTATCCTGTTTCGCTATGTAAACACCTCTTAAGGGAAGTTTGCTTATAACACGATATAGCACAGTTGCAGAAGTTTGCAAAAAAATATTTGAGAACTAGCTAAAGTGGGGTGGAGTCGAATATATCATATGATACTTAGGATACAAAGCGGGAAATCGATTTTAGGATATTTAATAAAATATAGAAAAAATAGAAAACATTTTCCTTATATTAACGAAATGTGTCATTAAAAGTGATCCAATGAAACAAATTCGAACTTTTCGTACTATTAACGAATATTTTCATTGTATTCAGGAAAATGTTTCGTCATAAAGGGTGATACGGTCAAAATTTGGTCAAGGGAAATCGTGTGTAAATAGGTGAAATCGTTTATTTAAAAAATCAAATTAAATTTCTTTTTCAAGTTCAATTAGTATAAAATTCAGGAAAAATATTCAGTTAGGATTTCGCTTTTCCAAATCCGAATTGGCGGCCTCACGCTTGACACCTGCCATCAGATTTTGTACAGCCACCTTGTCCATCTTCTTCGCCGCAGAAAGCCAGTTTGCCTTGAACTTCTGCTCGTCCTTAGCAGTTTTTTTGGTCTTCTTTAGGTTCCGCTTGACAATAGCCCAGTATTTCTCAATTGGGCGGAGCTCTGGCGTGTTGGGAGGGTTCTTGTCCTTGGGAACCACCTGCACGTTGTTGGCGGCGTACCACTCCATGGCCTTTTTACCGTAATGGCAAGATGCCAAATCCGGCCAAAACAGTACGGAACAACCGTGTTTCTTCAGGAAAGGCAGCAGACGTTTATTCAAACACTCTTTCACGTAAATTTCTTGGTTGACAGTCCCGGAAGCTATAAAAATGCTGCTTTTCAAGCCACAGGTACAGATGGCTTGCCAAACCAGATATTTCTTTGCGAACTTTGACAGTTTTATGTGCTTGAAAATATCTGCTACCTTTCTCCTTCCTTTTGCCGTATAAAACTCCTGTCCCGGAAGCTGCTTGTAGTCGGCTTTGACGTAGGTTTCGTCGTCCATTACCACGCAGTCAAACTTCGTCAGCATCGTCGTGTACAGCCTCCGGGATCGCGCTTTGGCCGTCGTATTTTGTTTATCATCGCGATTTGGAGTCACTACCTTGGCTTTGGCTCGATGCACGGTTGTAGACGATACATCCAGCTTATTTGCGGCATCTCGGAGAGAGAGGTTAGGGTTTCGCTTGAAACTACCGGCAACTCTCTTTGTCGTCTCAGCGGCTTCCGGTTTTCGATTTCCCCCGATCCAGACTTCCTGGCTGTCGGCAAACGTTCCCCAAACACTTTAATTACATTTGTAACGGTTGATTTGGCAACTTTTACCGATTTTGCTTTGCGTGCGAGTAGCTCGGATTTTCGCGTTGCGCGAGCAAAATTTTGATACGCTGCTCTTCTTGCTTGGACGGCATTTTGACAACTGAATAGTGAATTCCAAAATCAAAATAGGAGCAACATTCTACACACACACACCTTCAAAATGAGGGGTGTTCAGGTTTTTTAAATGCAAAATTGAAAGAAATACGTCAAGTTTATTTTGACCAAATTTTGACCGTATCACCCTTTTTTTAATCGTTTAAGCATTACTTGCAGCTAGAGAATTTTATGGTTCGACTATTCAACTAGCGGCTGGTGGCAATTGAGTACCAAAATTCTTTAGTCACCACAATAAGTTCATATTGCTATCAAAAGTAAACAAAATTTAAATTTCGCAATTTTTTCTTGGACAAACAAACTATGTCGACTTTAACAAGGACATTGAGGATGTGAACTATGCAGCAGCAACAATATCAACAACATCACCATCACCACCACCACCGGTATTATCAGAACAAAATGCGCAAATTAAGGAGTAACACCTTGGAACAAACTCAATAATAAAGTGTTCTTTTCACAGTCAAAAGGATGTGGCGACATGGCTTTGATGGTGAATGAATGAAATCTCCAGTGTGTATGTGTGTCGAGCGTGTGTGTGTTTGTGTTAGCTGCAAATGACAAAACCATGAAGAGCCAAATTGCATGCAAGTGAACATCTGAAGGTTATTCCATGCATGAGATGATATCGAGAGCTTTGTTCGTGGTTCACCTTTAATTTTGCAAATGTTGGCTTTGAGGCGCGTTGTTATGTACTCACAATATGTCTGATTTCAAATACCCTCTATTATTGGAGTAATTGAAAGCGAAATTGCTGACCTAGGTTATTGGAATAATTGGATTAGAATTGGATTGTCTCAGTTTAATTTTCTTATGCTCTATTTGTGGTGTAAAAAAACTTAGTTGACAGTTTATCATAAGAATTTATATGGGAAAAATTTACTTTAACATACGTTTTTGGTATATGAGGGTATGTCTATAGACTAGTCGTAAAAAATATTTTGAAAAAAATAGTAATTTATTTGCCAAGTTTTCTCGTCGCCATCAGATTATACCTTCAAGGTAAAGATGGCCTCCTAATTTGACTGATATTAAGTTAACCCTTAAATGCACAAGAATACAGATTCCTCCGACAAAATGAAAAAAAATAACATCTGCTTTTCTATTTTTCTAATTTTTTTGTATTTTTTTTTTTTTTGCAAAAATTTTGTGTTTTAAAGAATACAGCGTACTAGACTTATTTTATGTTTAAAAATAAACAATTTGTTTAGTAGAGAATAGAGAATCATGCAAGTTTTCAGAAATGTTACCAGCATTACTGAGGGGCGATAAGCCAATTAGACTATGCAAATTTTTTTATACCCTGCGCCACACTGTGGAACAGGGTATTATAAGTTAGTGCATATGTTTGCAACACCCAGAAGGAGACGAGATAGACACATGGTGTCTTTGGAAAAAATGCTCAGGGTGGGCTCCTGAGTCGATATAGCCATGTCCGTCTGTCCGTGAACACATTTTTGTAATCAAAGTCTAGATCGCAGTTTTAGTCCAATCGACTTCAAATTTGGACAAATATGTGTTTTGGCTCAGAATAGAACCCTATTTTGGGAGAAATCGGTTCCGATTTAGATATAGCTCCCATATATATCTTTCGCCCGATATGAACTAATACGGTCCCAGAAGCCAGAGTTTTACAACAATTAGGTTGAAATTTTGCACTAGGAGTACAATTAGTAGTGTACTCAAGTGTGCCAAATTTCATTGAAATCGGTTCAGATGTAGATATAGCTCCCATATATATCGTTCGCCCGATTTACACTAATATGACCACAGTGAACAATCTTTTACTCCGATTTAATTTAAATTTTGCACAGGGAGTAGAATTAGCACTGTTGCTATGCGTGCCAAATTTGGTTGAAATCGGTTCAGATTTAGATATAGCTCGCATATATAGCTTTCGCCCGATTTACACTCATATGACCACAGTGGCCAATCTTTTACTCCGATTTAATTGAAATTTTCCACAGCGTGCCAAATTTGGTTGAAATCGGTTCAGATTTAGATATAGCTCCCATATATATCGTTCGCCCGATTTACACTCATATGACCACAGTGGCCAATGTTTTACTCCGATTTAATTGAAATTTTGCACAGGGAGTAGAATTAGCACTGTTGCTATGCGTGCCCAATTTGGTTGAAATCGGTTCAGATTTAGATATAGCTCCCATATATATTTTTTTCTGATTTCGACAAAAATGGTCAAAATACCAACATTTTCCTTGTAAAATCGCCACTGCTTAGTCGAAAAGTTGTAAAAATGACTCAAATTTTCTTAAACTTCTAATACATCCCAGCAAAAAAACTTGGAAGTTGTTCCACAAGCCGTTCTTTTAAAGCCCATCCCAGAATCCCCCATCGAGTTTTTCCAACTTCCGATGCAGTCCTTTTGGACAAGTCCACAAACATTTCTTCTAAAGAGCATCGCGGGATCCCCCAATGATTTTTTTCCACTTCCGATGCAGTCCTTTTGGACAAGTACACAAACATTTCTTCTAAAGCGCATCTTGGGATCCCCCAATGATTTTTTTTACTTCCGATGCAGTCCTTGTGGACAAGTATTAGAAAGAACGCAATCAGGCTATTTTATGTGCAAATTTTGGACAATTAAATTTTACAAAATAATAGAAAACTAATAAAAAAAATTTAAAAAAAAAAATAGAAAATAAATAAAAAAGTTTAATAATAATAATAATAAAAAATAAATTTCATCCCCGCTGGGATTTTAACCTGTGCTAATTGACTTTTTCGCTTCCATGGAAGTTCTTTTGAGAAGGTTTTGCAAATTACGAGAATTTTTAATTTTTTGTTGATTTTTAATGGAAAAAATATATTTATACGAAAATATATGCCGAAAATAAAAAATAAAAATGATGCATAACATAAAAAAATATTTTTTAGAAAAATATTTGATAAGAAAATTGCCGCTGGTGAGATTTGAACCTGCGTTTCTTATTTTTTCGTTCATACTAATAAAGAACATCTCCAGAAGCAATTAGAATGTTATTCCTTGGTGTCGTATTACGATCATATCACAAACATTTGAATTGACCTTTCGACGCTTTATGTTCAATGGCGTTTGTGGCTGAGTGTGCTAAGGCGTTCTGTTATGGTGCCAGTAAACCCAGGTTCAATCCCTGGTCGGAGCGAAAAAGTTTTTCAAATTGTAAAAATTAGATAATAGGAAAATAATAGTGTAATAAAACATATGGATGAAAAAAAAGTGAAATTGGCTGAAAAAAAATTTTTTTTCGCTTTGTAAATTTCTTCATTCAAATTAACTTCCAGAGAACAACTTCTAAAGCAATGCAAAGGATCCAAAAAGGGAGTACTTCCGTCATATGACAAGCCCATGTAAAATTCATTGGAGATGATCCAAGTTTGCACTACTTCCGGATCACAGATTGGGGATCCAAAATAATTTTTTGGAAGCTCTTTTTTTGCTGGGCATATATATCGAGCGATAAATCATAAATAAACTTTTGCGAAGTTTCCTTAAAATTGCTTCACATTTAAATGTTTCCCATATTTATACCCTTCACCACTACTGTGGTACAGGGTATAATAAGTTTGTGCATTTGTATGTAACGCCAAGAAGGAAAAGTCGGAGACCCATCGTTTAGTATACCGATCGTCTTAGAATTAAATTCTGAGTCGATTTAGCGATGTCCGTCTGTCTGTCCGTCTGTCTGTCAGTCTGTTGGTGTATTTTTGTGTGCAAAGTACAGCTCGCAGTTTTTGTCCGATTGTCCTAAGATTTGGTATAGGGTCCTGTTTCGGCTCAAAGACGACCCTATTGATTTTGGAAAAAATCGGTTCAGATTTAGATATAGCTCCCATATATATTTTTCACAGATCTGGTCATAATTGACGTGTATATCAACCGATCTTCCTCAAATTCCGTACAACCGAATATTTTATGAGTCTCTAAAAACTTGCGAAATATCAGCCAAATCGGTTCAGATTTAGATATAGCTCCCATATATAGCTTTCGCCCGATTTACACTCATATGACCACAAGGCAAATTTTTAATTCCGATTTAGTTGAAATTTTGCACAGGGATTAGAATTAGCATTGTAGCTATGCGTGCCAAATTTTATTGAAATCGGTTTAGATTTAGATATTGGTCGCAATTTAAGTCCAATCGCCTTCTAATTTGGCACATGTTCCTAATTTGGGTCAGAATAGAACCCTATTGATTTTGGAAGAAATCGGTTCAGATTTAGATATAGCTCCCATATATATCTTTCGCCCGATATGCACTAATATGGACCCAGCAGCCAGAGTTTTATACCGATTAGCTTGAAATTTTGTACAAACGTAACACTTAGTCGTATAGTCAAGTGTGCAAAATTTGCTTGAAATCGGTTCAGATTTAGATATAGCTCCCATATATATATTTCGCCCGATATGGATTTATATGGCCCCAGAAGCCAGATTTTTGGCCTAAGTTGGTTGAAATTTTGCACTAGGAGTACAATTAGTAGTATGGTCAAGTGTGCAAAATTTGGTTGAAATCGATTCAGATTTAGATATAGCTCCCATATATATCTTTCGCCCGATATGGACTAATATGGTCCTAAAAGCCAGGGTTTTGGCCCAGTTTAGTTGAAATTTTGCACAGGGAGTAGATTTAGCATTGTAGCTATCCGTGCCAAATTTGGTTGAAATCGATTCAGATTTAGATATAGCTCCCATATATATCTTTCGTCCGATATGGACTAATATGGTTCTAGAAGCCAGAGTTTTGGCCCAATTTATTTAAAATTTTGCACTAAGAGTACAATTAGTAGTGCAGTTAGGTGTGCGAAAT
This sequence comes from Haematobia irritans, assembly GCF_050003625.1. Lineage (NCBI taxonomy): Eukaryota > Metazoa > Arthropoda > Insecta > Diptera > Muscidae > Haematobia > Haematobia irritans. The sequence continues at coordinate 161,447,100 of NC_134401.1, read as the reverse complement.
TTGATTGAAATCGGTTCAGATTTAGATATATCTCCCATATATAGCTTTCGCCCGACATACACTCATATGACAACAGAGGCCAATTTTTAACTCCGATTTAGTTGAAATTTTGCACAGGGAATAGAATTAGCATTGTAGCTATGCGTACCAAATTTGGTTGAAATCGGTTCAGATTTAGATATATCTCCCATATATAGCTTTCGCCCGATATGGACTAATATGGTTCTAATAGCCAGAGTTTTGGCCCAATTTGGTTGAAATTTTGCACAGGGAGTAGAATTAGCATTGTAACTATGCGTGCCAAATTTGGTTGAAATCGGTTCAGATTTAGATATATCTCCCATATATATCTTTCGCCCGATATGGACTAATATGGTTCTAATAGCCAGAGTTTTGGCCCAATTTGGTTGAAATTTTGCACAGGGAGTAGAATTAGCATTGTAACTATGCGTGCCAAATTTGGTTGAAATCGGTTCAGATTTAGATATATCTCCCATATATAGCTTTCGCCCGACATACACTCATATGACAAGAGAGGCCAATTTTTAACTCCGATTTAGTTGAAATTTTGCACAGAGAGTAGAATTAGCATTGTTGCTTTGTGTGCCAAATTTGGTTAACATCGCTTCAGATTTAGATATAGCTCCCATATATATGTTTTTCTGATTTCGACAAAAATCGTCAAAATACCAACATTTTCCTTGTTAAATCGACACTGCTTAGTCGAAAAGTTGTAAACATGACTCTAATTTTCCTAAACTTCTAATACATTTATATCGAGCGTTAAATCATAAATAAACTTTTGCGAAGTTTCCTTAAAATTGCTTCAGATTTAAATGTTTCCCACATTTTTTTACTAAAATTGTGTTCCACCCTAGGGCATTGGCCGACTTAAGTTTTGAGTCTATAAATTTTGTAGAAGTCTATCAAATTCTGTCCAGATCGAGTGATATTGAAATGTATGTATTTGGGACAAACCTTTTATATATAGCCCCCACTACATTTGACGTATGTGATATGGTATCGAAAATTTAGATCTACAAAGTGGTGCAGGGTATAATATAGTCGGCCCCAACCGACTTTAGTCTTTCCTTACTTGTTTGTATTAAATTTAATACACAAATTTTGGGAAATTTCGTCCCTTAAAGTCTTGTATCTTTGAACTAAGGCCAAATTTTCTTTACAATAAAGAAACACATTTTTTATTTAAAGAAATTGTTTTTAATTCAACTGAAATATTGAATCTTTAAATTTAAGATAAATGCACTTCAAATATAGGCTAATACTTATTTTGAGGATTTAGCATCTTTGGTTTAAAGTTTTTTTTTTGGAATTAAGAAAACATTTTGTACGTTGATGTATCCTTTATAATTTGGATTTTTAAAGTGTCATTTGTTTGGACGCGAATAGCTTTATGAACATACTGCGAAAAGAGAATGAAAATTCGATAAATGGAATCTCTATGTTATATATAAGCATATAAAGTTCCAATATAAGCCATTGTCCTCATATGTCATTCAGAAGGTGTATTGCAATTAAGAGGTCTTTACTATATCATTTCATTTGACTTAGATAAAAAGTTCATTTGAAGTTGTGTTTAAATATTAGTCCAAGTTACATTTTTTTATACATTAAAAAAAAAAAACAGTTGACCTCCTTGCTAAGACTTTCATATTTAAATAAAGGGTGATTTGTTAAGAGCTTGATAACTTTTTTTAAAAAAAAAACGCATAAAATTTGCAAAATCTCATCGGTTCTTTATTTGAAACGTTAGATTGGTCCATGACATTTACTTTTTGAAGATAATTTCATTTAAATGTTGACCGCGGCTGCGTCTTAGGTGGTCCATTCGGAAAGTCCAATTTTGGGCAACTTTTTCGAGCATTTCGGCCGGAATAGCCCGAATTTCTTCGGAAATGTTGTCTTCCAAAGCTGGAATAGTTGCTGGCTTATTTCTGTAGACTTTAGACTTGACGTAGCCCCACAAAAAAATAGTCTAAAGGCGTCAAATCGCATGATCTTGGTGGCCAACTTACCGGTCCATTTCTTGAGATGAATTGTTCTCCGAAGTTTTCCCTCAAAATGGCCATAGAATCGCGAGCTGTGTGGCATGTAGCGCCATCTTGTTGAAACCACATGTCAACCAAGTTCAGTTCTTCCATTTTTGGCAACAAAAAGTTTGTTAGCATCGAACGATAGCGATCGCCATTCACCGTAACGTTGCGTCCAACAGCATCTTTGAAAAAATACGGTCCAATGATTCCACCAGCGTACAAACCACACCAAACAGTGCATTTTTCGGGATGCATGGGCAGTTCTTGAACGGCTTCTGGTTGCTCTTCACTCCAAATGCGGCAATTTTGCTTATTTACGTAGCCATTCAACCAGAAATGAGCCTCATCGCTGAACAAAATTTGTCGATAAAAAAGCGGATTTTCTGCCACTGATTTTGGTAATAAAATTCAATGATTTGCAAGCGTTGCTCGTTAGTAAGTCTATTCATGATGAAATGTCAAAGCATACTGAGCATCTTTCTCTTTGACACCATGTCTGAAATCCCACGTGATCTGTCAAATACTAATGCATGAAAATCCTAACCTCAAAAGAATCACCCTTTATTAATAATTCCATTTACAGTTTTCTTAGTTTATGCAAATTTCTAAGTGTTAAATAAAATTTGCATTTATTTAATTTCACGCAGGCCAATGCTCTATGCCAGCCTGCACATTTCAGACAATGTCTTGTTTTTTACGAAAGTACTCCCAAATTTTAAAGCCTTATTTTGTCTGTACACGAACATTGTATGAATCCAGTCGGTATGTCGTTTTCATTTTCTTTTTGTATTCATTTAAAAATCATGGGTAAAATAAAAATCAAATGTCCCATGGCCATCATAAGTTGTTTTGGTAAAACAAAAAATTCAAACTCCTATCACTACAACCCTTTCCATGTTACCGTTCGTTTCCATTGCTTGTACCTGAAAGTTGGTTTTGGAAATCTGTCCCCCAGCTCGATGCCAGTTTCGATTGGTTTTTGTTTTAAATCTCTAACTTCTCCTCTTTATTAAATATTCATGATTCCTCAACAAATAGTTCGCTGGTAGTTCGAGGGCTCCAAAATTCTCTGGTCATTCAGGATACAGGATGTGAGATTTTTCACCTTTGGCAAAAAAAAACAGAAAAACAAAAAACACCAAAAATTTCGCAATGTTCAGTATTTACCCTCACTCCACAAATATATTCCATTTCCATATCGGAAGAGAAGTTCTACATGAACGACTTAGGGCTTCACATTCAATAGCATTGTTCAATGGGGAAAAAAGTACCACAAATGTCAAAAAATATATCACCAACATATAAGTTTACAATGAAAAAAAAAAAACATATTGCCTGTGACTATAAAATATTGGTATTTTTGTCAATGCACCATGGGATAAATCACAATAGAGGCAGTCCGATATGGATACAATAAATAAACACAGTGGCTGTTCAACTCGTCAGATGTCGAGGACAAAAACAAACAGAAAATGCCAGAATGGATGCGGTGAAGAAAGCCTTTAGATGGGAATAGGCCAAAATACTGGCGGATTACATTCGATCAACATGTTTGTCTCAGAGTATTTGCTGGGTCGTGGTGAAATACTGAGTCGATTTAGCGATATCCATACGTACGTATGATGAAATCGCACTAACTTCAGAGCAAAACTTGGCAAAAATTGTGGTGGTCGAATGGTATTACCAATGGGCCATATCGGACCACTTTTAAGTATAGCCCCCATATATGTGATATTAGCCCTCATATAGCTCCCATATAAATAGACCCCCAATATTTAACTTCTGGAACCTCATAGAGGAATAGATTTCCCTTTTAACTTTTACAATAAATTATTAATTAAAATTAAAATTTACATAGGTTCCAAATTTTTTTATAGACTCTTCTATCAAGAACTAAATTGGCTTTTATTGTCATTTAATCTGCCTTTTTATCTAACAAAGACTCCATATGGGCTAACTTATAATTCAGAAGACAATGTTAAGAAGGTTTAAGATAAATTGCCATCGCAGCTTTGTAAGCAGCCAATGGTGGAGGGTACAAAAATTCGGCCTGGACGAACTTTCAGCCGTATACCTGGTTTATATATAAGGAACTTTATTAAACCAAACATGTATCCTTTTGATCGAATACTTTCAGCTAGAGGCTTTATTACAAAATTTATACGGTTTCTCGGCAAGAATGCAATTTTTGCACGATTCCCTTGAAGCCTACAATATTCTATTAAACGAAGTTCCGCATTAAATGGCAGTTCAATAGTGGAAATCATACACCACCGAACTTCTTTTTGACAAAATTTTCTACAGAAATAAAATTTTGAGAACATTTTCATAGTAATCAAATTTTGCAAAATTTGTCAAAATTTCCTTACGAAATAATATTTTGAGAATATTATATATTATAGAAATACTATAGAAATAAAATTTTGACAAAATTTTCCGAAGAAATAAAATTTTGAGAAAATTTTCTATAGAAATAAAATTTTGAGAAAATTTTCTATCGAAATAAAATTTTAACAAAATTTTCTATAGAAATAAAATTTTGACAAAATATTCTATAGAAATAAAATTTTGACAAAATTTTCTATAGAAATAAAATTTTGACAACATTTTCTATAGCAATAAAATTTTGACAAAATTTTATATAGAAATAAAATTTTGACAAAATTTTCTATAGAAATAAAATCTTGGCAAAATTTTCTATAGCAATAAAATTTTGACAAAACTTTCTATAGAAATAAAATTTTGATACAATTTTCTATAGAAATAAAATGTTGACAAAATTTTGAATAGAAAACAAGTGTTGAAAATTTGTCTGTAGAAATAAAATTTTGAGAAAATTTTCCATAGAAATAAAAGTTTGATAAAATTTTTTTATATAAATAAAATTTTGACAAAATTTTTTGTAGAAATAAAATTTTGTCAAATTTTTCAGAAGAAATATAATTTTGAGAAAATTTTCTAAAGAAATAAAATAGTGACAAAATTTTCTATGGAAATAAAATTGTGACAAAATTATTTATAGAAAGAAAATTTTGAGAAAATTTTCTATGGAAATAAAATTGTGACAAAATTTTCTATAGAACTAAAATTATGACAATATTTTCGATAGAAATAAAATTATGACAAAATGTTCTATAGAAATAAAATTGTTACAAAATTTTCAATAGTAAAAAGTGTTGAAAATTTGTCTATAGAAATAAAATTTTGAGAAATTTTTCTATAGAAATAAAATTTTGACAAAATTTTCTATAGAAATAAAATTTTGACAAAATATTCCATAGAAATAAATTTTTTAAAATTTATTGTATAGAAAAAATATGATCAAAATTGTCTGAATAAATAAAATTTTTAGAAAAGTTTCTTTCGAAATAAAATTTTAACAAAATTTTCTATTTTGACAAAATTTTCTATAGAAATAAAATTGTGACAAAATTTTCTATAGAAATAAAATTTTGACAAAATATTCCATAGAAATAAATTTTTTTTAATTTATTGTATATATAAATTCAATAGAAAAAAGTGTTGACATTTTGTCAATAGAAATAAAGTTTTGAGAAATTTTTCTATAGAAATAAAATTTTGAAAATTTTCTATAGAAATAAAATTTTGACAAAATGTTCCATAGAAATAAAAGTTTGACAAAATTTTTTTATAGAAATAAAATTTTGACAAAATTTTTTATAGAAATAAAATTTTGACAAAATTTTTTGTAGAAATATAATTATGTCAAATTTTTCTGAAGACTAAAATTTTGAGAACATTTTCGATAGAAATAAAATGTTGAGAAAATTTTCTATAGAAATAAAATTTTGAAAATTTTCTATAGAAATAAAGTTTTGACAAAATGTTCCATAGAAATAAAAGTTTGACAAAATTTTTTAAAGAAATAAAAGTTTGACAAAACTTTTTATAGAAATAAAATTTTGACAAAAATTTTTGTAGAAATAAAATTATGTCAAATTTTTCAATAGAAATAAAATTTTGAGAAAATTTTTTATAGAAATATAATTTTGTGAAAACTTTCTATAGAAATACATAAAATTGTGACAAAATTTTCTATAGAACTAAAATTATGACAATATTTTCGATAGAAATAAAATTATGACAAAATTTTCTATAGAAATAAAATTGTTACAAAATTTTCAATAGAAAAAAGTGTTGAAAATTTGTCTATAGAAATAAAATTTTGAGAAATTTTTCTATAGAAATAAAATTTTGACAAAATTTTCTATAGAAATAAAATTTTGACAAAATATTCCATAGAAATAAATTTTTTAAAATTTATTGTATAGATAAAATATGATCAAAATTGTCTGAATAAATAAAATTTTTAGAAAAGTTTCTTTCGAAATAAAATTTTAACAAAATTTTCTATTTTGACAAAATTTTCTATAGAAATAAAATTGTGACAAAATTTTCTATAGAAATAAAATTTTGACAAAATATTCCATAGAAATAAATTTTTTTTAATTTATTGTATATATAAATTCAATAGAAAAAAGTGTTGACATTTTGTCAATAGAAATAAAGTTTTGAGAAATTTTTCTATAGAAATAAAATTTTGAAAATTTTTTATATAAATAAAATTTTGACGAAATGTTCCATAGAAATAAAAGTTTGACAAAATTTTTTTATAGAAATAAAATTTTGACAAAATTTTTTATAGAAATAAAATTTTGACAAAATTTTTTGTAGAAATAAAATTATGTCAAATTTTTCTGAAGACTAAAATTTTTTAGAACATTTTCGATAGAAATAAAATGTTGAGAAAATTTTCTATAGAAATAAAATTTTGAAAATTTTCTATAGAAATAAAGTTTTGACAAAATGTTCCATAGAAATAAAAGTTTGACAAAATTTTTTATAGAAATAAAAGTTTGACAAAATTTTTTATAGAAATAAAATTTTGACAAAAATTTTTGTAGAAACAAAATTATGTCAAATTTTTCTATAGAAATAAAATTTTGAGAACATTTTTTATAGAAATATAATTTTGTGAAAACTTTCTATAGAAATAAAATTTTGATAATATTTTCTAAAGAAATAAAATTATGACAAAATTTTCTATAGAAATAAAATTTTTAGCAATTTTGACAAAATTTTCTATAGAAATAAAATTTTGACAAAATGTTGCATAGAAATAAAAGTTTGACAAAATTTTTTAGAGAAATACAATTTTGACAAAATTTTTTGTAAAAATAAAATTTTGTCAAATTTTTCTGAAGACATAAAATTTTGAGAAAAGTTTCTATAGGAATAAAATTTTGAGAAAAATTTTTATAGAAATATAATTTTGTGAAAATTTTCTATAGAAATAAAATTTTGATAATATTTTCTCTAGAAATAAAATTATGACAAAATTTTCTATAGAAATAAAATTTTTATAAATTTTGACAAAATTTGTCTATAGAAATAAAATTTGATAAAATGTTCCATAGAAATAAAATGTTGACAACATTTTCTATAGAAATAACATTTTGACAAAATTGTCTATAGGAATAAAATCTTGACAAAATTGTCTATCTATATATATAAAATTCAATCTATGTTTGTTTGTTTGTATGTTCCGAGTTGGCTCCGAAACGGCTGAACCGATTTACTTGAAACTTTCAGAGATCGTAGGGGGCGTTCATGTGGTGAAAATAGGGTACCTCAGTTTTGGACACCTGGTCGCGGAGGGGACCTCCCCTTTGTCGGACTTTTTGAAAATTGGACCAAAGTTGATGGATTTGCTTGAAATTTTCATTGAAGGTTCGGGTTGGCATCTAGACAAAAATCCGCTACTTTATATTTCGATATTTGGTGGCGGAGGGGGACCTCCCCTTTGTTCGACTTTTTTTTAAAGTACAGTAAAAAACTAAAATTCTCTAAATTATCTGAGATTTACAGAGAACATGCGGTGAGGTTATGGAATTAATATGGGGTACCTGATGATGATTTCATATGTGGACGGGGAGGGGGACCTCCCCCGTGCCCTACTTTTTGAAACATGGAACAAAATTATGCGATTTACTTGAATTCTTAAGTTTTCTTGAAATTTACAAAGGCGGAGGGGGAAGGTTATGAACGAAGGCGCAACATTCCTTGCCCCACACTTGAAGGAAAGTTTCAAGAATTTTCAGGGAAGGTTAGGGGTGCTATTCACTACGGTGTTTGTCGATATTGTATCGGGGAAAGTGACGTCCCTTTAAAACAATAGAGCAAAATTTAAACATCACCGATCTACTTGAAATTTACAGGGAACGTGGGAGGAGGTGATTAAATTTATACATGATTTTTAAATTAGTATATGATTTTTCGATATCTGGTTGGGGAAGGGGAAAATTTGAATAAACTTTGTCGATTTACTTCGATAGAATTTATAGGGACCATTGAGTAGTTGTGAAATTAATATACGCGTACGTCATAGTCCGATATCAGGTCGGAGTGGAGCGAAGGTGGGGAGAGGGTTCCCTTTTGTCCGTTTTTTTTTTCTTAAATTGAAAGTAGAGGGTTGTCCGTAAATGGGAACTCGGTACATAATTATATGAATTTTTAAACAAGCTTCTGCCAGACTTCTTTTTAGTAAAGAACTTAAATTTACATGAAATTGGCAGCCAACGTAGAGGGTGCATCATTTTCCAACTTTTTAGCAAATGTTAATGTGGTAAATTTTTTTACTACTTTTGCTTTTTCCGATTTATTGAATTGGAAACAGTAATTCTTTGTATGTTATGTTATTATAATATAGTGCTTAATTTTCAGGTATGTTGAGGAGAAGGATACATTTCCACACTTAAAATTCACAAGAAATATAGAAGATTGTCCAACTACTTGAATACAGAACATTATTTAAAAAATTGGAGGAAAGGGTACACCCTCTCCCCGACATTTTTTAAGACGAACCGTTTTACATATGCATATCCGCCATATTTGTACCTCTAAATGAAAAAGGAAGTAGTCCGATTTGTTTGAAAGAATTCAAATTTTTCGAATTTGTTTTCAGCACGAAGGATATGGTTGACTAAGTTAACGCAAAATGTTCCTACAAAAACACTTCGGAATTTTTTTTAGAAATAAAATTTTGAAAAAATTTTCATTGAAGTTAAATTTTGAGAAAATTTTCTATAGAAATAAAATTTTGACAAAATTTTCTATAACAATGAAATGTTGAAGAAATATTCTATAGAAATAAAATTCTTGGAAAATTTTCTGTAGAAATATAATTTTGAGAAAATTATTTATAGAAATAAAATTTTTTTCTATAGATATAAAATTTTGAGAAGTTGAAATAAAATTCGACTTTTTCAAAGATTGATCAACCAAGGCAAGTTTCATTTTTCATATCGAAATTTCCAGATTGACAGCGAGTGAAACATTTGCCTGCAATACACCTACTACATACTAACAAACTAACAAATTTAATTGGTGTGTATTGAGTGGCATTCTTCCCTTTGTATAATAAAAAATTAATATATTGTAAATTTGTTCATTATTTTCACATTTTACCTGTAACCTTTTCCAATTTCTCCGAATTTAATTTTTTGTTGTTGAATGAAACTCAAAAAAATTAATTTTAACTTACACATGGATGAGGACACATCGAAAGAAGAATTTTCATTTCTGAGGAATTAAGTTTTTTTTTTGTTTTCACGCAAATATCATTTTTATACCCTCCACCATAGCATGGGTGGTATACTAACTTTGTCATAACATTTGTTACCTATCGAAATATTGATCTCAGATCCCATAAAGTAGATATATTCGGGCTCGTGGTTGAATTCGTTGAGACGAGTTTGCCCGTCCGTCTGTTGAAATCACACCAATATTCGAACGAAACAAGCCATCGTAGTTGTTACTGATGTAGGTCGGATGGTATTGCAAATGGGCCAGATTGGACCACGTTTAGAAATAGCCTCTATAAAAACCGACCCCCATATTTGACATACGGAGCCTCTGGGAAGAGCACATTTCATCCGATCCAGTACGCAATGTTAGTAGTATCGGTACATAATTACGTATATATAGTACGAATATAAACCGATTCCCTGGTTTGACATCAGGGGCCTCTTGTGGAGGAGTAAATTTCATTCGATCAGGTTGATTACCACGCGAAAATGGCTTCATATTGGTTCTCAATTATTTATAGCTTCCTTTACAATCCACGGTGGAGGGTACACAATTATTTTTATTTTGGCAAATAGCTCTCGTATATGGAACTCCGGATATTATTCGATTAATATTCAAGGATTGCAAAAAAATAAAGCTTTACGCAAAAACAAAAAAAAAAAAACCAAGAAAAGCAATTCACTCACGAGTGAACACATGCATGATGAACAAGATGAATAATGGGATATAACAATTGTTGCGATTAACTTTCATTAATAAACATTAAAAACTGAAGTTATTAAATTTTTGTAGAAAATATTGTTTAAAATAAATTTATTACAGAATATTATAGAGCACTGATTTGAAGAGCTTCAACTCGTCAATCCTTAAAATAAACCATGTAGGCATTTGGAACATGAAACTTCATATCTCTCCCTCTCTACCTCTCTCACTCTTAGTTTGAGAAGCCTCTATTCATTATTTAAGGTGAAAGTTTAACACAAAACACTTTCTGGAATGTGTGTAAAATACATTCGTCTTCATTACACTTTCAAATGGTGAATAGGTTACACATATGGGTGTTAATGGGTGTGCCTCATACATACATATATAATAGCATATCTCTATGCATATAGTGCATAACCTACATACATACATATCCATACAAGGTATAAGGCATTAGCAGCATGTATATGGGTTTTGAGAATATCGATAGGTGGAAATATAATTTAAGGAGGTGTTTCTAAACTAAATTGAAGATGCTCAAACATCACAATAATGTTCGTGTGAATTCTATATATAGTGAAGTCGATTTCCAAGCACACATACATACACCTGAATACTGAGAGTGGATATTTTCACAACTAACTTGTACATGGGGCTGAAAGATAGATGGGACCGAATTTTATGTACCCCTCGCCACACTGAAAAAAATATTGTCGTGAGGTCAAAGATTTCATGTCTTTAAAATACGAATGCAAATATTGCTTAGTATAGAAGACGCATTTCTCTAGTATAAAGTTTTTTTCCTTGACCAAAGGTCGATAAACTTTTCAATGAAGTCGTATTGTCCTTATAATTAAGTGATTTCATTTAAAAAGGATATCATAACATGAAAGAAAAAATGTTTGGGCTAAGGTCAACTTGACTTTAATAATTTAGAAAAAATCTTTAAATTTTTGAAATTGTCTTTAAATTTGTTATTTTTTTTCATCTTGGCTACAAAGCAAAAAATCGTTCAAATATAGAACATGTTTTTCAACACTTTATTTTAAAGACGTTTTTTTACTTGAAACACAGCATAATTTCTACTAGAAATCGAGTCTTAATTTGGAAAATAAAGTCGTCGTTAACTTGTTTTTAAAGGACTTTGATAGCATATGAAGAAAAAAAGCTGAAAAAGCGAAAAATTAAAATTTGCTTCCTAGAAGCAAGTACACAAACCCCGATTTTAAAATAGAATTGTGTCTTAAAAGTATCCTTACTTGTATTCTCCGCTTCTTTGGCTCGGAATCAATACCAAATTTTTTAAAGTTAAGACAAAATCTTTGGAACCGGGTATGATTTTTTTTCAGTGCAAACAAGGTATTCATTTTTTTAAGACAGTAGCTAAATTAAAAGGTGGTTTCGAATTTCTCATTGCTATTTCTTTTCTAGATAAAAAGTTTGTTAATATTTTGGACCTAAGTATGATGATGTAGAAAAAAAAAACACATTTGGGAAAAGGGCCGATTTATTATATCCACCACCATAGAATGGTGACGGGGGTTTAATAAGTTTGTCATTCCGTGTGTAACACATCGAAATATCGATTTCCGACTATATAAAGTATATATATTCTTGATCAGGGAGAAATTCTAAGACGATATAAGCATGTCCGTCTGTCTGTCTGTTGTAGTCACGCTACAGTCTTCAATAATGAAGCAATCGTGCTGAAATTTTGCACAAACTCGTCGTTTGTCTGCAGGCAGGTCAAGTTCGAACATGGGCTATATCGGTCCAGGTTTTGATATAGTCCCCATATAAACCGACCTCCCGATTCGGGGTCTTGGGCTTATAGAAACAGTAGTTTTTATCCAATTTGCCTGAAATTGAAAATCTAGAGGTACTTGAGGACCATCAAAAGGTGTGCCGAAAATGGTCCGTATAGTTCCATGTTTTGGTATAGCCGCCATATAGACCGATCTCCCGATTTTACATCTTGGGTTTATAGAATCCTTAGTTTATATACAATTTGCCTGAAATTGGAAATTTATAGGTATTTTAGGACCATAAAATGGTGTGTCGAAAATGGTGAGTATCGGTCCATATTTTGGTATAGCCCCCATAAGAACGATCTCCCGATTTAACTCCTTGGGTTTCTAGAAACCGTAGTTCTTATCCGATTTGCCTGAAATTGTAAATATTCTGGTATTTTAGGCTCACAAAAACGTGTATCGGATTAAGTTTTTATCGGTCCATTTGGTAATGACTCCATATAGACCGACTTCACTTCTTGAGGGTATAGAAGGCGCACTGATCATGAAAATTGTTTGAATTTCAATGTAAAAATTCCAGATTTTACTTCTCGGGTGAAAATCAACAGATTTAAGATTTCAAATCAAGACTTTATTTTATAATTTTCTTGCACACTTACTAATGAATCCTCTAAAACTCAAACGAAAATGGTACAAAGTGGTCCAGGGTATAATATAGTCGGCCCCGCTCGACTTTAGACTTTCCTTTTTTACTAACATTTTATTCCACCTCAGGGCCCCACCCGACTTTAGACTTTCCTTGTTTGTTTTTATTACATTTAGGACACATATTTGCTACCCTCAGTTAAAGTCGTATGTCTTTGAACTAAGGCCAATTATCCTTGATGTAAAGAAACATATTTTTGAGTTAAAGAAACCATAATTAAATTAACTGAAATATGGAATCTTTCGATTTATAATAAAAAAAACTTAAAATATAGGTTAGGACTTATTTTTGGTTTAAAGTTTTTTTGGTATTAAGAAATATGTTTTTACTTTGAAGTATCTGCTATAATTTGAATTTTTAAACTGGCGTTTGTTGGTATGTAATTAGTTTTTTTTTAATATACCGGGAATGAAAATTCATTAAATGAGATCTGTATCCTAATTTTAATTTTTTTTGATCCTAGATTTAATCCTAAATAGGTTCTTAAAAATGTCTTTATTTTCAAGAAGCCGCATCTTGGTTCGGAATCATTACCAAAATCCTTAAGGAGAGGTCCAAAGCTTTGGATCCAAATAAACGTTTATTTGAGTGTATATTCGTAGAATTCATGTAGATTTTGCAATTGTTGATGTAGAAATAAAATGTGTTGACAAAATTTTCGTTAGGAATAAAATTTTACAAAATTTTCTTTAGGAATATAATTTTAACAAAATTATCTTTAAAGTTGATACATTTTCCTATAGGAATAATATTTTGATAACGTTTACTCTAGGAATAAAATTTTGACAAAATTTTCTCTAGGAATACAATTTTTTGAAAATTTTTTATTTTAATTTTCTATAGAAAAAATTACTAAATATTTTACTTGGTAGTTTTTTTGGTAAAATTTTCTCCAAATTTTGGTAAATTATTTTTGGCTCGATAGGAATAAAATTTTAACAAAATTTTCTTTAAGAATAAAATGTTGACAAATTTTTCTACAGGAATAATAGTTTGACAACGTTTAGTCTAGGAATAAAATTTTGACAACATTTTCACTAGGACTACAATTTTGAAAAAAAAAAATATTTTAATTTTCTGTAAATAAAAAAAATTAAAAAATTTTTAAGTTTTTTAGTTTTTGGTAAAATTTTCTTCAAATTTTGGTAGATTATTCTTGGATCGTGTCCAGGATGTGAACCATATGCGTTGAAGTTTCTTCACCTTCTAATTTTCTTTCATAGTCGTTTTCAGGGCACCTGGATGTTGCTCATTAAAAATTTAGAAAAATATCAGATTGCAATTTTAAAGGTAATTCTTGTCCTTAAGAATTGTAAATTTGTTTGTTTTTGGAAAACGCATGAATCAGGCTGTTAGGCTAAGAATTTATCAGAGCATTATTGTAATGGATGGATATTTAGAGCAGTACTTCGATGCAATTCAATTCTCCCTACAATGGAAAATGTAAATAAAATATCTTTAATATTCCTTTACGCAGTTTGCTGGGTTATATTTTGAAAAAATTTTCTATAGGAATAATATTTTGACAACTTTTACTCCAGGAATAAAATTTTGACAAAATTTTCTCTAGGAATACAATTTTGAAAAAAATTTTATTTTAATTTTCCTAGAAAAAAAAAAATAATAAAATTTTTTTTATTTGGTAGTGTTTTCGTAAAATGTTCTCCAAATTTTTGTAGATTATTTTTGGCTCGATAGGAATAAAATTTTAACAAAATTTTCTTTACGAATAAAATTTTAACAAAATTTTCTTTACGAAAAAAAATTTTGACAAATTTTTCTATAGGGATAATGTTTTGACAACGTTTTAAAAAAATTTTCTTTACGAATAAAATTTTGACAAATTTTTCTATAGGAATAATGTTTTGACAACGTTTACTTGGAATACAATTTTGAAAATTTTTTTTTTATTTGGTAGTTTTTTGGTAAAATGTTCTCCAAATTTTGGTATATTATTTTTGGCTCGATAGGAATAAAATTTTAACAAAAATTTTTTTTACGAATAAAATTTTGAAACATTTTTCTATAGGAACAAAATTTTGACAAAATTTTCTATATGAATAATATTTTGACAACGTTTACTCTAGGAATAAAATTTTTACAAAATTTTCTCTAGGAATACAATTTTGAAAAAAAAATTTTATTTTCATTTTCTTAGAAAAAAAATTAAAAAATTTTTTATTTGGTTGTTTTTTGGTAAAATTTTCTCCAAATTTTGGTATATTATTTTTGGCTCGATAGGAATAAAATTTTAACAAAAATTTTTTTTACGAATAAAATTTTAACAAAATTTTCTTTACGAATAAAATTTTGACAAATTTTTCTATAGGAATAATGTTTTGACAACGTTTACTCTACACGCAAAGAAAAAAACGTTTGGAAAACGTGTACCGAAAACGTTTTTCTTTTGTTAGAGTTTTTTGAATTGCTTCGCAAATTTTAAACTTTTATCAACAAAAAAAGTTCGTTTGTTACAAAATTTTTATTTTTTCAATAAAAAAAGTTATTTTTGAAACAACAACACAGTCCATTTCGTTTATATCAAACACTGTTCTTTTCTGACTTTAGGTCTTTAATAAGACAAATTTTACAGTTCAAAATTTAATATACTACAATGTAATGTTGAACATTTTTTCGGAATCTTCCGAACATATCTGGAATATATGTAAAAAAAAAAAAAAAAAAACTTTGGTCGAAGCAGGGATCGAACCCACGACCCTTGGCATGCAAGTCAGACGTAGCAACCACTGCTCCACGGTGCCAAACTAAATGTTTGTTTCTGTTAAATAAACTTTGTTTATTCGGTTCGTGGACGCCGCAAGCTATGCTATATAAATATAACTTATATGGATAATTATCTATTGATGACCATAACAGGTACATAGATCAGTGGTTAGTGTGTTGGCTTACAAAGTGCATGGTCCGCGGTTCGATTCTCCGTCCAGGCGAAAGGTAAAAAAAAATTTACAATTTATAAAATCGTATAATTTCTTCTACATTGTTGGTAATACAGGAAAAGGTGTTAAGAACTAAAAAACCTCGTGGATGTGAGAAAGATGTGAGGGAAAATGCAATTAGCAAGAAAACAATGTTTTCTTTTGAGTTAGTCTTTATGATTTTTTTGTTACATCCTGGAAAAGAATAAACGTTTATCACAAAAAGTATATACTTTTCTTCCAAATACACTTCCTTACACACGCTCACAAAAATCGCTTCTGTAACATATACTCCCAAACATATTTTGCTTCAAGCATATACATTTTTGGGTATTGCCCAAACATTTATATGTTTGATCTCTTCCAATATATAATATGTTTGAAAGCATATTAGTCTAAACAATATATGTTTGGGTAGTCTAAGTTTCAAACATTTTGTATTTTTGCATCCAAATTCAATAATGTTGTCTTCCAAAAAACAATATTTTATTATGTGAACATATAATATGTTTGGAAGCATTTTGCACTCAAAAATATTATATGCTTAAAAAAATTCTTCCAAACAATATTGTGCTCAAAATTTTAGTTATTTATTTATATATTTACAATCATAACGAATTATGAAAATAAACAGGTAATATAGGTGTTAACAACATAGGTTTTCGACCTGAATGCTCAAAATTTTGTTTCTGCCCAATTGTATATTCCCCCACATCTTTCTCACTTCCACGAGATTTTTTAGTTCTTAGCACCTTTTTCTGTAATACAAACATTGTAGAAGAAATTATTCAATTGTATGATTTTTTTATTTTAATTTTACCTTTTGCCGGACGGGGATTCGAACAGCGGACCACACAGTTTGTAAGGATCAAAGAAGTAGCTGATCAATTGCCCAAGGAAAAATAAAATGTTAATTTTGTAATAACAAGCAACAACCACCAACTTAATTCAATATCGCTCCCTGTTAAATAGCGCTCCAAGCTACTAAACACATATATGTTTATAGGCTATTTCTAAATAATATATGTTTGCATCCAAACATTTTATATTTACAAACATTTTATGTCCCAAACATAATATGTTCTAACATATTAACATATATGTCCCAAACATGTTATGCTAGTTTATGAACATTATATGCTTGCACTCAAAAATATTGTGTTTAAAAATTTGTGTTCCAAACATATAATGATTATAGCCAAACATATGAAAAACAGCCTTTTTCATCCGTGCAGCGAAAAGCAAATGAGAAACGAACTTTGTTTGTCTAAAATTTCGTTTGGGAGGAAAGAATTATTTTTTTTTCATGTAGGAATAAAATTTTAAAATATTTTCTTTAGGAATAAAATTTTAACAAAATTTTCTTTAGGAATGAAATGTTGATAAAATTTTCTTTAGGAATGCAATTTTGACAACTTTTACTCTTGGAATGAAAATTTTTTTTATTTGGTAGTTTTTTGGTAAAATTTTCTCCAAATTTTGGTAGATTATTTTTTGGCTCGATAGGAATAAAATTTTAACAAAACTTTCTTGACGAATAAAATTTTAACAAAATTTTCTTTACGAATAAAATTGTGAAAATTTTTTCTATAGGAACAAAATTTTCCATAGGAATAATATTTTGACAACGTTTACTCTAGGAATAAAATTTTAACAAAATTTTCTCTAGGAATACAATTTAAAAAAAAAAAATTGTTAAAATAAAATTTAAAAAAATGTTCTTAAGGAATAAAATTTTGACAACGTTTACTCTAGGAATAAACTTTTGACATTTTTTTTTTTAAATTTTATTTTAATTTTCTATAGAAGAAAAAATTTACAAAATTTTTTATTTGGTAGTTTTTTGGTAAAATTTTCTCCAAATTTTGATAGATTATTTTTGGCTCGATAGGAATAAAATGTTAACAAAATTTTCTTTACGAATAAAATTTTGAAAAATTTTTCTATAGGAATAAAATTTTGACAAAATTTTGTATAGGGATAATATTTTGACAACGTTTACTCTAGGAATAAAATTTTAACAAAATTTTCTCTAGGAATACAATTTAAAAAAAAAAATATTTTAATTTTCTATAGAAAAATAAATTAACAAAATTTTTTATTTGGTAGTTTTTTTGGTAAAATTTTCTTCAAATTTTGGTAGATTATTTTTGGATAGAGTCCAGGATATGAACCATATGCGTTGGAATTTCTTCATCTTCTAATATTCTTTATTTACTGTTATAGTCGTTTTTGGGGCACCGGGCTGTTGCTCATTAAAAATTTTAGAAAAATATCAGATTGAAATTTTAAAAGTAATTTTTGAATTTATCAGAGCATCATTGTAATGGATGGATATGTAGAGCAGTACTTCGATGCAATTCAATTCAATTCCCCCTGCAATGGAAAATATAAATAAAATATCTTTAATATTCCTTTACGCAGTTTGCTGGGTTATATCATAGTTATCAAGGTTTATGGGTGTGATTTGTGTGCGTGTACGTGTGTGTGTTTGTTTTTGGTTTTATGTATGAGAAATTTTGCGATATTTGTTTTGAGTCAATCAGTGTCATTGTAAGTTGTTCTCACATCCTTGATAAATGACATTTTGATGACAGAATTCATGTGCTTGTCACACCTCACATTTGTGGTCTGTTTGTATTTTATGGTATTTCGATCCTACTCTATGCCCCCATCATCACTGCTAATATTGCTATTGTCAATCGTGCTATGTGAAAAGTGTTCCCTTTCACCGCTTTGATTAGTGTCAATGGTTGCCATATGACACCATCATCGTAGGTTATTGCAATAGAAACTTTTATAATACACAGATTGCCTATATATCTGTGGTCCAATTTGGTGTGAGGTTTAAAGCTATTAATATCCAATTCAGGAGATATTGTTGACAAGGGTTTGTATAAATTGACAATAGGTATCGAATAATCTAAAACGGAAGGCTTTATGAAATGTGAGTGTGAGGTGGTTGGAGTACTCTAAAGATGCGGAATTTAAAGCGATTAAATAGCTCAGGGGAAAATTTCTCTAAGAATGCTAAAAGACTTGTGCATTGAGTTCTTCAGATGGTAGGGAAATTTGATAAAAACAAGTATATACGGCCGTAAGTTCGGCCAGGCCGAAGCTTATGTACCCTCCACCATGGATTGCGTAGAAACTTCTACTGAAGACTGTCATCCACAATCGGATTACTTGGGTTGCGGTAACACTTGCCGATGGCAAGGTATCTTAAAATTTCCTAACACCGTAATATATACCACATAGTCCATACGTGGTATATATTAAACTAAAAAGGTCGATTAAATACGTATATAATTAAGTTCAAAGTTTCTATAGAAATAAAATTTTGACATTTTCTATAGAAATAAATTTGGAAAAATGTTCTATAGAAATAAAATTTTGAAAAATTTTCTGTAGAAATAAAAATTTGACAAAATTTTCAATAGAAATAAAATTTTGACAAAACTTTCTATAGAAATAAAATTTGGACAACATTTTGACAATGTTTTCTATAAAAATAACATTTTGGTAGATTATTTTTGGCTCGAGTGGCAACAATGATTATGAACCGATATGGACAAATTTTTGTGTGGTAGGGGATCGGCTATATATAACTACAGACCGATATGGATCAATTATGGCATGGTTATAAGCGGTCTTATACTAACACCACGTTGCAAATTTCAACCGGATCGGATTTTTTGCTCCTCCAAGAGGCACCGGAGATCAAATCTGGGGAACGGTTTCTATGGGGGCTTTATATAATTATTGACTAATTCTTGCGTGTTTGTTAGAGACCACATTCTAACACCATGTTCCAAAGTTCAACCGGATCGGATGAATTTAGCTCCTCCAAGAGGCTCCGGAGGCTATATATATGGGGGCTATATATAATTATGGACCGATATGGACCACTTTTGGCATGGTTGTTGGAGACCATATACTAACACCATGTACCAAATTTCAGCCGGGTCGGAATGACAAAGTTAATATACCCCCATCCTATGGCGGAAGGTATAAAAATAACGGTGTTTAGTCATTTTGAATATAAACCCTATTTTAACCCGCACTTGAAACTGAAAAATCTCCAAATACAAATATTTCGAAACATAATGAAGATTTGCCAATCCAACAAACTTATATCGCGCCGAAGAATCGCCTTGTCGTCATTAGACTTCCGCAAAACCTTACATTTTGTCTGTCTTATTTGCCTGTTAGAGTTACACTGGTAAGACTCGTAGAAAAGAATAAAATCCAACACTTAGAATATCATCCCAATCCACTTGTTTTTAATTTTTGTGGTTTTATTTTCAATCGAGCCGTGTTTCCCTTCCCTCACTCTCCACCGAAGGATTGTCATCCTCCTCACTTAATCAAACGTTAACACCAGAAAAGATCCGAAACCTCACCAAACCAGAAATGATCGCAATCCACTACGTAGTGGTTGCAATTTTGCTAGAGAGCTCAACATATCGCGAGAATGGATGTAACACATATTCAAAAATGACCATGGACTGAAGTCATTGAAGCTCCAAAAGGTACATGAGTTCACCGATACAAATGTCATAATCTTTGAGACTAATTCTTACTACATGTTTTCCAAGGTTATTATGTCCACACTCAAAAAAAAGTTTACTTGAAACCAAAGATTTTGACTTTCCTTTAAGGATTTTGGTATAGATTCCGAGCCAGAGATGCGGGTTCTTTAAAATAGGAAATTTTTTTTGCGACCTATCTGGCTTTTTTATACCCTTCACCACTACTGTGGTACAGGGTATAATAAGTTTGTGCATTTGTATGTAACGCCAAGAAGGAGTAATCATAGACCAACCTTTTAGTATACGGATCGGCTTAGAATTAAATTCTGAGTCGATTTAGCGATGTCCGTCTGTCTGTCTGTCTGTTGATGTATTTTTGTGTGCAAAGTACAGCTCGCAGTTTTAGTCCGATTGTCCTAAAATTTGGTATAGGGTCCTGTTTCGGCTCCAAGACGATCCCTATTGATTTTGGAAAAAATCGGTTCAGATTTAGATATAGCTGCCATATATATTTTTCGCCGATCTGGTCATAATTGGCGTGTATATCAACCGATCTTCCTCAAATTCCGTACATCCAAATATTTTATGGGTCTCGAAAAACATGCAAAATACCAGCCAAATCGGTTCAGATTTAGATATAGCTCTCATATATAGCTTTCGCCCGATTTACACTCATTTGCCCAAAGAGGCCAATTTTTAACTCCGATTTGGTTGAAATTTTGCACAGGGAGTAGAATTAGCATTGTAACTATGCGTGCCAAATTTGGTTTAAATCGGTTCAGATTTGGATATATCTCCCATATATAGCTTTCGCCCGATTTACACTCATATGACCACAGAGGCCAATTTTTAACTCCGATTTAGTTGAAATTTTGCACAGGGAGTAGAATTAGCATTGAAACTATGCGTGCCAAATTTGGTTGAAATCGGTTCAGATTTGGATATATCTCCCATATATAGCTTTCGCCCGATTTACACTCATATGACCACGGAGGCCATTTTTTTGCTCCGATTTAGTTGAAATTTTGCACAGGGAGTAGAATTAGCATTGTAGCTATGCGTGCCAAATTTGGTTGAAATCGGTTCAGATTTAGATATATCTCCCATATATAGCTTTCGTCCGATTTACACTTATATGACCACAGAGGCCAATTTTTAACTCAGATTTAGTTGAAATTTTGCACAGAGAGTAGAATTAGCATTGTTGCTATGTGTGCCAAATTTGGTTGAAATCGGTTCAGATTTAGATATAGCTCCCATATATATGTTTTTCTGATTTCGACAAAAGTGGTCAAAATACCAACAATTTCCTTGTAAAATCGCCACTGCTTAGTCGCAAAGTTGTAAAAATGACTCTAATTTTCCTAAACTTCTAATACATATATATCGAGCGATAAATCATAAATAAGCTTTTGCAAAGTTTCCTTCAAATTGCTTCAGATTTAAATGTTTCCCATATTTTTTTACTAACATTGTGTTCCACCCTAGTGCATTAGCCGACTTAAATTTTGAGTCTATAGATTTTGTAGAAGTCTATCAAATTCTTCCAGATCGAGTGATATTTAAATGTATGTATTTGGGACAAACCTTTATATATAGCCCCAAACACATTTGACTGATGTGATATGGTATCGAAAATTTAGATCTACAAAGTGGTGCAGGGTATTATATAGTCGGCCCCGCCCGACTTTAGACTTTCCTTACTGGTTTTAAAATTAAAATTAGGATACAGATCTCATTTATCGAATTTTCATTCTATTTTTCCGGTATATTACGAGTAATAGAGCTATTGACGTACAAACAAATGCTAAAGGGTGATTTGTTAAGAGCTTGATAACTTTTTTTTAAAAAAAAACGCATAAAATTTGCAAAATCTCATCGGTTCTTTATTTGAAACGTTAGATTGGTCCATGACATTTACTTTTTGAAGATAATTTCATTTAAATGTTGACCGCGGCTGCGTCTTAGGTGGTCCATTCGGAAAGTCCAATTTTGGGCAACTTTTTCGAGCATTTCGGCCGGAATAGCCCGAATTTCTTCGGAAATGTTGTCTTCCAAAGCTGGAATAGTTGCTGGCTTATTTCTGTAGACTTTAGACTTGACGTAGCCCCACAAAAAATAGTCTAAAGGCGTCAAATCGCATGATCTTGGTGGCCAACTTACCGGTCCATTTCTTGAGATGAATTGTTCTCCGAAGTTTTCCCTCAAAATGGTCATAGAATCGCGAGCTGTGTGGCATGTAGCGCCATCTTGTTGAAACCACATGTCAACCAAGTTCAGTTCTTCCATTTTTGGCAACAAAAAGTTTGTTAGCATCGAACGATAGCGATCGCCATTCACCGTAACGTTGCGTCCAACAGCATCTTTGAAAAAATACGGTCCAATGATTCCACCAGCGTACAAACCACACCAAACAGTGCATTTTTCGGGATGCATGGGCAGTTCTTGGACGGCTTCTGGTTGCTCTTCACTCCAAATGCGGCAATTTTGCTTATTTACGTAGCCATTCAACCAGAAATGAGCCTCATCGCTGAACAAAATTTGTCGATAAAAAAGCGGATTTTCTGCCACTGATTTTGGTAATAAAATTCAATGATTTGCAAGCGTTGCTCGTTAGTAAGTCTATTCATGATGAAATGTCAAAGCATACTGAGCATCTTTCTCTTTGACACCATGTCTGAAATCCCACGTGATCTGTCAAATACTAATGCATGAAAATCCTAACCTCAAAAGAATCACCCTTTAGATTAAAAATCCAAATTATGACGGAAACTTCGAAGAAAAAATTAATTCTGAATTCCAAAAAAAAAAAAATAACTTCAAACCTAAGATGCTAAATCCGCAAAATAAGTCTTAGCCTATATTTGAAGCGTTTTTATCTTAGATCTAAAGATTCGATATTTACTTTAAGGAAAATTTGTCTTAGTTGAAAGACATGCAACTTTAAGGAAGGGACGCAAATTTTCTAAATGTGTGTCCTAAATTTAATGAAAACAAATTTTTTGAAGCAAAGATTATAAACTTTCTTTTAATTAAAATCACATCATTTTAAAGAAATTTGTCCTTAATAGTGTGTAAATTGCGCATCTTAAAATTGAGGTTGTGTAATCTTTAATATCACGTAAATATTTTTTTTCAATGAAACTCCCCCAGATTGATAAGAGAATGAAAGAAAAAGGAGCCCAGTATATTGTTTTTTCGAAAGGATAATGCTGACACCGTAAGTGGTACGAGCCTTCCGTCTACCAGATTCATACATAATCTGAAAATATCATCATCTTTGAGACCAATTGTTAACATGTGTTTGATATGTTGCAAGGGTATTATGTCTAGTTATAATTCTAAATAAAGTCCTGATTCCTTTGGCAATTCTTTTCGACCAATATCAACTTGATTCCTCCTCGGAACCTTCAGGGGAGATCCAACGTCCTCGCCATAGTTCATCATATTTGATATGATGTGAACATATGAAGGCAGCGAAGGAAAAAAGTAAAACCTTACCTAAAATGTTGGTTCATTTCTACAGCACAATGGCCACCAAAATATCCGGATATAAATCCGTTGGACTTTTGCACCTGAAGCATTTGGTAGAGTAAGGTTAGCATTAAAGATGAGTCGGCTTTTTGCTGAGAAAAAGTAGTAAACAGCGATTTTTTTCGGAATTAAATTCTCAAACATTTGAAAACATCTGGCGTTTGTAATTTACGCCCTCAATAACTAATCCGTATATAAACCTTTGTCACTCATATAATTTTCTCCAGCATTATCTTTTAAATTTCTATTATGATCAAAATCCTTTAATATCTCATGCCCCCCTTCCCACAAAAGCCAATCTCTTTGGAAACATTGCCACATTTATGTGTATGTCTTTATCCTTATCTAGGATTAAATTGAAAAACTCATTTGTAATTTGAATCGCTTACATTCTAATATCGGAAATTGATTTCAAAGTTTGCCGAGTATATGTATGTCGATGTGTTTGTAAAGTGTGTGAAGAGAAAGGTAGAGTAGGAGAGAGCGAGAGACTTGAGGTAAATATTGGTTTATGCATTGTGTTTACATCCTACTTAAATGTCATATCCTACCCCCCAACTTCACTTCACTTACTCCTTTTTATACCCTCCACCATAGGATGGGGGTATACTAACTTTGTCATTCCGTTTGTAACACATCGAAATATTGCTCTAAGACCCCATAAAGTATATATATTCTGGGTCGTGGTGAAGTCGATCTGAGCATGTCCGTCCGTCCGTCCGTCTGTTGAAATCACGCTAACTTCCGAACGACACAAGCTATCGACTTGAAACTTGGCACAAGTAGTTGTTATTGATGTAGGTCGGATGGTATTGCAAATGGGCCATATTGGTCCACTTTTACGTATAGCCCCCATATAAACGGACCCCCAAATTTGGCTTGCGATTGCTCTAAGAGAAGCAAATTTCATCCGATTCGGCTGAAATTTGGTACATGGTGTTAGTATATGGTCTCTAACAACCGTGCGAAAATTGGTCCATAACGGTCCACTTTTACGTATAGCCCCCATATAAACGGACCTCCAAATTTGGCTTGCGATCGCTCTAAGAGAAGCAAATTTCATCCGATCCGGCTGAAATTTGGTACATGGTGTTAGTATATGGTCTCCAACAACCATGCAAAAATTGGTTCATATCGGTCCATAATTACATATAGCCCCCATATAAACCGATCCCCCGATTTGGCTTGCGGAGCCTCTAAGAGAACCAAATTTCATCCGATTCGGCTGAAATTTGGTACATGGTATTGGTATATGTTCTCTAATGACCATTCACAAATTGCTCCACATCGGTCCATAATTATATATAGACCCCATATAAACCGATCCCCTGATTTGGCTTGCGGAGCCTCTAAGAAACGAAAATTTCATCCGATCCGGCTGAAATTTGGTACATGGTGTTGGTATATGTTCTCTAATGACCATGCAAAAATTGGTCCATATCGGTCCATAATTATATATAGCCCCCATATAAATCGATGGGAGCCACCGTGGTGCAATGGTTAGCATGCCCGCCTTGCATACACAAGGTCGTGGGTTCGATTCCTGCTACGACCGAACACCAAATAGTTTTTCAGCGGTGGACTATCCCACCTCAGTAATGCTGGTGACATTTCTGAGGGTTTCAAAGCTTCTCTAAGTGGTTTCACTGGAATGTGGAACGCCGTTCGGACTCGGCTATAAAAAGGAGGTCCCTTGTCATTGAGCTTAACATGGAATCGGGCAGCACTCAGTGATAAGAGAGAAGTTCACCACTGTGGTATCACAATGGACTGAATAGTCTAAGTGAGCTTGATACATCGGGCTGCCACGTAACCTAACCTAACCTATATAAATCGATTCCCAGATTTGTACTCCGGAGCCTCTTGGAGGAGCAAAATTCATCCGATCCGGTTGAAATTTGGAACATGGTGTTAGAATGTCGTCTCTAATAAACACGCAAGAATTGGTCCATATCGGTCCATAATTATATATAGCCCCCATATAAACCGTTCCCCAAATTTGATCTCCGGAGCCTCTTGGAGGAGCAAAATTCATCCGATCCGCTTGAAATTTGCAACGTGGTGTTAGTATAAGGCCGCTAATATCCATGCCATAATTGGTCCATATCGGTCTATAGTTATATATAGCCGATCCCCAATCACACAAAAATTGGTCCATATCGGTTCATATTCATGGTTGCCACTCGAGCCAAAAATAATCTACCAAAATTTTATTTTTATGGAAAACATTGTCAAAATGTTATTTCTATAGAAAATTTTGTAAAAATTTTATTTCTATAGAAAATTTTGTAAAAATTTTATTTCTATAGAAAATTTTGTCAAAATTTTATTTCTATAGAAAATTTTTTCCAAATTTTATTTCTATAGAAATTTTTTTCCAAATTTTACTTCTATAGAAAATGTTGTCAAAATTTTATTTCTATAGAAAATTTTGTCAAAATTGTATTTCTATAGAAAATTTTGTCAACATTTGATTTTAATTTTGTCAAACTGAATTATATACGTATTTAATCGGCCTTTTTTGTTTAATATATTCCCGTATGGACTAACTTACAATTGAGAAGACGGTGTTAAGAAATTTTAGGATACCTTGTCATCGGCAAGTGTTATCGCAGTCCAAGTAATTCGATTGTGGATGACAGTCTTTAGTACAAGTTTCTATGCAATCCATGGTGGAGGGCACATAAGATTCGGCCTGGCCGAACTTCGGACGTATATACTTGTTGGTTTCTGGTTATGCTTGATTTGAGTTAATTATTCATGAGTTGTTTCAATTCTTACATTTCCTTTCGCCTTATCCTCTGCCTTCTTCCTCTCTTGACTCTAATATGGACCATCTTTTAGTCGACTCTCATAAGTTTACATTTCCTTTACGTTTGCGCTTATTTTAGTAATATTTTATGCAAATAATTTCTGTTTGTGCACTCAGTCGTAATAGAATCAGCAATGATAGCGCGGTAAATGCAAATGAGGAGTAAGTGGAAAGAAGACTATGATGACTATGATGAGGAAAAGGCTCTATTCTATTTGGATTAGAAGCAATAGAGGAAAATGCTATAAGTAGTATGAAAACTACATACGTAAGTTGTTTGAATTCAAAGAAATTAATTACAAAGTTACACACAGAAAGATAATATGGAGCATTGATAATTTTTTTTAATTTAATTTTTCAATATGTATTTAAGATAAATTAAGCAAAATATAATAGCCCCAGTAAAATGTGCCCCGAAACCGAAATGAAACATGAATATGAGCTACATGAAAATGAGTCTCAACAAAATCTAACTGAAAGCGCTATGAATATGGGTTCCGTGAAAATTCGCCTAACAACCTAAATAAAGTAGGACCTCCAAAAATTATGGTATATGGAAAACAACAACATCAATTTTTTATTTTTGTTTGGGGAGTACCTTGATTTTATTTTTGGGGTCCGTTTGCATTAAGAAAATAAACTCTAATATTTCGAATGAATGTAATACCCAAATTTGCTTTTGGGGATTGTGTTTCATTTTCAAGTGGGACCTATTTCCGCATTCTGGGATTTGACAATAGTCACAATTATATACAATTTTGTTGCTCTGAATAGTATTGTATTATATCATATTTGGCCACGGCCGAGGTTCAACATTTCCAAGATATTCGTACTGAATAATACATATTTATTTTTATACCCTCCACCATAGGATGGGGGTATATTAACTTTGTCATTCCGTTTGTAACACATCGAAATATTGTTCTAAGACCCCATAAAGTATATATATTTTGGGTCGTGGTGAAATTCTGAGTCGATCTGAGCATGTCCGTCCGTCCGTCTGTTGAAATCACGCTAACTTCCGAACGAAACCAGCTATTGACTTGAAACTTGGCACAAGTAGTTGTTATTGATGTAGGTCAGATGGTATTGCAAATGGGCCATATCGGTCCACTTTTACGTATAGCCCCCATACATACGGACCCCCCAATTTTGGCTTGCGATTGCTCTAAGAGAAGCAAATTTTATCCGATCCGGCTGAAATTTGGTACATGGTGTTAATATATGTCATCTAACAACCACGCAGAAATTGGTCCATATCGGTCCACTTTTACGTATAGCCCCAATATATACGGACCCCCCAATTTTGGCTTGCGATTGCTCTAAGAGAAGCAAATTTCATTCTATCCGTCTGAAATTTGGTACGTGGTGTTAGTATATGGCCTCTAACAACCTTGGAAAAATTGATCCACATCGGTTTATTATTATATTAGCCCCCATATAAACCGATCCCTAGATTTTGCTTGCGGAGCCTCAAAGAGAAACGATTTTTATCCGATCCGGTTGAAATTTGGTACATGGTGTTGGTATACGGTCTCTAATAACCATGGAAAAATTGGTCCACATCGGTTCATAATTATTTATAGCCCCCATATAAACCGTTCTCCAGATTTGACCTCCGGAGCCTCTTGGAGGAGCAAAATTCATCCGATCCGGTTCAAATTTGGAACGTGGTGTTAGTATATGGCCGCTAACAATCATACCAAAATTTGTCCATATCGGTCTATAGTTATATATAGCCAATCTCCAATCACACAAAAATTGGTCCATAATCATGGTTGCCACTCGAGCCAAAAATAATATACCAAAATTTTATTTCTATAGAATATTTTTTCAAAATTTTATTTCTATAGAAAATTTTGTCAAAATTTTATTTCTATAGAAAATTTTGTCAAAATTTTATTTCTATAGAAAATTTTGTCAAAATTTTATTTCTATAGAAAATTTTGTCAAAATTTTATTTCTATAGAAAATTTTGTCAAAATTTTATTTCTATAGAAAACTTTGTTAAAATATTATTCGGTTCGTGATCGTGGTTGCCACTCGAGCCAAAAATAATATACCAAAATTTTATTTCTATAGAATATTTTTTCAAAATTTTATTTCTATAGAAAATTTTGTCAAAATTTTATTTCTATAGAAAATTTTGTCAAAATTTTATTTCTATAGAAAATTTTGTCAAAATTTTATTTCTATAGAAAATTTTTGTCAAACTGAATGAATGAATTTTGTCAAACTGAATTATATACATATTTGATCGATCTTTTTTGATTTAATATATATGGACTTACATACAATTTAGAAGACGGTGTTAGGAGGTTTTAAGATACCTTGCCATCGTCAAGCGTTACCGCAACTTAAGTAATTCGATTGTGGATGGCAGTGTTTAGAAGAAGTTTCTACGCAATCCATGGTGGAGGGTACATAAGCTTCGGCCTGGCCGAACTTACGGCCGTATATACTTGTTTTTCTTATAACTTTATATTTTTTCCATCATTTAGGCTTAATTTTCACACGGTCTTTTAATTTTAAAATAAAAAAGAACCACAATTTTATTGTGGGGGGTCGACTCTCATGTTGCGGTTACATTTGGTTGGAGCATCGCTCCACATTTGTGGCCATGTTTCATTTAGGTTTTTGCGCCTATTTTCATGTATCCCAAATTTATAGCGCCGTAACCGAATCATGAAAATCGACCACAAGATTCAATCCGAGTCTGGTGCTATACAATGCTATTTAGAACAACAAAATTGTGTATAGTTGCCACCATTGTAAAATCCCAGAATGCGACAG
Organism: Haematobia irritans; assembly: GCF_050003625.1. Classification (NCBI taxonomy): domain Eukaryota; kingdom Metazoa; phylum Arthropoda; class Insecta; order Diptera; family Muscidae; genus Haematobia; species Haematobia irritans. The sequence continues at coordinate 161,417,669 of NC_134401.1, read as the reverse complement.
TAGGCCCCACATATAAACGAAGCACAATCCCAAAAATGATTTTATTTTCAATTGAAATATTAAAGTTTTGTTTTCATAATGCAAACGGACCCAAACAATAATTTAAATTACACAAATTAGGTGTTGTTGTTTTAAATATGTATACTTTTTTAGGTTCTTACTTCATTTGGGGCTAATTTTCATGGTGCCCATATTCATAGCACCGCGGGAATATAATCACGTTTGCCACAGTTCGTAGGATTCTACCAAAAATGGTAGAATTCTTGATGTTTTGGTACATTTTTTCTAAACATTCCTCTCAAACTAAGAGGTACTTCAATTCTCTACACTGAAATAAAAAAGCATGCCCGGTTCCGAAGATTTTGTCTTCACTTTAACAATTTTGACATTGATTCCGAGCCAAAGAAGCGGAGAATATAAGTAAGGATACTTTTAAGACACAATTCTCTTTTAAATTTGGGTTTTGGGTACTTGCTTCTAGGAAGCAAATTTTAATTTTCGGTTTTTTTTCACCTTTTTTTCTTCATATGCCATCAAAGTCCTTCAAAAACGAGTTAACGACAACATTGTTTTTCAAATTCAGACTCGACTAGAATTTATGCTATGTAGAGTAGAATTTATGCTATGTTTCACGTAAAAAACGTCTCTAAAATAAAGTGTTGAAAAACATGTTCTATATTTGAACGATTTTTTGCTTTGTAGTCAAGATGCAAAAAGACAACAAATTTAAAGACAATTTCATTAATTTTAAAGAATTTTTCTGAATTATTAAAGTCAAGTTGACCTTACCCCAAAAAATTTTCTTTCATGTTATGATACCAATTTTTAAGTCAAATCGAAAATACGACTTCGTTGAAAAGTTTATCGACTGTTGGACAAGGAAAAACTTTATATTAGAGAAATGCGTCTTCTATGCTAAGCAAAATTTGCATTCGTATTTTAAGGACATGAAATCTTTGTCCTAACGACATTATTTTTTAGTGTATAGAAACAAAATTAAAAAAATGCTATAGAAATAAAATTTTCTATAAAAGTCAAATGTTGACAAAATTCCTATCCAACTAAGAGGTACTTTAATTTTCTATAGAAACAAAATTAA